>NC_139707.1:23209841-23374841 GCF_964188405.1 Protomyctophum parallelum | reverse complement strand
AAGCAGAGGAACCTTCATATACTGTAAAGTTGATATAAATATTGTTTGTATTTTTAATGTTGGAGCTGCCCAGTACAACATCAGTCTTATACAATTGGCCACTGAGCAGTTTGCATTGTTAAAGCTGTGTGAAAGGGCAAATCAGTGACAGTGTGTGTATATATATATATATATATATATATATATATATATATATATATACACACACACACACACACTGTCACCAACCTTTTGAGTGTGCATCTGCCTTTCTCGATAAAGCGATAGTGTGTATAAAATATAATCACTTGTTCTGTGTGGTCGGATAATACTGGTGTAAGAATCGTTTCTCTTTAAAGGTAGACTAAGTGATTTTCTTTGGTTATAATAAGTGTTAAACAGCTCTATATTCTAATAGTTCTCATTGCTACTGTTTTTTTCCGGTATAACTGGGGTCTTTCCAGCTCTTCAGGGTGGGATAACAATTTTATCCAATCAGGATAGATACAGAATAAGTTAAATTTGAAGTGAGGACACAAAGAAATGAGCAGACACATTTTGAACAAAACAACATCACAATACAATGAGGTCCTAAGAACTGCGCTCTCCTCTCTCTATACTCAATCCAAGCCAACTCATTTTACAATTGCGTCTAAACTCATAACTTTAGCAATTTTACAAAATATAATAATAATACAGATTACCCATTTGTGTAATTGCCACACTTCAACTAAACCAAAACCAAGAGTTAATCTGGGTATATCAAAGGTCAGGATTAGGTTATGTCTGGAGCAATGGGATAAGGGCAAGGTTGGCCACATAATATTCCACCACATTACCCAGAATGGCCCAGCGGGTGATGGACATTCTCATAACAAGGTAAAAATACACACCAGCCAACAAACCAAACCAAACCTAGGGTTTCACTTCATTACAGCACACACACACACACACACACACACACACACACACACACACACACACACACAAACTCACACACAAACGCATGCATGCACACAAAATGCATTCATGTACGCAAGCAGGCATGCCCACAAGAGTTTTCCAACAAAACACAAACATGCACACACATGCACCTACGTACGCGCACACACACACACACACACACACACACACACACACACACACACACACACACACACACACACACACACACACACACACACACACACACACACACACACAAGGCAACAGAATATATATATATATATATATGTATATATATGTATATATATAGAGAGAGAGAGAGAGAGAGAGTGAGAGAGAGAGAGAGAGAGAGGGAGGGAGGGAGGGAGGGAGGGAGGGAGGGAGGGTGGGGCATACAAATAATATTACATTATTATTCTGATAATATTGACAGTAAATGCATTGTTCAGTTCAGTTTATTTATTTTGGTCATTAAATACAGATTAATACAGTGCCTGCTTTGTTTTTTGCAAAAGAAACATTGACCAAAAAGGTGTAGGCTGAAGCCTAAGCTTCAACATATAAATGGCTTTCATATAGGTGATATAATACAACAAAGCATAAGAACAGAAAGAAAAAACAAACAAACAAACAAATAAAAAAACACAACAAAAGAAGAAAAAACCCCAAAGAAAGACAGGACGAAAGAAACTAAAAAGAACCAAAACAGGCACAAGACAGAACAAAAAAGAACAAAAACAACATAAAACAAAACAAACAAAACATCATATCTTCTATAATATATGTATCTACTATTTACTATTTTTGATCTATATCATTTTTTTAATGTGTTTATTTTATTGTACTACAATTATTTTGTTCGTCATCCAATCCATTCCACAGCTTGACCCTTCTAACCGATATGCACCTCTCTTTGGTGTTTATTCTAGCGTTTGTTTGTTTGAATATGGCAGTGTCCATTAAGTTATAACAGCTCTCTCTAGAACAGCTCTTGGATACAGCTCAGGAGCAGGTGATTGTGTGCCTTGTACATTGTTATTGCCTTGTACATTGTTATTGCCTTGTACATTGTTATTGTCACTGGGATCTGATAGGTGGCAAGCAATGAGCCAACAATACAGACACTCAGCCCCAACCAACAGGAGGAGATGATAAGTGACATTTAATTTCTCTTTTCAAGTTTAATTGTAGGGTCTAACAGAACAAGACAGACTCCAGCGTGTGTCAGCACTGTGTTTGATGGATTTTGCTTCCCTCTCCTGGTCACCACTCAAATGGTAACCGGCGACAAGTGTGCATTGAACTGAAAAAGGAATTTCAGCTATTAGTGACAATGGCCAACAGATAATGAAGTAAATAATGTAATTAAAACATGAGATGTACTATGTTCTCTTATCTCATCACTGACATTAGAGACAAGTCACAAGCCACACCTGACCACACACCCTTTCCACCAATAATAATAATAATAATAATAATAAAACTTTATTTGTATAGCACCTTTCATGACATGAAATGCAGCTCAAAGTGCTTTACAGAGCAGTGGAGAAGAAGCTGTGTTCACCTTCATTCTGAAAAAGGAAGGCAGTCTGCATACTGTGCTTGAGCTCCCAGGTTACTTTATAGAAAGTAGCCTGGGAGCTAAAGTACAGTGTGCCGACTGCCTTTTTCATTGTACAAATCTTTTGTTCAGCACCTGTAGAATGTTTGGACTCAATTTCATGTTCATTCTCCCATTTAAATGAACTGACTTCAATCTGCTTCCCGTCTCCTAAAAAGGTATGTGCCCACGTCACAAAGAAACGGGAAGTAAACCTGAGATTGCGCGTCTTGCTATTTCCGTCTTGGATGTGATGTGGTTAACCGTTGGCACATTCATTCTTGATGTAGCACAACATATTACATCACGATTAGGGCTTGCCTACGCAGGTGAGGCCACCGAATTGAACGTTACAACCTAGTTTTATGCAATTATCTTGAATTGAGGGTGTATTTAATCTTCAAACATTCAATTTGAATTTGGTCATTGGTTTATATCCAAAATTGTTGATATCCTAATCATTGAGACAAATTATGTATTATCTCTCAATACTTCCCTCCAATGACAGTTTGACTTCACTGTCAAATTCGGGCTATAATTTGAGCATACCCATCTAATTTACTGTTCTGTTACGGTTGTTTATTTCATGTTTTGTGTTTTATTTTGAAAATATGTGATTTCATTATGTGAATGCATTGTTTCCTATGGCAAGTAGTGTGTCTTTAAGAAATACAGGAAGTAGGCTTTCAGTTTTGTCATGTGACACACATCATGTGTCCGCCTCTCTGAGGCTCCGCCGCTGCAGCCCGCCTCGGAGGCTCCGCCGCTGCAGCCCGCCTCTGAGGCTTTGCCGCTGCAACCCGCCTCTGAGGCTTCGCCGCTGCAGCCCGCCTCTGAGGCTTCGCCGCTGCAACCCGCCTCGGAGGCTCCGCCGCTTCAGTCCGCCTCTGAGGCTTCGCCGCTGCAACCCGCCTCGGAGGCGGCCCACCACATCTATGGTTTCCCTGCTGCAGCCCTCCACGTCTATGGTTTCGACGCTGCAGCCCACCACATCTATGGTTTCGACGCTGCAGCCCACCACATCTATGGTTTAGACGCTGCAGCCCACCACATCTATGGTTTCCCTGCTGCAGCCCTCCACGTCTATGGTTTTGCCGCCGCAGTTCCCGCCTGACACCTTGCCGCTGCAGCTCTCATCTGAGGTTTCAACGCGGCAGCTCTCCTCTACGTCTCCTCCACTGCAGCTCTCCTCTGAGGTTTCAACACGGCAGCTCTCCTCTACGTCTCCTCCACTGCAGCTCTCCTCTGAGGTTTCAACGCTGCAGCTCTCATCTGAAGTTTCAACGCGGCAGCTCTCCTCTACGTCTCCTCCACTGCAGCTCTCGCCTGAGGTCTCGCCGCTGCAGCTCACGTCTACGGTCCCGCCACTGCAGGTCCCCACTGAGGCTTCACTGCTGCAGCTCATCGACTGAGGCCCTGTCGCTCCAGCTCGCTTTCGTTGTGGCTCCGTCTGGTCATTCTCCAGACCCCTCTCCTATGCAGCATGGGGGTCTGAGTGTCCACCTGGCTGTCCCCCTGACGACACTGCTGCTGCCTCGTCTCGGCCTCCTGGCCGTCCACTTGACGGCTCTGCTGCTGCCTCGTCTCGGCCTCCTGGCCGTCCACTTGACGGCTCTGCTGCTGCCTCGTCTCGGCCTCCTGGCCGTCCCCCTGACGTCTCTGCTGCTGCCTCGTCTCGGCCTCCAGACTGTCCGCCAGACGACGCATTTTCTGCCTCGTCTCGGCCTCCTGGCCGTCCCCCAGACCACGCCTCCTCCGTCTCGTCTCCGCCCACCGGCCGCCCTCCAGACGGCACCTTCTCCTCCATCTCATCTCGACCTCCCGGCCCTCCGCCAGACATGACCTGCTCATTCCTGGTCCATCGTCCAGGCCGCCCCCCCTGAAGTGGCCTGTTCTGTCCCCTCCCAGCCTCTAGGCCTCCCACCTGAAGACACCTGCACTGTCCCTGTTCTGTCTTCAGCCTGCCCTTATGTTCCCATACCCATTTTTCTTGGTCCAACATAACGAGGGCGGCACAGTTACAGTTATTTGACAGACGTGGGTCAGAATTTCCAAACATAGACAAGACGCGAAAGAAATATACTGTACGAATGCATGTACATGCACGCACGCACACATGCATGCACACACTCACACGCACACACACACACACACACACACACACACACACACACACACACACACACACACACTTTAAATTAGCTGGTCAGACTACAGAGTTGTCAAATGGTAGTTGCCATCCTGCCAAGTTAGAGGTGTGTGTGTGTGTGTGTGTGTGTGTGTGTGTGTGTGTGTGTGTGTGTGTGTGTGTGTGTGTGTGTGTGTGTGTGTGTGTGTGTGTGTGTGTGCCTGCGCGTGTGGACAGGAAGTGGCAGTGGCTGGTCTGAGGTCAGTGGCAGGAAGGAATGGTAACTATGCTGTTGCCGTGACTACAGTTGGTCACAACGCAGGTCTCGGGTTTCCCGGCATACCGCGACCCGCAACCGCATCCCTCTGTCCATCCATTTATCCATTCATTCATCCCTACGTCTATCCATCCATGCATTCATCTGCATATGTATTTATGCGTCCGTCCCTCTTTTCATCTCCATCACCCCATCCTTCCACCCATCCATTAGAATCTTTCCACCTTATCCTTCTCAGGCCTTAATTGTGTTATCTCAAGCATCGCTTGTTCCATCTCTCTCTCTCTCTCTCTCTCTCTCTCTCTCCTGCCCGTTCCCTGTCATTCTGTCTCTCATTTTAACACCATCACTCCATGCCCAGTGCCATGGCATCTATATAAAATGCTTCCTTTACTAAAAACGCGGCTCCACCCTTCTCTTTAAACATTAAACGCTGTGCAGCAATGCAACCACAGGAACTAAAAGGCCGTGTTTCTGTGCTGTTTACTGGCCTGAGGCACACCGCATCCCTCTCATTCAGAAGTAGACCCGCAACCATCCAAAACCAATAAGAGAAGGACTGGACCATGATGTCATGACATTGTAGAGCTAATTCATCACTGATTGTTGACTGTTTTGCCAAGATGATTCATTTGTTAAAGAAATAAAGTAAATGTGATGACTTCAACACCTGCATCTCCAGGTTTCTGCCCAACAGAGGAGAACATGTCTTATTGTCTAGTTGTGCTACAAATGTAATGTTATTCGGCTAACTGTTAATAAATACTTAAATCAATGAATCCTACGTTTTTTCTTCTTCTTCATTTTCGTTGTTGAAGATGCCCCTATATGAATCCAGCTTCAACAACCATAAGGGCTTTTAAAGACCATGTGAGATAATGGATTGGTCCTTGTCCCAAACAGAAGCTGCAAGTTACTTTTTAAACACTAGATGGGGATGTTCAACGCACGGGTGACTGTTTCATGTAATCAATTCCCAACAATATCACTATGCAATAATAGGCTAAACGATGCAATGCAATATAACTGTACAAACAAAATAACAGGTAACACAATTGAATGATGGTAACCATGGCAACGAATGGTGTCTGTTTCCTGTTTCTGCACAAGGAGGGCGAGTGTATAACAGTTTTTTATACCCAGCACCCTATAATCAAGGGACTGCTGGAGGGGCACTTCCTGACCTTCCGATAGCACTTCAAGTCAATTAAGGGACTGGTTTAAAAAAGGGCCATATGAGACATTTATACTTCAAAGCGCAACAGTACAGCTGATATAAGCTCACAAGGTCCGTGAAGTTCGCACCCCGTGATTTTCCATATTATCATCATTTATCATTCATCATCATTTATCATCATTCAACATTTATCATTCATCATTTATCATCATTTATCATTCATCATCATTTACCATTTATCATCATCATTTATAATTTATTATTTTATCATTTATCATTTATCATCATTTATCATTCATCATTTATCATTTATCATCAGTCATCATACAAAAAATCACATTAAAAAAATCATTAAAAATCATGTAAAATCATAAAAAATCGCATACAAATAATTTGAAAAAATCACATAACAAATCACATAAAAATCATATAAAAATCATACACAAAATCATGAAATAAATCATATAAAAATATCTTTATGATATTTTTATTTATTATTATTATTATTCTTTACTATATCCTAGTGTTTTTTTAAAACACTATCCTAGTGTATATAAACACTATCCTGGTGTTTTTTTAAAACACTATCCTAGTGTTTTAAAACACTATCCTAGTGTTTGTAAAACACTATCCTAGTGTTTTAAAACACTATCCTAGTGTATATAAACACTATCCTAGTGTTTGTAAAACACTATCCTAGTGTTTTAAAACACTATCCTAGTGTATATAAACACTATCCTGGTGTTTTTAAAAACACTATCCTGGTGTTTTAAAAAAACACTATGCTAGTGTTTTTAAAAACACTATCCTAGTGCAGCCCGCAGGTTAAAAATTCCAGGATAGTGTTTTTAAAAACACTACCACGAACTATCCTGGTGTTTTTAAAAACACTATCCTGGAGTTTTTAACCTGCGGGCTGCATTAAGTGAAGGTGTGGGCCACATGTGGCCCCCAGGCCGCTAGTCGATATTAACCTGCGGGCCGCATTAGGCCGCCAGTTGATATTAACCTGAAGGTCGCATTAAGTGAAGGTGGGGGCCACATGTGGCCGCCAGTAGCTCATGTATGGGATAGGGGATACATTTAAAAAAATACAAAATCTTCTCCCTGTGATGTGGCCCCCTCAGTGGTTGTGGCCCTAAGCTACCGCTTATATTGCTTATGCCTAGAACCGGCTCTGTGTCTGTGTGTGTGTGTGTGTGTGTGTGTGTGTGTGTGTGTGTGTGTCCAGTTATGGAAGGACTTGGAAAGGAACAATCTGACCATGGAGATGCTAACAATTGCTTCTGAAGTGAATGGCCCAGTGTGGAGATGCTAATGATGGCTTCTGAATTGAATGTCCCAGTGACCAAAATAGGACATGAAGCTATAAGCTTCTGTCTATGCCTTTTCGATCACCTTAAAAAAAACTGTTTTATGTGTAATGTGATTGATTGATTGAAATATTTATTAACAGTTTGCAGAATTACAGTACATTTCAAGCACAAACTCAATACAAAGACTGTTAACTGTGAGTGGACGACCCAATTAAGCATTACACTTGTTTACAACAGGGTCCACCATGTTCAATTCATCAAAACATTTAGAGACGTACAAATAGACACTTCTATATAGTTAAAGAACAGAACAGGAATTCATCATAGAGGAAGCAAAAAGGGAAAAGAAACATAATATACAGTGACATTCTCTCTGAATGTCTCTCTGAAGGATCGAAATAAACTATTTAGGCCTACACTGCAGCTATGACAACTTCTTTCTACATTTTTTGTACACAAGTTTTCTTCTATCACTGAAACAGTACGTGTTGTGCAGCTATGTACATTAATTGTTTCTATATTTTTTGTAGATATGACAACTTTTTTCTATTTATTTTGTACAAACTGATGTTTTTCTAAAAACATAATTGTGCATGTACAACTTCCTGGTCTCAACTGCAGATGTTTCTTTCCTTCCATGGAGCAACATGGCATCCACCGTACGGTCTTTGCTTCTCGTCCTCTTTAGATAGTCCTTGGAATCTGGCCGACGCGCCAATCTGCCGCGTGGGTGGACCTTCATTTCCATCCACCAGCTCTCTAAAATGCCGGAAGGGACCCCGGGAGTCAGCTTCCTTTGGCCGCGCATGGAATCTTAGATGTGCCCATACCCTGTGCACTCTTTGCGCAAACAGCCAAACACTCAACTCTCACCCAGAGACAACTCACCCCGAAAGTGAAGACATATCTCACCGGGGTGAGATGTCTGGTGAAGGCTCATACATAGTCTGGATTTTCGGTGGTGGGGTGACCACCGAACTACAACATGACGTCACGAGCCGCGGTGAAGAGCAAACCACCGCCACTGCTCCAGCCCTTCTCTCTGTTTTTACTCACCACCGCTCAACGTTATTTCAGCTCCGGTGGTCAGCTCACCACCGGAGCGGTGGTCACCTCACCACCGAGAATCCAGACTATGAATAGGCCTTTAGTTGTCTGGACTCTCGGGGTGAGATGTCCGGACAACTCAGTTGGAGATGGAAAAAGGGTGAGTTGTCTTGTTACCACAGAAACACTACAACACCTGGTCGACACCGTCGTACCACGAAGTATGGTTGGTTCGTTCGAGGATGAGTGCGCACTGCGCATGCGTAGACATGCAGTCAGCAGTGCCAGCTGACAACAACACAGAAGGTAAAAAGATGATGACAGACTCTGGAAGTGCAGAAGTGGCCGTGATCGGCAACACTGACATCACGCCAACGGAATCAGAGAACAACATCATAAACACGGTATAGCGGTTTTGTTATTTTCGTCTGTAAACTTCGAGGGCAGATGTTTTAAACCTGCTTTTAGTGACACCAAACTTCCACAAGCTAAGCCAGGCCCAGCTAGCTGGCTAACGGAGCTAACGTTACAGTCAGTCAGACTCGAAACCATAGCTACAGCCTCCAAACCCGATTGAAACTTTTCTACATCATTTTAACTTTAAACTTTAATTCCTACACGATCAAACGCACAACGTACGTTATCTACAGTGACATTTGTTAACCGTATAGTACTTGGTTAATACTTATTTGTAAACGTTATAACAGCTGAATGCAAATTATACTTCCTTGCTCGTCAGCATTATTGGACATAATATGTCCTGGCGCTGCAAGAGCCCAACGTTCATATCAGACATAAGCATTCTTATTTTCTTCCACATAGATTCATGAGATTGCTGAGTATGCAACTTTGACAGATCAGTGCAGTTCCTGGCTGCTGACCTGCTTGTAGCAATGTATTGTCTTGTGACCCCAGCACATGCCACATCAAACTCATGCATAGTTGCATACACATTACAAACAATGTAGGCAGGGCATTTAGCAGACGCTTAAATTAAGCATAAGTGTCACTGTCTGTGTATATTTATTTACATGGTTGACCAGCCGCAATTTGCAACACAATTTGTTTTTGGGGATGAATCTAGAGTTGCAGACTTGCAGTACCCTCCATTGACAGCCCATTGATCCAAATAAGACTGGAGGGGGAAGAACGAGTGGCAGAGCAAAAGGAACCAGTGGGGAGGAGGAATGGAGATGCGAGGACCATGGACAAAATGAGTTTTCTGGCTTTCATAGCTATGGTGGTGAACTGTGCCAAATACGAAGATTAAGATGGTGCTTGACGCAGCTAGGAGGTGAAGTGCTGAAGAGCTGGACAACACTTTGAGGTTTTCAATTGTACCAACTCAGCCAAGTATGGCTGAGTAATAGAATGGAAATGCCAGTAAAGGGATAATCCGGGAGGGCACTGTAAATATTTCTCACTGAGGAGAACACCAAAGGAGATATCCCAACCTGTGGAAGGCAGTCTGCTGGAAACTACAAGAAGATCCAAATAGAATTTCTGATCTGCATGTATTTAACAGCATTACACTCACAGACATTGCAGCTGTAGGGAAAGCTTGAATTATCCTTTCAATCTGCAAAGCGCTTGTTTCATAAAAATACACCGTAGACATGTCATTAGATACTTTCTGTCAAGAAGTGTTGGAGTTTTGAGTTAAGGGCAGTCCATACTGACTCCGACCATCGAACTTTTCGTCTGAAAGTCCGGTACAACTACAACATGATGTCACTCGCAACTTCTGAAACGCATTCCTCAGAATTTTTGTTCTGAAAGCTGCACTCCCAGATGTTGTGACTCGCCGAACTCTACTTCGGAGAAAAAATGTAAAGGGCAGTCCATACTCTCTCCGACCACCAAACTTTTCGTCGGAAAGCTCCGGTACAACTACAACATGACGTCACTCGCAACTTCTGAAAAGCATTCCTCCGAATTTTTGTTCTGAAAGCTGCACTCCCAGATGTTGTGACTCTCCGAACTCTACTTCTGAGAAAAAAATTAAGTCTGATCTTTCCGACGAAAAGTTCGGTGGTCGGAGAGAGTATGGACTGCCCTTTACTCATCAAAGTCACTGAACGGCCCTGCGTACCACCTGTTTCGAATTTGCACATAATGCACGACCCATTAATAAAAACCGAGTGCATCCAAATTCCAATACTTAATATAATGATAATAATCATAACATGTCTACATTGAATTTTTATAAAACACGCTTTGTAGATTGAAAGAGGATAATTCAAGCTTGCCCTACAGCTGCAATGTTGGTGAGTTTAATACAAGCAATCGGAAATTCGGTTTGGATGGGCTGTCAACGGAGTCTATTGCAACTCTAGATTATTATTTTAAAAAATGTGTGTTGCAAATTGCGGCTAGGTTGACTCGATCCTGTATATGTTCTTGTACTTTGTTCTTTTACCTTTTTTGTCTTACTGACCGCCTGATTCTATATTCCTGCTGATATCCATGTCTCTCTCCTTCTGGTTGATTCTCTGTTGCATTTCTTACAGTCTGTCTTGTCTGTCTCACCACCAGCCTTCACCACTTGTTTGTTCTTTGACCTGCATAGATGGTGGAGCGTGGGACAGCCCTGCTGAGAAAGATGGAGATAAACGTGGCAGAGGCAGAGAAGAGAACCGGAAAGAACACCGTTAACATGCAGGAAACCTACACAGTCTACCTCATAGAAACACGGTGGGTCAGGAAGGACCTATACAGCTAGCCTGGTTAATAAACCAGACTAATATCGCACGGACCGCGGGATATTAGTCTGGGGAGGCTCAGCTTGGATTTCATTTCCAGGGGGGCGGGTTGAAACATTTTCTCTTTGACGCAATTGGTCAGAGCTACTGTCAGTCAAAGGTCTCAAGCATTGAAAGTCACTGTACCAAAGCCCGCATGTTGAGCTGTTATTCCGTCACAGATGGACTACTAAGACCTTACTGCAACAGTAATGCAGGGGCAGTTTCCGGGTGAGGTTAATGTGGCTGTAAGTGTATATTTGCTATATAAACAAAAGTGTTATTTCAGTATTAAGATGGACATTAAGATAGATAAGCTAATATAAACAGTGTTGTTTATATAAGCCTATCTTAATACTCTGAGATTGTGGCAATTTCAAACGGTGCCAGATGAAACTCAACTGGTCTTTTTATCTTGGTGTTTCTATTTTTATTGTTCACCTGAATTTTTACACAATTTATTCCTATATTTCCATATGCACCTACTTTACGGTGCTGTACACTTGATTTTGCATCATTTTGATTGGAATTAAATAATAGTTTGATGGTGTACTTTACAATCATGCATACATGCATAGATGACAGCTCTGTAAACAAAAGTATACTGTGGATTGATAATGTTGTCATGTTTTGCTGTGGAATTCAGAAACAGAAACTGTTACTTTCTGTGGTGTTTCCTCTGTTTGAAGTAGCTCTGGATACGAATATCAACATCAAGGAGGCGTGACAACAGCTATTATAACTGAAACTGAAAGTCACTAAAGTCGTTTTTCTTTGTCATCGTCTGCAGGCCAGCTGAAGCTGTCCCAGAGGGGGGGACCCCTGCTGCCCCAGACTCACTGTGGAGACGCTACAGCGAGTTTGAGCTTCTTAGAACGTACCTGCTAGTCACATATCCCTACATAGTGGTCCCACCACTGCCAGAGAAAAGGGTGAGATGTAAAATGGGATGGCAGATTAAGGTTATGAATGAACCTTTTAAAATGAGCTTTTTGGCATCTTCAGATGTGTTTTGTTGTGCTTTTGTTCAAGGAAAGGCGTGTAACTACATGTTACAAGCGTCATGACCATGATTATGACGCTCAAGATTAGATTTGGTTTTGCATGCGAAACAACCTTGAAAGTAAGATTGAAGTTTCAATGGGAACGCAACTGGACGTGTCTAGGCACGTCGTTTTAGTAGTCCGGCTCATGTCACTTGGGGGCTAGCCTGGAACTCACCTATGCTTTTTATGGCATAGGCAGCTCCCGGCAGAATCCGCCGGGAGAAACTATGCGCAGCTGTGCGACATGAGACTAATTACTTAGAGCGACAGAGAGAGAGAGAGGAGCGTGTGTGTGTACATGTGTGCGTGTGTGTCAATTTAACAAAGGTGCAGACGATCAGAAATCAGCAGAGAGTGAGCGATGTTTGCACTACTCTATGCCAAATTGAAGTGGACTTGGACCCTGGCTTTTTTTTTCTCCCTGGAAATAAAATCGTCTGGGTTTCCGTCTTCCGAGGCTACTCGGAGGCTACTTGCTGTTTAGCATTTAGTCTGAAACCCTGCTGTTTATTAACTATATTTGCATTTGCATAGGGGCATTTATCTACTCCTCTTTTCCCAGCTGTCTCCTATCATGCTGGTTTTAATAAATCCCACCGAACAAGGATGGCAGTGGGCTAACGCAGACTTTTTGCTGTGGTACGAGCCTGGGCTTTAGATGAGGTGAGTCTCCTTTCCTTTTTTAACTTCCCGGTTCATATTTTCTGTAGGCAGAGTTTGTGTGGCACAAGCTGTCGGCTGACAACCTGGATCCTGACTTTGTGGAGCGACGCAGAGTTGGCCTGGAGAACTTCCTGCTGCGCGTTGCATCACATAATGTTCTCTCCAATGACAAGATCTTCTTCCTCTTTCTCACAGAGGTTAGTATTTGGGCAACACACACACGCACACACGCACGCACGCACACACACACACACACACACACACACACACACACACACACACACACACACACACACACGATTGATAGTTAGGAACCAAATGGACCCTTCTAAGTCTGGACCTTAGCAGGTCCATTTGGTTCCATTTATATACCATAAATAAGACTGAGGATAAATTATAGTCCCAGAAATACAAATGTTATCATATTATCAAATGGTTGGTCAATGGCCTGCCATTAAACTTTTAAATAAATCACTGATGTAAACCATATTGGCAACAAAAACATATGCCAAACACAATTTGACATCCTGTCTTATCTCCAAGCAGGAAAAGGAATGGAGAGATGCAGTTCTGGAGACAGGCTTTCAAGACAAGGTATTTGATCGGTAGTACTTTACCTCTACACGTTTTTCACATTTATATAAACCTGCCAGTTTCACAGATATGGATTATGTTCTAGATGTAACTACTAACGCCTTATATACTTGTGTCTCTATTCATTTTCAGTAGTAACTGAAACTACGGAACTGTTCATATTAATAAATACTACACTTAGCACCATTGCTGTAGATCAATGGCAATTGGTCTTTTATAGTGCTTGTATTGATCAAGTGTAATGCTACTCATGTTAGCATTGGGTTGCTAGCTGATGATGTCAACAAGACTGGAGTGCGCCACCTTGAATTTCTCGTGCAACCGCAGTCCGCTCCCATTCTATCTGTTTCTTTCAATCGCATTTATCTCCAATTCCTTGTCCCAGATGGTATTTCTGGTCAAAACAAGATTTATTCCCCGGCTGACGCGGTGGTCTTCAAAATAAGGGTTGAATGGGGGGGAAATGCTGGCGTGAATTATATCAAAGTTATTAATAAATCCTGGCGGGTAGATGGTTAAGGTTAACCACCATTCAGAATTCATTCAAAACAATTCCGTAATTAGGTTTGAACTAAACCAAGGGCTGTTTATTTAGTTAAAATCTGGTCTTTGGCCCATATTGGTGTTTAGAGATGCAGTTCAACTGTAGACTGTTTGCAAAATGAAACCAACACTGTGTGTGTTCGTGTGCGTGTGTGTGCGTGCACATGTTTTCTCTTAACAGGTTGACTCCAGGCTAAAGTCTCTAAATGCCATGTTCAGAGTCAAGAACCCGGACAAGTATGTGAACAGCATACCCTACTGTACACCCACTAACAAGATGATTTCATTTCCTCCCTTCAAACATCAGATTGACTTAATTATCATCTCGTTTTGGTTATTAGATTGTAGCTTAATATGATCAAAGGGTTGATTTAATGCACATTACAGACAGGGAGGGAGATTAGCCATAGAGTTCAGCATTATCGTAAGAGCGTAGTTATGAAATTGTTATTAGTATGAGTTGTGTGTAATTTATTTGATAATTATATGAAATGGAACCAGTCTTGCTACAGTATAAAGTGCCATTATAAGTTAGGGTTAATGTAAAATTATTAGAGTTTTAGTACAGTAAAAACTGTAAATATAAGAACTGCTGCAAACACATACACACTAGTGTGTGTGTGCGTGTGTATATATTTTATTTTACTTTTGTGTGTGTGTGTGTGTGTGTGTGTGTGTGTGTGTTCTTTTTTTTTCTCTTTTTCAGGCGATTCACAGACCTAAAACAATATAGTGATGAAATGAACACCGTCATTGCCCAGCTACTCCGGGTGCGAGCGGTGAGTACTAAGGACACTCATACTATACACTACAGTACACACTCTAACTTTACTGCTTACTGCCTGTTTAGTAAATTTGCATCTCGTCTTGGTTGTTTGTCCTATACAAATGTGGATCATGCAAACACACATTACTGAAGAATAGCACAAATAGACTACAGAGATGTGTGTTTATAATCGCTTTTTGTAATGTCTCTATGAGAGTAACAAAGGCTATGTAGGATCCCTATGCTTAGCTACTGGTTTCTGTCTGTCCCAGAGAGTAGCAGACAGGATGTATGGTGTTTACAAGGTCCATGGCAACTACGGCCGTGTCTTCAGGTAGGAAACATACCACAACATAGCTAGTCTTGCATTGCCAGATCATTTTGTGTTAGTTGGTCATTTCAAGTTATGAGCAAAATTCTAGCTGTGTTACAGTCTACCATGGCTGACTTTACTATTATAATAGTTTGTTAACCAGTTAGCTGTGTTCTGTACAATTTGTCTTTTTTAACCAGTGAGTGGAGCGCTATAGAGAAGGAGATGGGAGATGGACTGCAGAGTGCAGGTCACCATATGGACACGTAAGGACGCACACACACACGCACAAATTGAAAATTAAACGCACAAAAGCATAGCTTAGTTTGCGACCATTTCACAAAGAAGTACAGCTATGAAATTGCATGTAAACTTTTAATTCAAATTCTACAGCAGCTAAATCATTCAAAATGCAAGCAACTGTGCAATCCAAGCAATCCATTATGCACAGATTGGGATACAAAGAACAACATGTGTGACATACTATAACTACACAACTTCAGAGGAAAATGGGCAATCAGAGATGTTTCCCATAAGGTTTACAGCCTCCTTTTCCCCAGGCTGGCTACATGACCTAACTTAAACCTACCAGACACTATCTGTGTGTCAGTGATGTCCGTGCTGTTCTCGACAGTGAACCTTACGCAGTCTGCGTTGATTGACTTCCTTAATAAAAATATGTGTACTAACCTATGGCCAGCCAGTACCCTGGGTTGCATCAATCTGTGTAGGCTGCCTACTGTGGGTGAGCTGAGCAGATTATGATGCCATTTATGTTATTAAACGAGATTTGGAAAATGATGGGTGGTAGTTCTTCCTTGGCCTAGTGGGGATGTGCATGCAAGTTTCACACTACTGTACATTAATAATCTGTTGCCTTTTGTGCAAAAAGGATTCTGTGTGTGCACTATACACAGACACTGCTTTATGTGTTGTGATTGTGATTGCGTTCACGTGTATACACAGACACTGCTTTAAGCATTGTGTCTGTTTGTGTTCAGATATGCTGCATCAGTAGATGACATCCTGGAGGAAGAGGAACACTATGCTGACCAACTGAAAGAATATCTCTTCTACACCGACTCACTCAGGTGTGTGTGTCTGTTTGGTGAACATACCTTTACCATTATTAATCCAAGCCAAAAACGATCACCTGCTCATAGGCATGAAAGAGAGCTACAGTATGTGCTATAGATGGGTAGATTAATTCCCACGTAACCAAAACACTTCAGACAAGGTGTGTTTGTGTACAGGTCGGTTTGTAGGAAGCATGAGTTGATCCAGTATGAGCTGGAAACGGTAGCTCAGGACCTGGTCAGCAAGAAACAACAGAGAGAGGAACTGGTGACCGGGGTGAGACACAGGGAGACACTCTCCTTTACGCGTACACACACTCATATTTCACACACATTTAGTAAATGTACCTGAACATGCAATGTTCACAGTTGGTTAAGATTTTGATAGTGTTCGGTATCTTAACTCTCTTTGTGCGTGCGTGTGTGCACACGTTTGTGTGTAGACGGTACGTGTGTTCTCTCTAAAGGGGATGACCAGTAAGATCTTTGGCCAGGAGAGCCAAGAGCAGAGGGAGTGCAGGGTTGCAGCCCTGGAACAAGGCATCCAGGAGGGAGAGGAGGCCCTCAAAGAGAAGAACATTGAGTCCCAGTAAGACACACACAGTAGACCTAGGGCTCCATTTTCGTCACCGCTAAACCCCTTATCCCTAAACTTCTTTGCCTTTTTGAGTGGTGCAACCACTCCAAGGAACAGCAATGTCCTTGTTCACCTATGTGACGTTAACCTACCTACCTACCTATGTGGCTATGAGAACCAGTATGACTATGAGTACCAGTAGGGGCGATGTGCCAGAAACAGAGAGAGAGAGAGATAGTGCTGCACTGTTGCCTGCTAATGAGAGAAAGAGAGAGGAGAGGAGGGGGGGGGGGGGGGGGGAGGGGAGTTGCACCACTCAGTTCACACGGGTGTGATTTTTTTTTTTACTATTTTGCTAAACATTTTGAATAGTTAAAATGGCCAGTCTACAAGCTCACAACGTGTCAATGTAGATTGGCTAGTTGAACTGTTTTTCAAAATAGTAAAAAAAGGCAAAGAAGTTTAGGGATAAGGGGTTTAGCGGTGACGAAAATGGAGCCCCTACAGCTCAGTGGCCTTGTGGTAACAATATCTGCCCTACGATTGGTAAGTTGGGGTTCATATCAAAGATTATACCAATTCCCTCGTGCCCGTCACTCAGAATCAAGGGTTGGATTGGGAGTAAGTCCCTGCCACATGCTCACGTCATGTCCAGGGGAGTGTAATTGTACATCAAGTAGGTCTGAACGATATATCGTCATCGTTGTATAGAGCGTCGCAGTCCCACCCCCTCGAGAGACCCGGAAAATAATTCCCCGTTCATTTTCCTCATAAACTTTTCAAAAAGTATTTATTTAAAGACGTTTACGCCACGGACAAAGCCAACTCTTGTCGTGACAAATCATGACAATAAACACAATGTTTTGGGCCGAACAAATAATTAGAAGGAAAAAAACACTTTTTTGTTTTTCTTCTTTGTAATTATTTGTTTGATCCAAAATATTGTGTTTGTTGTCATGATTTGTCACGACTCGAGTTGGCTTCGTACGACGCTTAAAAGGCTTTAAATAAATACTTTTTGAAATGTCTATAGGGAAAATGCATTGGGAATTATTTCCTGGGCCTGGCGTCGTCATGAAAGGGGGCGGGACTGCGACGCTCTATAGATGTGGGATATACTGTATTGCAAAAGTCAATGATATGGACAATATCAGTTCCCCCCTCTTGCCTTGCATGTAGGCTACAGGAATATACAGCTTGCTAGTGATGCACGTCAGGTTTTTATATATAAATCAACGACCCGTCCCGTCCTGTCTTGCAACCCGCAAAAACGTAGCCTAATGACCAGCTTTTCAACAAACGGCTGTTTTTCCCAACAATTTTCATCATCACAGCTGCTAATTTTCCGTTGTTACTCATGCCATGATCCTCTTGGAATTATCTCAGGTTCAAAATCCAAGTTCATGTTCAATGCCTCTCATGCCAAGCCATACAGTAGGTTCAGTCAATACTACTACTATTCTACTACTTCTAATCTACAATGTACTACTTCTAATCTACAACGAAATGATCAAAGGATCGTCACCTACCAGTTTAACTAAAACAATAATATATATATATATATATATATATATATACTGTATATATATATGTCACCCATTCTTGAGATAAGGGACAAAACTTTTTTCAAACTAGATTTTTTTTTTTTTTAAGATACATTCAAATCAAATAGATGTTTTTGTAGACACAGGTCTCAACTACCAATCTTGAGAAGGAACAGGTTTTTCGCATAACATTTCTTTCTAAAATGGGACATTTATGCACTTAATACCTGATTCATGTCAACTCCGTCAGACACACTAAAATCCCTTTTAATTGAATTTGATAATTTCAACAATAATATAAAGTCCTCAGTTATCTTATAATGGCTTTCAGTAATCAAGTTAAGTAATACAATTCTTTTAATATTGTTTTGTTCCAATATCACACTATTATGAAATATCCATTTTCTCAAATCCGTCATTTCAACCTTTATTTTCAATATTATAACATGAAAACCATGTAAAAAACCATGCACAAAAGATTTAACATCGAATTTTCTATTTCTTTGGAAATTAACAAAAACATCACGGGACGAACGTCTGACGGAGTTGACGAACATCTGACAGAGTTGACAAGTTTAACTGATTTAGGTTCTAGACCACCTAGGATCTTGATTCTGGTGACTAATCCCACATTTTCAAGGATGAGGAATACAGTGGTACTATTTATATTGGCCCTGTGACCATGGCAGCCATTTTCAAAATGGCCGCCACCTGCTGTTATTTTACAATAACTCAAGTTCTACACCACCTAGGATCTTGGTTCTGGTGACTAATCATACATTTTCAAGGATGTGGGATACATTGGTACTATTTAGATTTGTTCTGTGACCATGGTAGACATTTTTCAAAATGGCCGCCAACTTTCTGTTATTTCCAGGGGGGCAGTCAGCCAGATATTTCGTGAAGCCTCATTTGAAATCGGTAGTTCATATAATGGCCTGTTGTGGCGCTGGACTGGACCCAAAAAGCCCCATAGCTCCATAGAGGCCCATGTATTTTGGCCCAACTTCACCTAGACTGTATTACCTTAATAAACATGGTCATGAATACTTTCTGCTTCCAGTCACTAGTTTAAAGTCTCATTTCTAATTATGGTCCCATTTATTTAAAAAAATTACCATAAAGTCGCGCATGTTCTGAGGGGCGTGGCTACCGTTACAGTCTATGATCGGGATTCCCCTCCCACTCGAGTCAAAATAAAAACCAACGGAGAAGAAGGGGGGAAGTCCCGCCTCGTTGTCTGGGCCAGCCAATGGCCAGCTGGTCCAAAAGGGAGCCAGCCAATGGCCAGCTGGTCCAAAACGGATCTAGAAAGATGGCGACTTACAGTGCATTAGAATGCAAGGGATTTCAGGCTTCATTTTACGTTCATGTTAGACCCGGGGAACGCTTTGTCCATATTTTTTACAGTCTATGGTTATTTCCCAATAACTCAAGTTCTACACCACCTAGGATCTTGATTCTGGTGACTAATCCTACATTTTCAAGGAGGAGGAATACAGTTGTACTATTTAGATTTATCCTGTGACAATGGCAGCCATTTTCAAAAAAATTTACCAATTTAGTCAGGGAATATTATCAGAATAATGTCAAATCTGTGAATACATTTCTTACCAAGAATTTTTTCACCAATGTGTTTGTAAAGGTGTCTACTAACATATCCCACATTGGTTTCTATTGAACCACCCTAGGGGCATTTTTGACAGCTGCTGAAAGTTGGGTACCATACCAAGTGGCTATGGCCAAACTAGGGAGTCTATGGCCAAACTAGGGGTCAAACCCCTTGGGCTAAATTCGGCCATATATCCACTTGCCCATGCTGACCTCATTTTGTGATGACGGCTATGGCCGTTTTCAGCCCAAGGAGTGTTCTTCGTGCATAGCTAATGTTTGGAATGCATTCAGAATCATGAAAACTCCCTAGTTTGACATGTCACATGCTACTTAACTAGGCATACCATATTCTGAATTACCAAAAAGAGGACACATGTGCGTGTGCATGTGCGCGTGCACGTCGTGCATGTGTCGTGCATGCACAGTTCTGTTTGAATTAAATTCAGATGTCAAAATAATCTATAACAAAAAAGTTATGCTCCTAAATTTGATCAAAATTGATCTATATTAGTTATGTATTTATTTAAAGCAGTGGCTCTCAAAGGTGTGACCCAGGGACCCTCATGGTTCCTTGAGGGGGTTCCAAATGGACCCATTATAGGTCTGTAACTCTGAGAGTGTACAAATGGAACCAAATGGACCCTTACAGGACTCTTATGGGTCCATTTGGTTTTACTCTGGGAGTTATGGGGGTCCTTGAAATTAAAGTTTGAGAACCTGTATGCAATGGCTTATCTCTTGTAAAAAGAGAGACCAGCCTATTCTCCAAACCATTATCTTTTGCTTTTCTAGGTTGTACAAAATAATATTGGGTCAATTTAATTTGCAGGACTCGCCTCGCGCACAGCCTTGTCTGTGTTGATGGCATGGGCTTGCAGGACAGAACTTGTATTTGTGACAGACACATAGTTCCTTTGCAGACAATACAATCTGCTTCTCATTGGTCAGTCACAAAGCTAAGAAAACAGTAGCCTATATACTTTTTCTGCATGTCAATGATGAGATAGTTCTTTGGCATTTCAAGCTTTCCTCACGGAGAGCAGACAACACAACAGTCTATCAAGGTACAGTACTCAATTTAGCAGACGAGCTCTCACCCCGTACAGCTGTTTTGTGCTTTGTAGTTTCGATATGGGCTCGTAGATCGCTGGCACCTTTATTTGCCACAGATACATACGTTCCTGCTTTGCACACAGTGCATTCTGCTTCAGATTTGTCACGGCCAGGACGAAAACAGATACTTTTTCCGCAAATCATCTGTGAAGTTGCATTTTCGTTTTGGCATCTTTCTCTTTCTCTTTCTTTCTCTCTCTCTCTCTCTCTCTCTCTGTGCACTGAGTGACACACACACACACACACACACACACACACACACAGTGACTGCATGCATGCGCTCGCCTCCAGTTAGTTTGTTTAGATCTGCGCATGCACTCCGCCTCTCAGAGTGCTTTGTTCGGGCGCGTTCGGAAATATCGCACCAGAGCACACTCGCCTATCAGTTTGCATTGCACAGTGCGCTCAGTGCGCTATTTCCGAACGTGCCCCAACACGAACGAGCATTGTAAATACACGCTACCCTCAAAAGTTAAAACCCTGGACGTTTGCAGGAATTTACAAAACCCCCCCGGACAGCCCGGACAGCCTCCCAAAAGAGGACTTGTCCGGGCAAAAGAGGACGTATGGTAAGCCTAACTTAAAGCATAATGAACATTTTGCCTTATATAGGTTGTTGATGGTACCCCAACTTTCAGCAGCTGTCAAAAGTTCCCCTAGGGTGGTTGAATATAAAGCAATGTGGGATATGTTAGTAGACACCCTTCCAAACACATTGGTGAAGAAAATTCTTGATAAGGAATTTATTACCAGATTGTATTAATATCCCCTGACTAAATCATCTTCTAGACCACCTAGACCCGACTTCACCAACAGAGACCCGATTGACACCTAAACAACAAGTTTGGACAGCCCCACCAATTAGTGTTATGGAAAATAGCAAGTGTCTACCCTAGGCCCAGAGGGAGACACAGAACTTAGATGCGGCTCACATGTTGCACGACTCTTCAACAAGCTGCCACCAGAGCTGAGAGCTGAATTCTGCCGCACAATGCTCTGCGGCCCAGGAGCAACCAACACCATGTTGGAGTTCTCTGAGTGGTTGAAGCACGAGTACTAGCCATATAGCCTGTGCAAAGGCAAACACCTTGAAGACCTGCTGAACAGTGAGCAGTGAGCAAAAGACTGAAGACAGAAGATCTGCCTTCAGGACTATCAGGCTGGATGTGCAGACACTGAAGGCATCAGTGTCGTTCTGTGTCCCCAGCATGTTAACCAAAGCAATGTTACCAAATCAAAGGAGCCTTCACCTCAAGCTGGACCCTGCAGGAAAGCAATCTCCAGCCAAGACAATGTAAGTTGACTATAACAGAGCCCCAGAACACAGAGCTCATGAGAAGGATGGAGAAACACTGGCAGGAGGCCACCAAGATACAACGCCACACTGCAGTGGCCAGTGAAGTCAAACTCTGCGTCTGTACCTGAAAGGGACAAGTCAAAGGCCAGAAAGCCCACCTCCTTTTAATGTCCTGTCAGTAGCAACTCAACCTGCACCTGAAATAAGCCCTGACCCCTCCCAGAGAAAGTTCATCCTTGAAAATGTAATGATTAGTCACCAGAATCAAGATCCTTGGTGGTCTAAAACTTGAGTTATTGGTAAAATAACAGCAGGTTGGTGGTCATTTTGAAAAACAATGGCTGCCATGGTCACAGGACAAATCTAAATAGTACCACTGTATTCCTCATCTTTTAAAATGTATTAGTTGCCAGAATCAAGATCCTAGGTGGTCTAAAACTTGAGTTATTGTAAAATAACAGCAGGTGGCGGCCATTTTGAAAAATGTCTGCCATGGTCAAAGGGAAAATCTAAATTGTACCACTGTATCCCTCATCCTTGAAAATGTAGTCTTAGTCACCAGAATCAAGATCCTAGGTGGTGTAGAACTTGAGTTATTGTAAAATAACATCAGGTGGCGGCAATTTTGGAAAATGGCTGCCATGGTCACCACGAGACAAATCTGTGATGGCCCTATAGCCAAAAATGTTCCTTAAGGCATGCTCTAAATGTGTGCCAAATTAGAATACGTCCCATTATTCAAAAACTATCATTTTATTGTTTTAGGAACACTTTTGTCAACTCCGTCAGATACATGTCAACTCCGTCAGACACAAAACCTGACTCAACCTGTTCATCACTCATTCTTGAGATGAGGGACAAAAGTGGAAAAAACATGTCCCACACATAAGAGCCTGATTTATGTTAAAAATAAATTAATTCATAAAAATAAAAGCACTTGCAAAGTTAAATGTAATACAGTTGTGTATTATTATGCCATTAATTTCATTATAATTGTTTTCATATACCATCTGAATTAGTTAAAAGCAGGCACTGTACCCCAAAACGCCTGTATTTAGCCTGTCCCCAGCAAGTGGTCACAATTTCAAACTGCTAAAAAAGTTTCTAATACTGTCACAATCACATAAATATAAATACTAAATTAAAGTAGATTGTCAACAACATAGCACACAATATACACAGTTAATTTTAATTTATATTTTCCATTAGATATCTCATATCAAATGTGTGTCCCACGTCTCCCGTTAACTCCGTCAGGTTTTTTAAAAGTCTTAAATTAATCAGAAAATATTGTCGACAGATTTAGCCTGCAGACTCCTTTTCCAAGTCCCGTTTATATTTGTTGCAACAGTGGAGCACCTGGTCTGACAAGCATTCAATTGTTTGATATTTTAAACAAACAATGTTGATATCAATGAGGTCACAGCTTTTACATGTCAACTCCGTCAGGACATTATTATGATCTTTGTTAAGAATTCCAAAATAATGTTTATTATTTTAGTTTAGGGTTAGGTTTAGCTAACAAATGAAGCAAAAACATAATGGCTACATTGTACTACAGAGGGTTAAGATTAAAACAAATGAAATTTTGTCAACTCCGTCAGACGTCAACTCCGTCAGGTTTTGTGTCTGACGGAGTTGACATGTATCTGACGGAGTTGACAAAAGTGTTCCTAAAACAATAAAGTTATAGTTTTTGAATAATGGGACGTATTCTAATTTGACACACAGTTAGAGCATGCCTTAAAGGACAACTTTTTGCCTTAAAGGACAAGTTTTTTTCAACCAAGGTTCATGTTTTAGGTTGTTATTAGAGAAAGTAAAAGATGAGTGTTAATTTTTTTCCATTTGCTGCTTTCTTTCGTTTTAGGGATTTTAGCTGTTTTTGACAGGGGGGGCGGGGGCATTCGAGCATGGGGCTAAATATGTATTTTTTTACAACATATTATGGAGATTTATTTTTTTATTAATTACTATAGCCCTAATAAACTCCAAGAAATTACATCTGGACACAAATAAATCACAGGATCTACTGAATGTGAAGGTAGCCTACTGGGGGGAAGCCACACTGTGTGTCATAGGCTCAATGTCAGTTTGACACATTCAGTAGATCTCGTGATGTTTTGTGGCCAGATGAAATTTACAGGGGTTTATGGACTATAGTAAATAATTAAAAAAGAAATCGCTATAAAATGTTGTAAAAAAATACATATTTAGCCCCATGCTCGAATGCCCCCGCCCCCCTGTCAAAAACAGCTAAAATCCCTAAAACGAAAGAAAGCAGCAAATGGAAATAAAATAACACTCATATTTTAGTTTCTCTAATAACAAGCTAAAACATGAACCTTGGTTGAAAAAAACTAAAGTTGTCCTTTAAGGAACATTTTTGGCTATAGGGCCATCACAGATTTGTCTCGTGGTGACCATGGCAGCCATTTTCCAAAATTGCCGCCACCTGATGTCATTTTACAATAACTCAAGTTCTACACCACCTAGGATCTTGATTCTGGTGACTAATCATACATTTTCAAGGATGTGGGATACATTGGTACTATTTAGATTTGTCCTGTAACCATGGCAGCCATTGTTTTTCAAAATGGCCGCCACCTGCTGTTATTTTACAATAACTCAAGTTTTAGACCACCTAGGATCTTGATTCTGGATTCTGACTAATCATTACATTTTCAAGGATGAACTTTCTCTGGGAGGGGTCAGGGCTTATTTCAGGTGCACAGAGCCGGACTAACAATGGAACTATGTGGAGCGCCAGGGCCCGAAGCTTGCAGGGCCTGGTACGAGACTATAGGTACAGCTGTTGCTTCTTTCGAAAAATATAACGCAACATAAGAACCCCCGCTAGTGTTTTTGGTCTTCTCGTCTGACAGTTTCTGTAGCAGTTTTCGGGAGGGGGAGGGGGGGGAGCAGTCTGTTTGGGGGGGTTCCCGACGGCTGCGCGTTGCTTCCTCCTCGAGGGGAAGCGAGTAAGCGATGCCGTCAGAAGCCCCCTCAATCAGGAAGGCCCCCCTCACTCAGACCGACCAACGTGTGTTGTTGCGACAATAACATACAGCCTATGTAAGAGGAATATAAACAAGACCTTGGCGCAAAACTTAATATTTACCCTGCTCTAATGCAACAAAAGTGTGTTCTTACATCGTCCATTTCACGATTCCAGCACTCGTGAGTAAATTAATTTAATTGCTATTATGAAAGTTTTCAGTGACGTTGCACCCACAGGTTGCATTGTCGTCAATAATTAATCTGTTTTTAAAACGTTCTAATATTAATATAGCATAATATGGCACACATATTATGGCATTGTCTGTTGGTGCACACGTTATATGGACCATGTAACAACATGGTCAACAGCACTGTTTGCAAATGTAGCTACATTTGTTGGCCACAAAGACAATTTAGACAAAACATACTGCTGCCTGCTAATGGAGCTTGTAGATATAGGCTAATTATTTTTCGGGAAAATTGCAGTTAGTTTAGCAGAGACTGAAGTTGGAAAGGCTGTGCCCAGTGCGGCAGTTCCTACTGTGTCTTGTGTGTCAGCGGGCAGCGCAGGCAGTAGTGGATATGCGCTAAACGCATGCATGTTAATTCATTAATTAATTGGCTGAATCAGTAGGGGCCTTTTGATTTGGTGAAGTGCCAGGGCCTTGAGAGCGGTTAATCCGTCACTGCAGGTGCAGGTTGAGTTGCTACTGACAGGACATTAAAAGGAGGTGGGCTTTCTGGCCTTTGACTTGTCCCTTTCAGGTACAGACGCACAGTTTGACTTCACTGGCCACTGCAGTGTGGCGTTGTATCTTGGTGGCCTCCTGCCATTGTTTCTCCATCCTTCTCATGAGCTCTGTGTTCTGGGGCTCTGTTATAGTCAACTTACATTGTCTTAGCTGGAGATTGCTTTCCTGCAGGGTCCAGCCCAGTCTTGTGCAGATGGCTGCTGGCCCACCTGGAGGCCCCAACCTCACTTGTTCGGTTGGTGTGATTAGGTGGGGTGGTCTTCCCCAATCAGGATGAAGGTTTTGACCCTTTCAAACGGCAGTATGGCCAAGTGTCTGTATTTAGTTGTGAGGCTAGATACAGGATACGATTGCTCACCCAGCCCCAGGTGACTTGAGGTGAAGGCTCCTTTGATTTGATAACATTGCTTTGGTTGACATGCTAGGGACACAGAACGACACTGATGCCTTCAGTGTCTGCACATCCTGCCTGAAAGTCCTGAAGGCAGATCTTCTGTCTTCAGTCTTTCGCTCACTGTTCACTGCTCACTGTTCACCTCAAGCAGGTCTTCAAGGTGTTTGCCTTTGCACAGGCTATATGGCTAGGACTCGTGCTTCAACCACTCAGAACTCCAACATGTTGTTGGTTGCTCCTGGGCCGCAGAGCATTGTGCGGCAGAATTCAGCTCTCATCTCTGGTGGCAGCTTGTTGAGGAGTCGTGCAACATGTGAGCAGCATCTAAGTTCTGTGTCTCCCTCTGGGCCTAGGGTAGACACTTGCTATTTTCCATTGTCACAGGATAAATCTAAATAGTACAACTGTATTCCTCCTCCTTGAAAATGTAGGATTAGTCACCAGAATCAAGATCCTAGGTGGTGTAGAACTTGAGTTATTGGGAAATAGAGAGATAACAGAAAGTTGGCGGCCATTTTGAAGAATGTCTACCATGGTCACAGGACAAATCTAAATAGTACCAATGTATCCCACATCCTTGAAAATGTATGATTAGTCACCAGAATCAAGATCCTAGGTGATGTAGAACTTGAGTTATTGTAAAATAACAGCAGGTGGCGGCCATTTTGAAAATGGCTGCCATGGTCACAGGGCCAATATAAATAGTACCACTGTATTCCTCATCCTTGAAAATGTGGGATTAGTCACCAGAATCAAGATCCTAGGTGGTCTAGAACCTAAATCAGTTAAACTTGTCAACTCCGTCAGATGTTCGTCAACTCCGTCAGACGTTCGTCCCGTGATGTTTTTGTTAATTTCCAAAGAAATAGAAAATTCGATGTTAAATCTTTTGTGCTTATGTATTGAAACACCAACTGAAATGATACGTAATGATGATTTTTTTTTACATGGTTTGCATGTTATAATATTGAAAATAAAGGTTGAAATGACGGATTTGAGAAATTGGAAATTTCATAATAGTGTGATATTGGAACAAAACAATATTAAAAGAATTGTATTACTTAACTTGATTTCTGAAAGCCATTATAAGATAACTGAGGACTTTATATTATTGTTGAAATTATCAAATTCAATTAAAAGGGATTTTAGTGTGTCTGACGGAGTTCACATGAATCAGGTATTAAGTGCATAAATGTCCCATTTTAGAAAGAAATGTCATGCGAAAAACCTGTTCCTTCTCAAGATTGGTAGTTGAGACCTGTGTCTACAAATACATCGATTTGATTTGAATGTATCCTAAAAAAAAAAAAAAATCTAGTTTGAAAAAAGTTTTGTCCCTTATCTCAAGAATGGGTGATATACATACATACACACACACACACACACACACACACTATAGCCTACATTTCATATGGCTAACTAAACTAAATCCACTGTTCTTGGTCAGGGGGTGTATGCCATAGTAGGCCTAGGCTTTTACTACTTGTGTCTCTTACAAATAATCGCGAGGATTGTATCGATCATATTTATTTTTCAGCGTCACATAAGCATACAATTATGATCAAAGAGGATGCGATCAAAAGAAACGCTTCCCTGTCTCACAGTCTTCATCAATGGAAATAAGTTCCTGGACTTTCTTGTGAAAATCCTTAAATGCTGATGCTTTTTCAAAGAAATCAAACCATATTAATTATAAACAAATGTTATCCTCTGATCAACCATTAAGCACAGTCAGTTGCAAGATGGCTGGTGTCATTATCTTTCTAGCCTACTCGATGTCCGCAGATGTAGGAGACCTCAAATACAATAAAATAACCAAATATTTTGTATATAATTTATATACTATTGTTAATTGTTCATATGCTTATGTGGCGCTACGAGAGAGAGAGAAAACAGGAGAGGGAGAAAGTACCAGAATGCTTTTTATTTTATTTTCCCATGTGTTGACTGTTGACCCACTCTGCCCACCCCACGATAATTGCTGAAATCTTGACCTTGGCCTGCGGGCAGCGGGCCGGCCCGCACATCACTACAGCCTACATTGTTTTCAATCCGAGCACCCAGTATTTACACTATGCAGGAAACATCAACAGTGTGACCAGGTGCTGAGTGTCTATTCTGAGCTGCGTGTTCACGTCTGGCCTTGTTATCTAATCGCCCAAAGTTAAATATTTTGAGACGAGAACGGCTTGCTGGAAACAAGACACTTTGGTACACATATGGCCCAAGTCGTACATGAGTCCATTGACTTGACCGAGTTCCGTTTTGGGACCCAACGCCTCCGACTCAAAACACAATTTTAACATGCACACATCCTTCTACCCTAATAGACAGGGGGTACACAAGCACATGGCCGTTTATCCGTGCTCCTTCTCCTACCAAACCACTCCGTTAGCACACGTCTCTCCATGCACAAAACATCCTGCACGCCACCCGTGGCGGCGGTGGCTCAGGGGTAGAGTGCCTGGATGGTAACCGTAAGGTTGCCAGTTCGAACCCGGGCTCCCCCAGAGTTACTGTCGAAGTGTCCTTGAGCAAGACACTGAACCCCTAATTGCTTCCGATGTGCTAGTTGGTGCCTTGCATGGTTTCCGCTGCCATCGGTGTATGAATGTGTGTGTGAATGGGTGAATGTAATGCACAATCTCTGTAAAGCGCCTTGGATAAAGGCACTATATAAATGCACCATTTACTATATAAATGCACCATTTACCGAATCCATATGCACTACATCGCTTCCCCACAACTGCCATATTTACTGTACAAATATAACTTTTGTCAGACACACAACATTTCGCGGTTCAAGTTTATTTAGTGTCCCCGAAGGGCAAATTGGGTTGCAGCATAGACAGTACATTAAACAATGAATGAAACAGTACAGACAACAAACAGTTCACATAGCGGATACCAGAGTAAAAGGTGCACACAACCATTAAAGTGCAGGCGTTTAAAGTGCTATGCGATAGGTCATAAAAGTGCGTGTGCATAGACATAGGCACAAGATAATACAGTAAAAAGTAAAAGTGCTCATCATAAGGTTATATCCTCGATCTACGCACAGCAGCATTCAGTGTGTGAATAGAGACCGGGACAAAGGAATGTTTGTGCCTGTTTTTTGTGGCACAGGGGGCTCGCAAGCGAAGGCCGGATGGGAGAAGGATGTACTCTCCGTATAGTGGGTGAGCAGCATCAGATCGGATACACAGGGCTTTGTTAAGTACCTGTTTCTTAAAGATCTGGTCTAGGCCGTTCATTTGTGAGCAAAATGATTTTTGAGGCCACTTTTACAATTCTCCCTAGGGATTTTTTGTCTCTGATGCAGAGATTACCATACCAACAGATAATGGAGAAAGAAATGACGGACTCGATGTACTGTAGGCACTGTAAAACAGTTTCATCAGAGTCTTGTCTGTGTGTGTCATCTTTGTGTCAGCTGTGATGCAAATTACATCACAACTTCCTCGTTTAAAACAAGTGCAGCACTGCAGGTAGTCTATATGAATACTCAAATGTGCTTTACATGGGTGGCATGAGAAAACAAATAAAACCAACTTTATTAGGGGGAACACTAGACGAAGGAATAAAATCAATGAAAACGGTGGAATGAGAGCGTTTTGGGGAGTGCATACTGCATTCCACAGGGTTGGGGCAGCAATTCCAGAACAACCTGACCATTAGAAAACATCTGTTGCTTCAAATACATAAAAATACATAAAAATACATATTTAACCTCATGTTCGAATGCCCCCCTGTGAAAAACAGCTAAATCCCTAAAACGAAAGAAAGCTGCAAATGAAAATAAAACACTCACCTTTCCTTTCTCTAATAACAACCTAAAACATGAACCTTGGTTGAAAAAAAACTAAAGTTGTCCTTTAAAGGCCGCAAATCATAATACTGGTATGGAAATAGAAAAGAGATAGCACAAGCCTATGAATAAATTAGGATTATTGTTTTAATTTCAGTTTAGGCCAGATAATGTAGGTTACATGCTTCTATTCATATTCAACTGAAATAAGCAAACAGTGACACTGTGTTTTTTGTTTCTTCAGGGAGTTTGTGCGAACAGCCTGGGAGGACATAGAGCGCTTCAAAGAACAGAAGGACGGTGATTTGAGAGAGGCACTAATCAGCTATGCCATTATGCAGATCAGCATGTGTAAGAAGGTACGGCATGTGTGTGCATCTGTGTGTTCTGGCTGTCTGTGTAATTGACCATATTCACAAGGGGGCCTTTTGCTCTTATGTAATTTCTTTCCCACCCCCAGTTGAGTATGACATGTAGAGCTAAATAACTTCAGTGGCTCTATTTGGTAAAAATCGGCATAATGGTGACTTTACTGCCACCAACAGGGCTGAGTGTCTAATACTATAGGATTGTCGTGTGAGAATGAGATGTAGTGTGTATATCACAGATTTTTATATTGGCATTAAAATGACAAATTAAACATATGAATAGTGCAGGCAGAAGGCACAATCCACTGTTAATTAGTCTGGCCATAAGCCACTTAAAGGGACACAAACAATAGATTTAGAACAAGATTTAGAACACTTACTGGGGTCTTTGTGTGTAATATGTGGGTTTTAGATTTTACCAGTGTCCATGATGTCATGGGCACTGGGCTCACTTCCTTCCTGGACTACAATTCCCATAATGCTTTGGTGCACAATTCCCATAATGCTTTGGTCCCCCCTATCCTTGTAGATGGGGTGAGCCGACAACCTCGGATGTTTTCTGTCGGTCAGCTTCTTTTCCGGCTTTTTAGACAGCTGGTGGATGGAAATTAAACTCCACCCACACGGCAGGTTGCCACGACGGCCAGATTCCTTGAAACGCTGGGGGTGGAGCTTAATTTCCATCCACCAGCTGTTTAAAGAACCGGAAAAGAAGCTGGCCGACAGAGAAAACGTCTGCAGCTCTCTGGTAGATGTGGCTACAGCTTTACTGAGAAACATAGTCCTAGGAAAAATAAAGAGGAAGGTGCACAGAGGTGTGGCCCAGTCTCCTGCGGGAGGTTTGCACATGCTCAGTGTAAACGGGAACTGCGATGATGGAGTGTTCCAGAAGAGGTGCATGAGAGTTGCTGACCCGGAAATGAAATAATAAAAAATATATCAAAAAAAGAGAATAGTACAATGTTGATGTTTTTATCAATTTCATAACTGTGTGGAAAGAAATATCAATTTCATAACTGTGTGGAAAGAACATTGTGTATAACAGACTGGAAGACAAAGGACAAGTACATTTACTAAATGTTAATGTTTTTGTATATTTTTCTTTTGATGTTTGCTTTGATTGTAGTACATGTGTTAAACTTTTATTTTTGTGAAATGACAAAGGAACATGGATACTGTTCATTCAAGTGCTGTGGATTGATTGATTGATTGATTGATAATTTTATTAGACAATTAGATGCAAACAGTACAGGGTACAGTCAAGCACAGCATTGGTCCAAAAGGACAGCACCCTTTCAGACCCTTTTTAAAGGAAACCAGTGATCTGCTTGTTTTGAGGGAAGGGGGCAGGGCATTCCACACTTGAGTGGCAGTGCTGTGAAATGTGAATTTACCCATATTTGTTCTGAAAATGGGTGGCACCAGATCATTATTTACACTCCCTCTAGTATTATGGCTGTGGGAGTTGCTCACCTTTTTGAGGTAATCAGTCAAGTAAATGGGCACTGTGGGTATGGACGGCAGAGCTGCATTTACAATCTTGAATGCTAGTCCCATTTTCAGTTGTTTAACTCTGTCCTCAACACTGAGCCAACCTATAAAACATTTGAAAAGGGAAGGGTGACTGCTGTTAAATTCTCAACTGTTCTGGATCTCATTATTTTTACACTGCACATGTGCAAACCTCCCGCAGCAGACCGGGCCACACCTCTGTGCACCTTCCTCTTTATTTTTCCTAGACATAGTCCTAGGACAAATAAAGAGGATAGAGCACGGAGGTGTGGCCCGGACTCCTGCAGGAGGTTTGCACATGCTCAGTGTAAACAGGAACTGCGACAATGGAGTGTTCCAGCAGAGGTGCTAGATAGAAAGCTCATAACTTGTCATGTAAATAATGAGATCCAGAACAGTTGAGAATTAAACAGCAGTCACCCTTCCCTTTTCAAATGTTTTATATCATCCACAGCACTTGAATGAACAGTATCCATGTTCCTTTGTCATTTCACAAAAATAAAAGTTTGACACATGGAACATGGAAAGGAAAATATACAAAAACATTAAGTAAATGTACTTGTCATTTATCTTTCAGTCTGTTATACACATTTTTTTCCACAGTTATAAAATTGATATACTTTTTAAAACAAAATCAACTTTGTACTATTCTCTTTTTTTTTATATCCTTTTTATTATTTCAGTTCAGGGTCAGCAACTCTCATGCACCTCTAGTACCTCTGCTGGAACACTCCATCATCACAGTTCCTGTTTACACTGAGCATGTGCAAACCTCCCGCAGGAGACCGGGCCACACCTCTGTGCACCTTCCTCTTTATTCTTCCTAGACATAGGCCCTCATTTATCAATTGAGTGTAAAATCTGCCCCAAATTCGAGTGTGGGTTTCGTAGTACACCCAAGTTGCCACGGCATTTATAAAGTGATCGCAAACAGCTGATCCTTCCTTAATTTCGTTCTGACGTTAATAAATGTGACGGCTGAAATCTATCTGACACGCCCTATGAAATCAAGCCTCGCCATCGTTTTTGCGACATGAACAACTGCAAATACGACCTGGAAACCATGGTCGCCTCACCCCCCTCTCTCATACACACACACAGACGCACACGCAACTTGCAAGCCCAACTAACTGGTGTGTTGTTAACCCATTCTGACCGGGCACCCATTTTGGTGTTAGCATCATGTTATGCTTTAGCTATTTAAAAATAGCAGATCTACAAGCTCATATCGCGCCACCGAGTGGCGCGATACGAGCTTGTAGGTCTGCTATTTTTGAAAAAATCGAAGAACGACTGACATTTTTAGAATCTGATCTCAGGTCAGAATGGGTTCATCAGACCAGTCTGTGTCCGGCGGAAACCTCGTATGAATCTGATCTCGGGTCAGAATGGGTTAAATAAATAAAGAACGAACACCTGCATGAATTAAATAAAGTTGTAGGCCTACCCTGTCTGTTTCCCTCTCACCTCGCTTGCCTTGCTGTCATGCACGCACGCACCTGCATGACACATCGACATCGCATCGCCATTAATGGATTACGTTTGTAGGCTGGCTTATATTAATTTTACCCATTTGTGCACATTGCACGGCGAAGGCGTGAGACTGCGCACTGCTGTGATAAGTCCTGTGGGTGAGTGATGCCTGCATGAGAGATAGGCTATCATGTCGTCAAGGCAGTCATAATCAACGTTGTAGTGATTTGATCATTGATGAACGAATCATAAACATATGGATGAAGGCTTGCCGCTTGCATGTGTGCTGCAGCTGGTAGGTGTTGGCGACGCACGCCGCGTTCCCGTCCTCCCGACCCCCTAAAATGATCTCGCTTTTATCTGAACTGTCAAAGCACTTATTTAAATGGTGAATGATTAAGCCCCTTACGCCTATAGCCTGCTACAATTGCAAATAGGCAAGCTGTATGCTTGTCATTGTCACTTGGAAATAAAGGCGTGCAGTCCATTTATGCCTTTTTTTTTTATAATATCACAGACAGTACAGTGATATAGGCATCTGATGTCATGCCGCATGCGCTCCCAAATCATCTCACAAGTGCGCTCGCATAACAAGGCCAGTAAAGCACTGTTAGATTAAGCACAAACTAATACATTGTAAACATGTTATATTGTTTTTAATTGCGCGAATTTAATTACTTGTAAAGTTGGAAATCTCTAATCTAAATTTTACATGTATATACATAGTTTTATATTAACATTTTAGGAGTGAAAACATATGCTTAGATGCCTGTGACTGCGTGTCAGCAGTTCAGACAATGCTGCTCTGCTTGTGTACGACAGAAAAACAGGACAAAGCATACGACAGCTCCCGACCAGACGTGACTTTTTGTCCTACTCCAGTTCAATTTCAAGCTTTGGCGGAAATGGTAAATGCCGAAGATTTCGGTAATTTCGGCGTGCACCCATATTTTGGCGTACGCACGGTTGATAAATGAGGGCCATAGTCCAGGAAGTAAGTGAGCCCAGTATCCATGACATCATGGACATTGCTAAAATCTAAAATATCTAAAACCACATATTACACACAAAGACCCCCGGAAAGTTCTAAATATTCTAAACATTAACATATATTTTTTTGCAAAAAGGGTGAAGTTTAATGAAATCTCACGCCTCAGGAATTGTTTCAGCCTCTGGGTTGTTATGTATTGGTGCATCTCTCTGTCACTCACTTTATTCCTCACACTCTTTACTCTCACAGGGAATCCAGGTTTGGTCCAATGCCAAGGAGTGTTTTAACAAGATGTGAGCCAATCAGTCTTTCCGATGCTCAACAAACTGTCAATACCAATCAGCTTTCTTTTGACTAGACTCTGTCAGCCACTTTTCCAGCCACAGTCAGAGTCCTGTAGAGGTGCATCATTGGGGCCCAGATTTTGTCTTCAATTTGTACACTTTGCTGATTGTAAGTTAACTGAGAGTGAGACACTCACACAATGATTCCAGGTCAAATCCATTTAAAAAAAATGTGGAGCTGATTTCTGCCTCTTTCATTTACATTGTTTTTCAATGCCACTCACCATGCACAACACACGGCTGCCTGCAGTAAGGGTACCTGTTCCTCTGTTTACAATTTTTTTTCCCACTGTGGTTGCACAGTTACTGCATCCCCAAGATTCATTGTTTTTGAGGCTTGATCAAGACCTAGATTGCTGTTGTTGAACATATGGTGTTGTGAAAATATAGTACACCATTGTCCTTATTATTTCACATTTATATTGGCTATTAAGAAGTAATGTACTTCAGTCAGTGGGTCAGTTCTACCCCTCTTTCAAATTGTATTATTTCAGAAAAGCTGAAACTTTATTTTTCTTTTTTCAAAAAGGCTATACATGTACTGTAGAGTTCCACATTAATTTCACAGTGAAATTAGTGCATATTTTCACTGAAAATATCTATAATATAATTTAGTTTAAAAAAGAAACCAGATCAGAATGCTGCTTTCATTCAGGTTAAATTGACGATGGTCATTATCACTACTCATAATAACACTATGTATTCAGAGGAAATCCTACACAGCTCATTTTAAATCACAGATCTTGTAAAAGGGCTGGCGCAGTCCCAATGTTTTGGTATTGCTAGATAAACAGAAAAAGGATTTCAAACACAGGCCTTGTCATTTTCAGTTAAAATTACGGTCCATCCTAATGCTTACAGGCTGCAGAGTTATGTACTTGCTTGTAGTCTGTGAGAGTTCTCACGGACCTGCAGATTTGTGCCACAGTTCCTAGATCTCCCAGCCATGACAGACATGCGTGTTTAAGTATGCAGGGAGAAGTCCAGCTGTTTGGAATTCATTCTCTCAGGACTCAAAACCAAAGGCTCCCCTAAAATATTTCCAGCTTAGGTTTCAAATGAGAATTACAATTTCATGAAAATGTACCCCCCCCCCCTCTCAAAACCAAGTTGTGAGATGGTTGATTGATTTCGCTGGTATTAAGTTAACCCTGAGTTGTGCATGGGTGTGCTATTTTACTGGCATCCAACTAAGTAAGTATAAATTGGGTTAAGAGCGGGTGCCAAAGTTGTTATGACTTGACTGCAACTCCTTGTGTTGTACAGCCCATGGGTTAGTGGGGAGGAGTTGTAGAACCACTGCCAGTATGCCGCAGGTCTGTTGGTAGTGTGTTTTTATTCTCCTCTCCAAACGCCTACACACTCTTAGTCTTACATGCGAGACACATCCCAGTCACTTGAGACCTGACCTCACATCTTGTAAATGCAGTAGAGCCTGGTTCATTTGAACCTCACAATGGAGGCAGTTTTGATGAGTTTCCAGCTATGAGCCATGTTGGGAGAATGTGAATGCAGATTGTTTGAGTCTATTCTGTAAATGTCAATTGCCTTAAAGTTTTTAATTATTATTAAAATTATTATGTGCTCGTGTTCACCGTCTTAGTGCCGTGCCAGATTTCCTAGGTCCAGGGGAGCACGTTTTGATCACAGCATGTCATATGGGCAAATAACACAAGTGACATGTTTTAACCACTTTGAATGAAAAAGGTTGACCACATTGTTGATCATTGGCACTGCAAATGTGTTGTGCCCTATACGGACCTGGTGATACTTTTTTCTTTCAAGCAGAAAGATTAGAGGCTTATAAGTGAAAGTTGTGTAAATGGATTGACTTACAGTGTAGTGGTATGTATCTTGAAAGTTATACAGAGTTTATTACCCACCCACACATTCTTCTATGTAAATATTCATAATCCATATACTCCTCTTGGATTGGGGCTTTGAGATGTTTTTCTTTTCTTTTTTTTATATATATATATTATATATATAATGAACATGAGAATATTTTTCTTTTTCTTTTAATGTTTCTGTGCCAAGACACTAATAAACACTGTTTTCCTCTTTTACATTACACCAAGGAATTTCTGCTTCTAGTTTTATTTTTATTTTGGGTGGATGTCTAGTAGGCCTAATGCACTGGTTCTCAGCGTGAGGAAGCCCAGGGGGTAATACTCTGTGGGTTCCCAGCTAAATGATTCTTTAACACTAAGGGTCCCAGAAAGAAAATATTGTTGCAAGGGCTCTGTCGCATAATGCATATCAAACAGGGTTTCCTTTTAATAAAAAAAAGTTTGAAAATCACTGATCTGGTGGAAGGAGAGGAGAAATGGAGTAGCCTATAACAACTTAGTTTGTGAACCTCAGAACCTGATAATGATACCCATGATGAAACCACCTGGCAATATTTTCAACAACTTGCAAAACCTCCAGGAAATGGCTTTTGTACATTTTAAATGTAATGGTTATCTTAATATATCAATTGGTTTCGCAGAATGATCTTATGTCTGTTCATGTGCTTTTAAAACGTGAAAAAATGTACTAGTTAAACTTCAAGTGATGAGATGGTCTAAGTCAGCTCTGTCTATATATGGCACCAAGTCCAATCTATTACAGTATTTTAAACGGTACCATAACTGTGCTGTTTTAATGTATTTCGACAAAATATCTTCCATGTAGAGAGCTTGTAATTATAAAATGATTGTGCCACCTACTGGCATACCACAGGATAAAAATCATATTGTACAGTCATGTGTTCCGCCTCGGCAGGTGTGCCGAGCTCTGCCTTGAGGGTTTTCTCATAAATTATAGGCGAACGTAAAGACAATCACTGTCAATCAGTGTTGCACTAAATGTGGAATCTGAAGCTCTACTGTGTATACTGCACCTGCTCTGACTGTCTGTATTCCCCTCATTGCATTGATTGATATAGCTCAAGTAGGCTATGCGAAATTGCGAATACAATGGTATCCTGAACACAGCAGGTGTAAAGCCTTTACACGCATCAGACTGGTACAGATCTAGACTAGTCGTGGTGGGTGGGTGACCTGAAGTTTACAGGTTTTACATCGCACGAACTAAACTTCTCCAAAGTTATACGAACTTGAATTACTAATTTAGACTATGACTATTTGTCTTAAGTCAACCATACCACGATACCAGCCCACTTGATAAAGGCTGATTACGAGTTACAAGTTAACTGCCCTGTAAACAGGCTACATTATGTATGTTGGTTCAACTTGGTTGGAATCTTCTCTCGGAGGAATCGCCAGGAAATCCTTTCCAACTTGTACAGGACATTTGGAAGATCGACTCCACATGGCTTAAGCATGTGCATATCGTGTTTGGGTACAATGTCAGTCCCACGGCGATACAAATCTCGGCCTATCCCATGCTCTCGCTTGCATCATTAACGTTAAGATATGTTAAACTTCCCTTACATTGTAGGGATAGGGATTTTACTTGACGAGCCGATCTAACTAATAGGACGGCCGGCCTGCCTGTCTGTCTGTGGAGGAAAAAAAGATCCGCCCCCTTAATATAGCCCAGACTTTTCGTTTCCAATCCAGACAATAGGAGACGGACGCGAGATCTGCGGAGGCGCGCGCACACCACACAGAGCATCCTCACCTTTAGGAGACGCAAGCATTTTCATAACGACGCGCATAAAGGCAGTCTAGTCTCTCCAGCGCGCAGACGTGGACACGCACGCCGCCCCGCATAATAATACCTGTAAGGTTTTTCAAGTGGTTTTCTGTTTGACGGCCGGGACACAGTCCAATTCAGTCCAGTTCATTCGCAGCCAGAACACCGTGTTCCCATGATGTCATACCTGTGGATTCTGCTATTAGGAAGCCTGCTCATTGGGGGCACCAAGGCACAAGGTAAGCTTTCAGTTCACTTCAAACCTCATCCAATCTGTGACATGAAATTTAGAATTGTCCGCGTCGAGTCCGCCTGCCCCTCCATCCCACTGTCTGTAAATCCCTCTTTGTGTCCATTTATCATGATGCAATTCTCTCTTTCATTCCCTTCTCTCCCTTGCTTTCTCTCTGGCAGTCTCTCTTTGTCCGTTTCTTTGCCACTTTGGCTGTCTGTCAAATGCACCAGGTAATCTGACATTTAGGTGCTCAGTTCTGCTTGATTGAACAGATAAATGTCCAACTCTTAAGACATGAACAGGCTTACTGCGATTGTTCACCTATCTATTATCTCTGGGATGTGTGTGTGTGTGTGTGTGTGTGTGTGTGTGTGTGTGTGTGTGTGTGTGTGTGTGTGTGTGTGTGTGTGTGTGTGTGCGCGAGCGCGCGTGCGTGCGTGCGCAAGTTGCATTATTCCCTACTGTACAAGAGTTAAGACCCACAGGGGTGTGGTGGACTCATTGACCCTACATATAAAGTAATTATCTCACTTGCTCTCATCTACACCACCCTTTCTCTCTTCTGTCTGTATACTCCCTCTCTTTTTAATCTGAATGTGCCTCCTTCCCTTGGTTATTCTTTATTTAGTTCAAGCTATTCTCCCTCTCTTTTTTCCTCCTGTTCAGAGGGCCTACACAGTCTAGGCCCCTGCCCTTCCCCGCGGCACATGCAATGACTCCAGAATGTAGAACTATGCAATAAAATCAGAGAGATGGAGAAGAGAGACTGAGGGGGAGAGAGAGAGATAGAGAGAGATGAAGCCAACAGACAGAGACATGTATTCATGCAGAAAGCCGGAGGGTGGAGGAAGACAAGATGCAGCAGGAGATATGAGGGCAAAAATAAAAGTCAGTTGATGCAAAGGAATAATGGCGGTCGGGGAATAAAAATAACAGGGACGACACCGATAGGCGATAGAGGAGAGGCGGGCACAGGGACAAAGTGAGAGACGTATAAGACTAAAGATGTGGGAAGAGACTGACATGCGTGAAGAGAGGGGAATGAGAGACTGCCATCGCCATTTACACGCACAGGAGCGTGGAGGCCTTGATAGCAATCCCACATCAAAACCCACCATCCTTTATGCAAACATGGGGGTTAAGTTAACGATGGCAAGCTAGGATGTGCCCTGGTGTAAATCTCACTCTACCGGTTCACTGGTTATTACCAGGAAAACCAAACTGAGAGGAACCAATCAACGGCAGCACAATGATACCCACCCACACACACACACACACCTGTACAGAGACGGACTCCATTTCTGTTTTTCATTAAATGTACCGTAATGTCTGTCCTTCTCACACACAACGCTGTACTGTAATTCCCACTCTTAATGGATGCTGAGGGATGCAGCTCAGGAGTTCTGCACTGGATGTGTTTGGGCAAGCAGAGCACACACTTGTGTGTGTGTAGGTGCGCACGTGTGTGTGTGTGTGTGTGTGTGTGTGTGTGTGTGTGTGTGTGTGTGTCTGTCTGTCTGTCTGTCTGTCTGTCTGTCTGTCTGTCTGTCTGTCTGTCTGTGTGTCTGTCTTATAGGGTGCACGGAAAGTTTGCATGCATGAGTGTGTGTGTGTGTGTGTGTGTGTGTGTGTGTGTGTGAGAGAGAGAGAGAGAGAGAGAGAGACACTGTATTATAGAACTGAAGGGTAGGGAGTGTCTCAGTAACCAGATCCAACTCCAGCTGCAGACAACACCCAGCAACACAACCAGTTTCAGAGCCTTTCTCTCCCCCAGGGCCCACTGTGTGCGTGCGTGTGTCTGTGTAGCATGCGGGTGGGTGTGGGTTCTTTAACTTTTATGTATGTGAGGGTGGAGGGATGCTCTTTATTAAATTTGTGTATCAGAATTAAGATTTAGTGCACACAAAGGGTGTGTGTGTGTGTGTGTGTGTGTGTGTGTGTGTGTGTGTGTGTGTGTGTGTGTGTGTGTGTGTGTGTGCGTGTGTGCGTGTGTGCGTGCGTGCGTGCGTGCGTGTGCTTGTGTGTGCATGCATGATAGTTTTAGTGGCATTACTGGCATATGAAAGACCAAAGAGCTGTGTGATGTGTGCCAGGTGGTGTGTGTGTGTGTGTGTGTGTGTGTGGGGGGGGGGGGGGGGGGGGGGGGTGCGTGTGAGGGTGTGCGCGTGCTCAGTCTGTCAGTGTTTACACCCCTTAACTACAAACAAACACATACATGGTGGATATGAGTGAAATCCACACACATATGCACACACATTACATGCACACTTGACTTCCTTTTTCTCTGGCTTGGGGCACACATTCCTATTGTTCTTACTGTCTACAGGGTACCTATGGGGGCAGTTAGAAGGTGTGTATGATTGGGGTAAACAGAGCAGTTTCTGTCCCACAAACACACAATAGAACTATACCTATGAGAACAATAGGGGGTAGAGGTCCTAGCATATCACCTGTCATACAAACACAGTACACACACACACACACATACAGAAATTCACGCAATTCTTGGACTACTGTTACAGGAGAAGGCTTGGTTATTTCTCGTGACCTCACACACAAACAAACACACAACATTGTATTAGTCACTCAACCTCACGTAGACACTCTCACGCAATCTCACAGCTGCCTGCTGCTGCCAAAATGAATCGGAGAGTTGAGTATCAATAGCAGACTCACCACATCACAACGCAGTACGCAATACATGCCGTAATGTTGAACGAGCACAACTGTAGGCCCATGAAACATGCATGAACACAACATACCACTCCCTGCGTATTTGATTGAACTAAACGCACCAGTGTGAACATACCGTTGTGATGTTATAGTGCATACGCACATGTATGTTCAGCTCTATTAAACATACACGGGCATGCCTCCCCCTGTTGCACCGGTATGTGATAACGATGTGCTGCTGAGAATATGCACTGGGGACAGCTAGTGACCTAAGAACTATGGTGTTTTTTTGAGTCTCACATGTCTGTCACGTCAAAAGCTGAAAAAGAGACACACAAAAAACACCCAGACACAGTACATCTTTGACCCACTTTCAAGTACTAACTTCAGTCCCAATACTTGGCATTTGTTTGACTATATGTAACAATTATGACATGTATTGTCGTTTCATTCCCATCATGCAAACAACTGCTTCTTGTTGTAGTGCATGGCATATTACATCATGATTCATAACATGCTTTATTCATTAGTGAGTAAATTACAGTGATTTGACAGACCTTACTGTATGAATAATGTGCGCTGTCATGTTTCAGTAAGACAGCTACGTAAGTACACATAAGAGCCATAAACCCCTCAGTACTCTGAGTATATCACTGTAAATGTTGCTATAACTCTTGAGAGAATAAGAATTGTCCCAGGGTCAATTTTACACTCTTAGAGTTAAATAACACCCACGATTTTGCAGTGCATGAGAGTAATATAATAGGTCAAAGGTGTAGTCACTAGTCAGCATAGCTATCAGTTTATCTGTGTTTCTGTCTGTCTGTCTCCGTCTGTTCTACAGTATCTATCCCACACATCCACTGGTCCACCCACCCAACCGTTAGAGTGAAGAACACAGTATAGCCATCTGTATTGTACTTCCCCCCATATTATTGAAGTTGCGGTTCAACTCAAGCGCTTCCCTGTGGGACCTGCTAGAGGTTTAACACTGTACATGCCGTACCGTTCCACCCGCTGACATGTTGCAACCATGTCAGAGACATGGAGATGATGACTCATCGGACTCTTGAGAGGAGTGTGTGTGTGTGAGGGGGGGGGGGGGGGGGGGGGGGGGTTGAGTGAGAGAAAGGGAGTTTGATGGGGGAGACTGAAAATAGGGGGGTGGGAGTCCGAAACCAGTGAAGAGTGAAGGAAGGGGGAGGGATGTGCAGTCATTTGCTTTACTGCTACACTAATACAAACCAGGACACCTCTGACTCTTGCACGCTTGTGTGTGTGTGTGTGTGTGTGTGTGTGTGTGTGTGTGTGTGTGTGTGTGTGTGTGTGTGTGTGTGTGTGTGTGTGTGTGGGTGGGTGGGTGTGTGTGTGTGTGTGTGGGTGGGTGTGTGTATATAAGAGAGAGACGGAGTGAGGAAGAAAGACTGTGTGTGTGTGTGTGTGTGTGTGTGTGTGTGTGTGTGTGTGTGTGGGTGGGTGGGTGTGGGTGTGTATATAAGAGAGAGAGAGGGAGTGAGGAAGAAAGACTGTGTGTGTGTGTGTGTGTGTGTGTGTGTTTTCAACTGTGAGAGGTGGGGATTGGGCAAACTTATTTTACAAGCTTGTACACATGATGTGTGCAAGATGTGTGCGTGCGGGAGTGTGTGGTGTGTGTGTGTGTGTGTGTGCGTGTGTGTAATAGTATAGTCTGTGTACATACATACATACATACACAGACTGTATGTATGTATATGGGTGTGTGTGTGTGTGTGTGTGTGTGTGTGTGTGTGTGTGTGTGTGTGTGTGTGTGTGTGTGTGTGTGTGTGTGTGTGTGTGTGTGTGTGTGTGCGCGCGCGTGCGTGTGTGTGTGTTGTGGAGGTAGTTAGCGAGTAGGAAGTGGCAAACAGAATGGCTGGAACAGAATGTACAGAGTGGCAACAGGGAGAGAGAGAGAGAGTTTGGGGGGTGGGGGAGGGGGGTGAGGGTGAGGGTTAACACTCACAACTAGAATAGCTATAAGAGAAACACACACGCGCACACACACACACACACACACACACACACACACACACACACACACACACACACACTGACACATACACTGACACATACACAAGGAGCTACTATAGAGGAGCCATAGGAGTGCCACATAAGTGCCGATGGCGCTTTCATGGATGCACGTGTGTACACGTGACAAACCGTCCACATGCCAGTCATACAGTATACGTACATGTAAACATATCAAACAGGAACACTAATGCACGAACACTGTGCGCTAGCCACTGTAATTGGTGGTGCGTGTAAAGTGTAAACCTTAAGCAGTATGCTAAAATTGCATTGTAACCTTTGCCATGTTGCGTTTTTCCCCAATATATGACACACCTGAAGTAAATTTTCTCTTTTATTTATTTATTTTCCCCACATTGTATATCAGAAAACTAGTCACACTCATTCATTCACATGAATTACAACAAGGCCCATTTTGGTGCCATGCTTACGGTGACGTACCTATAAATCTAATTTGTGAAACACCACACCAGTCAGTCGTGACAGCACCCGATTCAAGATAATTACCACATTGGCATTAACACCAACGGCATTTCTTTCTACCTTAACTGATTTCCATCAGTTCTGATGCTTACAGAAAAAGTGGAACACACACTAGACTACTAGACAGCCATAGATCACGTAAAGACAGCCTTGTTTGTCTAAGAATGACAGTGATTCTCAAATGAGTCGTTTCGGTATTTTCCCTGGAAGATATACTGGTAGAGTGACATCTGATAAAGAGACGCCTTGGGTAGAGAGAGTAGTGAGAGAGAGGGAGTTTGCATGTCTGCCTGTGCAAGCATGTCCTTGTCCTTATCTCTCTCTCGACCCCCGTCTCTCTCCTTTTCCATCTCTGTGTCTATCTGTCTGCACGTACATTTGTATATGTACCACAGTGAGTGATGTGCATGCGAACGTGTGCATGTGCAAGTTTGAGTTTTAAGGAAGACAGCGCATTCCCCCTCCACTCAGTCAGCTCCAATAGATTTATAGTGTGATGGAAATTATTCCCATATCTCCTTTTCTCAGCTCTCTTCCTTAAGGCTTCACTGATTCTGATTTAATCTCACACTCAACAAGCTAAACCCTGTCATTTTTGAATAAAACTTTGGCTTGGCTGCAAGTAATTAACTCACAAATTAAAGATGTATTTTCTGGGAACGCTGATGAAGCGAGTACAGTGAATAAAGTGAACAGGAGCCTTTTCTATTCAAAATAATGTTTTGCACATACCATATTTATGGAACAGTGGTTCCAAAACAGTGCCGGTGCATACTGTCGTGCCATAAGACAAGTCCTGTCCTGTCCTGTGATTTTGTGATAACCTCACATTATTATTGCAATATAGTATACAAATTGTTATGAATATTATTTTAATTTACTATAATGGTACTTTATGCACCTTTATTATGCACCTTTATTAAATAATAACATATGTTAATATCATCTTCAGTATGAATTATTAAATATATGAATATGAAGAGACTCAAGAGTGATAATACATGTTATAGAGGCTATTTTGCTTCAATATAAATACAGGTTGAGATTTTGACTTGCCCTTTGGTGTGCCTTTGGCATATACAGTTTGAAAACTGATTAGAGACTGTGCTGTCTATATGCATGCAGGACACATTTCTTTTCTCGAATCATTCCGGAATTGTTTCAAGTTCTTTACATGAAGGACAGAGATCAGCGCATGTCTTCAGACTATTGTTATGTCTCTTAGTTAATTGTTAATAGGTTTTGAGGAATGGTGCATTGCTTTAGATTAACATAGCACTGGGCCATGCTGAAATCAGCAGCGAAAACCTGTCAAGTCAGAACACTGCTTTGCTGTTTCAGCTTCTCACAGACTACAGGGGAATGTCACAGCAGTGTCACACACACACACACACACACACACACCCTCACACACACACACACACACACACACACACGCACACATGCACACACACACACACACACACACACACACACACACACACACACACACACACACACACACACACATGCACCCACGCAAGACAAGACACACTTTCTATTTTCTCATTAGTGCCTAGTTGTGATGCCAGTGCTGAGGTCTAGGGTTCATGTGAGATTAAGGTGCGTTAAAGGTGATTGATATACCCCGCGATCCTATTGCAGCTCAAATGCAAACATCAGGGACCAATCAGGCATCAGGTCAGGGTGTGGCTGTGGAGGGGTGGGGGTTGAGGTATTCATGTAAAGGGGGAATGTGTCGAACACAACATCTTTACAACCATTCAGAAACATGTTTTTAAACCGTAGCAGATGGATTCCAATGTGCATTAGATTATCAACTGTGAAACTAATCACTACCACTTTTACTGGTGGATTCTTCTTTTTTTACGTCTTATATTTATGGCAGATTTATTCTGCATTATACATAGCATTTCACCATAATATAGTGAGCAGCAGAGAGAGCAAGGATTTTTTTTTGTTAGGAATTGTGCACAATTCCTGCACTGCAACATGTTGTGAGCTTGCAGATCTGCAATTTTTGATGTGTGACAAAGCCCAAATTGATTATATCAATTAATTACCAGCTGCATTGTTATTATCTGCGGGGGTGCGCTATAACTGCCAGTTTCAGCGCAGTAGTTTAAGTAGGAGACAAAATTCTCTAAGGCGGAACTATTGTGTTCTGAGTCATTTGTTTCCGCCCGGACGTATTTGCGGTGCGCACATACATCAGCCAATGAGAATACCAGCTGAACTACAGGACTAGAGGACTACTGGACTAGCTTCACATCGATTATAGACTCAAAAACTTGAGACTTGCAAAAATAAGTAAAAAAGGGGGTTTTCACACGTTTAGAGAATATCCATGGTCAAAATGGCTACAGTACATAGTTAACAATTTTGTCTTACATTTAAACAGTACACTAATATATGTTGGTGTTTGTCTGTGGTGTTTCTTTTATTTCATTTCTGTGACTGACTGAGAAGCAACCAGCCCCTGTTTCACTAATGCGTCATAATGTGTTCACAAAAACCTTGGGGTTGCCAAGTACTGATGTAATTTCTTCTCAACAGATGAGGAGGTAGCAGTTGAAGTTCCTGCTGTAGCCGAACCTGTTGAAGTTCCTGCCATATCCGAACCTGTGTCAGAAGTTGAAGTTGAAGCTGTGCCGGACACTGACGCCGAACCGGAAGCTGAACCAGAGGCTGATGCTGCCGCGGAGGCTGAAGCTGAACCGGAAGTTGAAGCCGAACCAGAGGCTGAACCAGAGGCTGAGGCTGAACCAGAAGCCGAAGCTGCCGCGGAGGCTGAGGCTGAACCAGAAGCTGATGCCGAGCCAGAGGCTGAAGCTGATGTTGAAGTTGTGCCGGACGCTGAAGCCGAACCGGAAGCTGAACCAGAAGCTGAGGCTGAACCAGAGGCTGATGCTGCCGCGGAGGCTGAAGCTGAACCAGAAGCTGAAGCCGAGCCAGAGGCTGAAGCTGATGTTGAAGTTGTGCCGGACGCTGAAGCCGAACCGGAAGCTGAACCAGAAGGTGAGGCTGAACCAGAAGCTGACGCAGAGGTTGAAGTTCTCCCAGAAGCTGAAGCTGAACCAGAGGAAGGTAAGAAGGAAACACCAAATCACCTTTTCCACCAAAAGAACTGGTTTTAGATTTGGTTTCGTTCTAGATGTTTGGAACCTTGTTACCTTGGTGCTTTCACGGAACCAACGGACATTTTTTGGTTCCAGAGTATACCAACTTTTAGGGTTCTGATTTAACCAATTCATTTTCAGTAAAACACCCTGAACTGGTTCAATATTAGTCGGGAACCGAACCAGTTCAACTCTAATGGAAAAAGGGCCTTAACTGAAGCACTGAACCATTTTCCTAGTAGTAGTAGTAGTAGTAGTAGTATTAATAATGAACATCCGAAAACATGTATTATGCAAAGTAGACATTAGCAAGTGTCATGGCTGGCAAACCTGTGTATTATCTCTGCCAACAACGTTAGACAAGGATTATGTATTTGCATCATTTTGTATGAATGAGAATATATGGGTGGATGTTCATGAAACTTTGTGGGAATAAACAATAGGTGTCCCGAATAGATGACCTTTGGGTCAAAGGTCAAGGTTACAATCAAGGTCATGGTCTGTCTTAGCTAAATAATATGAGAAAATAACACAAGTTGGGCGGATTTTCATGAAACTTGGTGGGAATCGTGAACAGGCTGCCCAGAATAGATAACTGTCTGGTTACGGGCAAGCTCGTGGTCACAGTCAAGGTCAAGGGTTAGGGTTGGTGCTAGTTTCAGACATGTAAAAATATCGATACATCTTGTTTTCTGCATTTACATTTTCTAGGGCAGCATGGAGAAAGGAAACTGAGGGTAGAGAGGGAATAAGACATGTTATCATCATCATTTTACATTTCTCCTATTCAGAGGAGGCAACAGACGATCTAGTGCCTGATGATGCAGTGGTTGAAGAGCCAGCAATCGTTGCAGAGGGAGCTGCTGATGTTGAGGCTGAGGCACCAGCTACTGAGGAAGAGGTTAGTACTGTAGCACTGGAGAATTGAGGTGGAATAGTTTTCTTTTTTAGTAACTTTAAACGAAACGAAATTTTGTTCATGTCATTATCTGTGGAAATATAATACAGATATTTTGTAGCTTTGGCTATTTTGGCTATTGGTCGTACAGCAAAGTCTATAAGGAGAAGTATATACTGTAAGATCCATTCTGAATAATTCTGTAATATTTCTAAATTGTTAAATATTAATTTACAACATTATACAATTTAATCTGGCTTTAAAGAATATTGAGCATTAAACATCAGGTGACTAAATTGATATGCAGCATAATGAGAGTCTTGGCATGACAGGATTTGATCTGCATGGTCCTTTTAATAAAAGAGAAACATAAAGAAAATAACATATTTGCATGATATACACTTAATATTTCTGTCCAATCAATGCTTTTTTTAATGTTCGTTACTTACCAAGGTGTATCCTATCCGTATACATAACAAATAATGTCATAGCGTCACAGAATCTGAGTCAGATTTGTTTACCTGGTTTTTTATTTACATGTGCCATGAATAATAAATATCAATATGGTTAACCGTTCAGGCAGTATTTAGGAGGCGTCACACTTAGTTTAGTTTTATAATGCACCCTCATGATAAAAAAATATCTTCTCTACAGGCTGCTGTAGAGCCGGAGGCCGAAATTCCTGGTGAGAAAACACACACACACACACACACACACACACACACACACACACACACACACACACACACACACACACACACACACACACTTTTACATATTGTAGGGCAGCATAAAGGATGTATACCCTTTCCCCTAAATTGCAGTTTTGGTCACACACATTTGGGAAGGCGCATAGTGGAGTTTAAAAGCAGCCGTAAGCCGTATGCCAAATTAGTTTGGTATAGAGCACAATGGAGATGTCCGCAGAGTCAGGCTGCTTCATCTCTCCTTATTCTCCTACGCATCTCTTTGTAATTTTCTTATAATCAGCAGAAGTGAGTGCCTGCTGTGACCTGTCACTTCTTTGTGTCCATTGTGTTTTTATAATTGTCTAGTCAAAGAAGTTATTTGACTTGTGCCAGCCATTGTGCGCGATTCCATTTGCTCGTTCAGTTTCATCACAGCGCAGCAAATGGGGTTTAATCCGATTTCCCGACATTTCATTTTCGCTTGTTACCGTTACCTAGAGACGGCCTACACGCACAATCTATAATGAAAGCTCGAATTTCGTAGATCACGCAGCACTTTGAAATGTTAAAATTGAGCGTGATCTAAGCACCACAAGTGAGACTTCAAGTCAGCAACGCATAACTCTTCCATGGGCTATGAGCATAGCCATAGACCGTAAGGCTATGAAGCAATATAGCACTGGGCATAACGGGCAACGGATAAGGGATCTCTTAAAGGCAATGGCATGTGGTTGTATTATTGTAACGCCTAAACCACACCTATGCATAATGTAACGGGTAGCGGAGGTGTTTTAGGGATTTAGACAGGTGACCAAAAAAAGCCACTTTAGTGCGGGAACGCCCCTTCCCCTCTGCTAAATCCCCAAATAGTGTATTTGGAATGCTCGAACAAAAATGGAGCCCCAAGTCTGCCATACAATTACAATACTTCTAAGGGTCCATTTAGAACCGCCTGTAGGAACCATTAAAGGGAAAGAAATTGTTAAGGAACCAGAATCTTAAAAATCCTAAAGGATCCCAACCCTTGATAGCAGAGAGTTTATATGCATAGTTACCATACAAGTAAGACGCGAGAACGCGGGAAGCGAACGCAGATCGTAAATTGCAATAACAATTAGAATAAATTACGAATTAGTGAGAAGTGTGTGGTACTGTGAAATTAGTGAAAACAGGGCCGCCACGAGAAGGCTCAGCACCGCTAACCCCATAATATATATATATATATATATATATATATATATATATATGTACAGCAAGTTACAGACAGTGTCGTTGTTAAGCAGCGGCGGGTGGTGTAACAGCGAGCAAGTTACAGACAGTGTCGTTGTTAAGCAGCGGCGGGTGGTGTAACAGCGGGACACACAGACATTCAGTGTCGTTGTTAAGCAGCGGCGGGTGGTGTAACAGCGGGACACACAGACATTCAGCCCTTGCTGTCTAGCTGCGCCCTCTGGTGTGTCGTTGTTGAGCAGCAGTAAACAGGACTGTGACTGCTTAGCTAACGTTAGCCCATATGCACACACTAGTACACATAGCCTAGTTACAGACAGTGTCGTTGTGACAGTATTATTTTTATGTTGGGCCTAGTACAGCAAGTTACAGACAGTGTCGTTGTTAAGCAGCGGCGGGTGGTGTAACAGCGAGCAAGTTACAGACAGTGTCGTTGTTAAGCAGCGGCGGGTGGTGTAACAGCGGGACACACAGACATTCAGCCCTTGCTGTCTAGCTGCGTCAGCCCTTGCTGTCTAGCTGCGCCCTCTGGTGGCGGGCGGGTGGTGTAACAGCGTGACACACAGACATTCAGCCCTTGCTGTCATACTAAGTGGCTCACTGCGTTCGCAATTATGTCTGCAAAATGCCCTGATCAGTGAGTCCCTGGTTCGATTCCTGGCTGAGCATTACGCTTTCATTTCCTGTCTCTCAAAAATAGAGGCAAACAATTCCCTATAAAATAATGTATAAATATATACTGAATGTGTGGCAGTGGCTCATTATTTTCTCGTGCTTATGAAAAAAAGTCTCCCAACTTGTGGATCTAAAAACTGCAACGTGCATTAGAACAGTACATTCTGTACATGTTTTGTCATGTATGAGTCACAGTAGAGATACGGGTGATGTGTGGTATGTCATCAAACATGCTTCATGTGGCCATGGTGAAGAGAGACAACATAGCAACAAAAGTCTGTATAGAAACAGAAACATACTGTATAGGGCGCTCCCCTATTTTCCAAGCCCACAGCAGTAAACATATTTTTTACTTCCTGAGAAAATGTACTTTTTGTTAGGCTATCAGAAATTATATCAGGAAACAAGATAATTAAGTAGGCGGTTTCAATTATGAAAGTCACTCTAGATACCACACATGCTGTAACTTGACCTACAGTAAATAAGGAAGATGGCTCTTATCATTCTCGGAGTCATGCTTGGCATTCTATTTGGACAATTATCAAATTGCTCAAATTCCAATTGACATGTTTCCTTGTTTGTAAAAAATGAAGGCTTTGTTAAGGTATTGTTCGTGATCACAAAGGAGAGCAAAAATAAATATCTGTGCTGATCCATAGAGAAAACTAATCTATATGTAAAGGTTCATGTCCTTTGCCTTAATAAAGTTGTTAATTGTTCTGTTTATCTAATTAGTCTTTGAGTATCCATAAAATATCTATAAGTCTGATTTTTATTGTAACTGGTAATCACATGCCTCACTACTGTCATGGCTGTAAGTATAAATGTAACTGCATACATACATCCTGGCGGAGATTTGCGCTTCACATGTATTTTAAAATGTCTCCAGTGTTGATGAGCAGGGGCATTTGGCAAGTTAGATGCAGTTAAGTCACTTATACATCATTTTTGGAATGGCACAAAATAGAGAAACAAAGGGCGACTAAGTTTACAGGGCAAATAGAATTATTTAGGAGCTGAATGCCTTTCCTGATGGATTAAGTTACTATAACAATCGGTCCCGTGTGTCTCATATTTGATAACTAGTTTAATACAATGAAGGAATTGCTGTTTAAGGCCAAACCGGGGACATTTTATTCTGCAGCTCACTATAACTATGATTCTGTTTGTCTTTGCCAGGAGCTGTCGATGAGCCAGAGGCCGAGTTACCCGCAGGTAATACAACCTTTCTTTTGATCTCTAGTCGCCCTTAAAACATCCTCTAAATGACTCCTCTAAACAGTTGTGGTCAGGCAAGCTGTAACTCAGCGGTTCTCCACTTCAGTGTCAAGGCGTACTTGAAGTAAAACAACAAAACCCTCAACCGCATTGGTTGTGATTGTTTGACAATCACAGCAGTCCCATACAGTTGTATTATTGTATGAGAAGTCTAGCGTACAATATGTATCCATGAAATTCTAGACTGCTTTGAGGAAACAGTTTTGATTGTAAAGTCAATAAATTACATCTCGATGATGAGGTTAAGATAGTTGTAGTAAAAGGATTAATTTAATTAACTGAACATTTTGAGGGTGTTAATATATTATTAATCATTAAGTGAAATGAAATTAAACGTTTGATAAATTGGGTAGATTTCTTGAACTAATTCATCATTAACTAAGTTTAAAATCTGTGAAATCGTTAAAGTTTGATTGGTTGCACAACATTGATAAAATGTATGATGTTGTACTTTCATCTGTAGAGTTTCACCTCACATCTGTTTGAAAGAAAATAAGATGTTGAACTCCAATGTACTATGTGTATATTTTCCTATTTGGCTGTCTCTCTTGTATTAATAATACTGTACATACTGGATTTGCTTGACGAAAATCACGTTTTTCAGTTGAAAATGTATTACAGCCTGTACATTAATACGACATCTACTTTCTTCTACATACTCTATCCGCCATCAGCCTGCTAAAGGAACATTATGTTCTGTGTTGTTGTTCTACTCTATACCATAATGACTCCCGCCTTACAACAGGATGTGCTGCTTTTCGTCACTCAAGAACTATTCCAGTTCTATGTCCTATCAGTCATCGGCTGCTTCCTTAGCAACGTTTTCGCTGTTGGGGGTGGGGGGTTGTATTGGCGTTAAGGATAAGATCTCTAAGGTCTTTTTTGTTTAAATATGCTGACTGACAAGGGAACATCCTCGCATTCCATTAGAATAGGCTGAAGAGAAGGCAGGCAAAAAAGTCAAGAAAAGAGGAAAAAGAAGGAAGAAAGAGAGGAAATGATAGTCATAAATAAAGAGTTTCTAAACGAATAGCTGAAGATGAGCACAGAAATGTACTTTTTTAAGCGTATCACAGGTGAAACTTGAACTTGATACTCCAGCTCTATACTTGGTTCCCATTTAAAATAGGGATTGTCTTTCTTACAGTAAGTTATATACTCTGTACTGTGTAGATTGTGTGATATATGATTCAACAGTATATTATCTAGTTTCATGAGGGTTGCTTTGTAGTGAGCGAGTGACTCACTGGTCCCCTGATGTTTTGTCAGCCATACATTAATTTCTTGATACTACCTTTCACTGCCCAACCCAGGACTTTTTTTCACAGTTTGAGTAGTACATATTTGATGAGTCATTCTGGTGGAGAGAGTTCTTCAATGATTGACATGTTGGGATTAATGTCTTACATTTTGTCAAGAAACAGACTACCATTCCTGCCTAAGCTACATATTAAAATCATTGTATGCATATTCGTACGACTCATTCTCACATCCCTGTTTAAACGTCAACAGTGCATGAACATTTGTTCATGAACATAATGAACATTTGTGTTCAATATGGAGTTTGCTTCACTAATGTTGACAAGCTACATAATGTACTTTCTAGCCATTCAATATCCCTTCTGTGATAGGGTATTTTCCACATGATGACCGACACTAGGCTAATTCGGAATTCAAAGTAATGTATTTATGTAATTTACCAGTTGTTCCCAAACCCAGTCCTGCTTGTAGGGACCACAAATAACACTGGTATTACAGTATATCCCAGTGATTCTCAAACTTAGCAGTAGCACTGGTCCCCAAGAAACATCATTGGAAACCACTGGTATGGTCTATTAATGTACTGTAATGTCTCTTCCAGGAAGAGGATTGGACTTGGAGGATGCTATTGAGGAGAACTTAATTCCAGCAGAGGCGGCAGAAGAAGTCCAAGCGGATAACTCTAATGCAATAGGTAATGGCAGCTTAATCTGTCTATTAACCCACTGTTTCTTATATAAAAAAAAAACAAATTTATTTTCCTATATAGACTTATATATTTCAAAATGTTTATTTATTTTTTATTTATTTTAATAATTGTATACGTTTTAAAACGAATGAACAAACACACATCTAAGAAATTAGATGTAAGTAAAAAATAAATAAGAAGTAGTGGAAATAGCTGATCTACAAGCATGCATTGTGAACTTGCAGATCTGCTATTTTCACTAGTTTGGGTCCTGGGCAAATCTATCTTTTGGGTCTCGACCTGAAAACTTTTGGAACCACTGTATTAACCTATGCTCTGCTTCTTCTGCCTCCTCACCTGGCAACAGCAAATGTTTATGTTTATATTCTCTGCACTATAGGGTGGGTTATGATTATGAGAAAGGTAAATAAAGCCTTTATCTACAACTGACCGACAAAGGCAGGAGATAAGATAAGATAAGATAAGGTTTATTGATCCCGGGGGAGTGTCAGGTGTCATAGCAACAGCAGTAAGAGTGAAACACAGGAGAGGTGCAGGTAAGAGTCACGAATGGCCAAATCAAGATAAATAAGAATTAAATGGAAGTGAAATGGTTAGATTCTGACACTACATTTGGTGAAAGGTCAGGATTTGGCTATCCAGCCTTCATCAGTGTGTGGAATTGAGGTTTACAGAAGGAGGTGACAGTATTCAGGTGACAATAATAATTGATCATTACTTCATTACGTTAACATTACAGTCAGGACCCATAATTGGGTCGTGGACACATTTTCATGTGTCCCTTTATTTTTTGTTTCCTACATTTTGTTTTCAATTATTATTATTTCAAAAACATCCCCCCAAAAAAGCAAACATTTTCATGAATTAAAGACAAATCCAATTATTCTTTCATGCATAAATCAAAAAAAGAATCAAACTTTTGAATCTTGAGCTAAAACGTTTGGGAACCACTGCACTGGCAGTACTAGTACACATTACTAAGTGGCCAATTCCTTAGGTTGCATAACTTCTTAAACTATGGGTTCAAACGTAAAAGGAAAAGGCGCAGGGCGCAGGCGTGCTATCTAGTACAGGCAGATACCATCATGACAAGATGGCTATTATGCTTTAATGAGCCTGGTTCCCAGGGCGAGAGAGACTAAATTTGCTTGGTTTAGGACTGCCTTAAGGGACCTTTTAACATAATTTGTCTGTTTAGCGGGAAAACAAAGTTTTACTTAAACAACTTGTCTTATAATTTAACGTTCATTCCTCTGCTGGAGACCGACTCATAAAGGTCATTATACTTATTATGATGCAGGGAAAGGCCTTCTGCTCCATGCAGTGCTCTGTAATTAGCAGCTTAGCAACAACATGTGACAGGCAGATACAGGTAGACTGACAATTACGGTAGACCAAAGCTGTTTGCATAGGGATCAGAGAGAGGCAAGGGGGGATAGAGCACATAACACACAGAGTATGTGTGTGTGACAGAGTGGGATATGGGACAGTATATAGTACTGTATAATAGTATGTGCATGTTTGTGTGCATGTGTGTGTTCATGAGCATTTTGTATACAGTATTATTTATTATTAGTATGTATACAATTATAGTGTGTGTGTGTGTGTGTGTGTGTGTGTGTGTGTGTGTGTGTGTGTGTGTGTGTGTGTGTGTGTGTGTGTGTGTGTGTGTGTGTGTGTGTGTGTGTGTATATGTGTGTGCGTGCGTGCGTGCGTGCGTGCGTGCGTGCGTGAGTGAGTGTGTGTGTGTATAGAACTGTGTGCGTTTGCGGGCCTCCAGACCGGTTGGGACAGAAACTTTAGAACTATAATGTCCTCAGGGTATAAACTACTACAAAGAGAATAACCTCTTTTTCTCTTTGTTTCTGATCTCCCTCGCTCTCCCTCTCACTCCCTCTCACTCTCTCTCTCTCTCTCTCTCTCTCTCTCTCTCTCTCTCTCTCTCTCTCTCTCTCTCCTCTCTCTCTCTCTCTCTCTCTCTCTCTCCCCTTTCCCTTTTTTTATCTTTCTTTCTGTCAATCACTGTCCATTTCTGACAGCTCTTGCGTAATGCTGCAATTATGTCGTTCTTGCTCGTTTGTCCGTTAAACCTGTAGTGCTAACGATATCTCCCGCTCTGTCTTTCTCTCTTCAGGACAAGTATCCGAGGCCACAGGAGAAGGTGAGGACATTGCTCTTTTGTCCACAATAGCTAACTAATAATCAAATAAAATTGACATACAAGGTGTCATCTCACTATCACGAGTCAAAAGCACAAAGGCAACTGTCAGACAATAAGTGGAACCAGACAGAGGTGCGTTGTTGGACAGGATATTAGTGGCGTGCCTCTGACAATACAAACAGGATACAAGATGCTTCAGAAATTTACCCTCTCCTCTCTCTCTCTCTCTCTCCCTCATTGTTTGGTTAAAAAACATCGAAAATTGGCATTCTTACTTCAAAAAGCTGTCCTTTGGGTCCTTTACTTGCCAAGCATAGGCACGCCGCATTACTTTGAGGAGGGGAAAAAAGTGCAGTTTAAAGCAGCATTTTCCCCAGATCGTTTTCCAGCTCCTCGTGAAACGGATAGCGTGCCAGATGTTGTGATGCCTGTCTCGTTTCACACCTTTTGGTCTGGTTCCCATGTTGATCACATAATAGGCAGTTAGATTTGGCGGGGAACATCTAAACACGCTCTGTAGGGTTGTGCTCTGAGCGCACATGAGGCATGAAAATAAGATCAAATTGGTGTTACGTAATGTCACTAACTGCGTGCGTGTGTGTGTTTGTGTGTGTGTGTGTTATCTACTTTAAACAGCAGGGACAACTGAAGCACAAGGTGAGTCTTTCATACTATATTTCTTAATTATTATTATTTTATCTGTCTCTTATCTCTTAGCCTAGTTTGCCCCCAAACAGGTATACGGTTATTAATTAAAAGTATGAAGGAAAAAAGCTATTAGAGAAACCAGTTTTTGGCTCCATACATGGTCCACACAAAAAACAAGAGTTTCAAATGAACTTTGGGAGTGTAAAAAGAGTTAAATGAACACTGTCAGTTTTGGTGTGCAGGGGTGGTGGCTGCTAAGTACATGCCGTTCCCATGCGTTTCCATACATTAGGTACAGGATACAGTTATAGGGGCAGAATGCCATACCTGTCACTTCATGTTCTATACCGCACAGACGGGAGTGCTCTCCAACGTTTGTGTACATTATCTGTGTGGGTGTCTTTGTCTGTCTCACTGTGTTCGTGTGCGTTTGCACCTGCCTTACAGTGCCTACAGAAATTCCTCTTCTTCTTTTTCTGACTCACCGTCCCGGTCTGTTTATTTTCTTCAAGTATCGGTGACTCATTCCCCCCCCCGATAAGACAGACTTCTTGTTTTCGTACCCCACGTTCTCTCACGTTTTCTCGCGTTGTGTCTCCCTCCCCCTTCAAATCATAGTGATTTATTGTACCTTTTCATTCATTCCTTCCATCCTCCTCCAACTCCTGACTTCCTCCATGCCTCCCCCTGCCGCTACATCCTGTCATTATTACTGCGTGTTGAGTGAGTCCGCTGCCGGGACACAGTGATAAAGTACCTATTAGAAGACATATAAAGGACACTGTGGTGTATTAACTACTACTACTACTATTGTTTAATGTTATAATAGAAAATAAACAAAATATCTTGTTGTGGTCTGGTGTGAGTTACGCGATGTGAACTCTCTATTTTCGCCATTCGTCGTACAGCACGCAGTATAGACAGGTTTCTTGCTTACAAACATTACTGGGTGTGTGTGTTTGTGCATTCAGGGCACAAATCTGCTTTGACTGAAACACGCAGTTGATTAGACTCTAATCGGCTGTGCGTCATTAAGAGTCAGCTAGACTAGAGCAGCGAGCTCTAGCACGAGCCAGTGCGCGATCACATGACCTCAAGTGCAAGTCTTTCTTAAACTATGGAGGATGCGTTCCAGATTATCCTGTAAAGAGTGCCGTGTTCTGCCCATATAGCTGTTCCCTAAACCTGTCTATAGGGCTTAAGTGGTTAAAACAGCATACAGTACACTCAATGTAATGATACATTACTGATCTTGACTTGCACAGGGTAGTACTACCGGTAGCATTCAAAATCTTTCAGTTGGGACTTCCAGTATACTTCATTCTGAAGTTTCTCCAAAGCCAAAATTGATTTTGTAAGTGAATCTTTGGCAACGACAGTATTTTACTCATACATCAAAATATGATACTAACTTCTGTGACCAAAATGACTTGGGTGCCCTTTATTTCAATAATAAACTTGACTGTTGATCCCTGTCGCCTGTTGATCTACTCAGACTCTGAGAGAACACTGCATAATATAGTAGTGCACTGCTGTGTACAATCTTATTGTGCCATAAGCCATGTATGCCAGACATGCTCAGTATAATCGAATTCTATTTTGTACTGTACATTCACATGCATATTGCATTGGGACAATAATGTGGTAGTATTTTTGGCTGTGTTGCCTTTTAAACAATGGACTGAAGTTAGTAGGCCTACTAGCTTTAAAGTCAACCCATTAGTCTGTGATTTATTTCCCCTTTAATTTCACTGCTACAGCTGCACGAATAACAGATGAATAACAGCCTTTTCTCTTAACATAAACACGATTATGAAAGCTCAATGCCGTTTCATAGATGCATTTCTGCAGAACTAGGGGGCAGAACGCAGCACTCTTTAGTTTACAGCATACTGTATCTGGAACCCATCTTTCTAGTTTGAGTACTTGTTGTACTTGAGGTCATGTGATCACGCATTGCAGCTCGCTGCTCTAGCTGACTCTAATCACACACAGCTGTTAATCAGCTGTGAGCGTTTTAGTCGATACAGGTTTGCCCCTTGAATGTGAATGCGTACTCACCCAGTAATGTTTGTAAACAACAAACATGTCTCTCTAAGACATCTCTGATATGAGACTATAGGTCTACCTGGAAAATATATTGGTTTTCAAACTTTTATTTCAAGGACTCCCAGTAATGCATTACAAGGCCACGGACCACCATTACAGAACTTTAGTTTAAGGATCCATTTGGTTCCTCCTAAATATCAATAGTTTCCCTGGGGACCCCCTAGAAACCCCTCAAGGACCCCTGGTGGTCCCCAGACCCCACATCGAAAACCATTATATTAGTTTACCATAAGTAAATCAGTGCACGACTTGTACAATGCTGTAGCCGATGGCATTGTTGGTTTTAGACGTGCAAGTAAATTTGCTCAGTTGGTTTAACGCAACCATATTCAGTGACTTCATAAAATTTCAGACAATTTCAAACAATTTCAGACAGCCCTTCTAAGCAAATAAGTGGTTTACAATGTAAAGTGGAAGTTAACATCTGATTCCTATAATTTGAAATGATAGGGGGGGGGGGGGGGGTACTACTATTGTAGCCATCATTTTAATACCAACTGTCCAGTATGCAACTTTACAGCAGTCTATGTAGGTTAAATGGCTCATTTATATACTTCATCGTACAGTTTAGCTCCTTTAACCTAAACATTTTGACGGCTCCGCATTAGTCCAGCCATCCATATGAGAGTATGTGTGTCCTTCAGTGTCGATCAGTGTTAAATGTATTGCACACACTGCCAGCAGGCCACAGAAATACCTCCACTTTTCCCAAATATGTTTTTACTTTAGGAAATATTGAACTTCGTGCATGGGTGTGTCCATTTTGACTCATATGTATGGAATCTGCTCTATGCTATGACACAGCACCAATACTATGCTGGGATGACAAAGACCAGTTGTCATATTAACTTTGCCACAGGTGCTTATGGAAGCGATTGCCGAGGGGCCTAATTATGGGTCCTGGGATAGCTGTTTAAACAACCTTTCACCACATACTGTACATGTCACGAGAGGCATTCCTACAGCAAAATGCCATCTAGTGGTAGTTTTCAGGATTACAACATTCAAACATCTGTTCTGAGTTCTAACAGAAACGTGAGTTTGGGGGCTGCAGTTAGCCTATGACGCCAAAGGATTATTAATCGTTGTTTGTTCTTTTCAGCAAGCAACTCTAGCTCTGTGGCTGGCATCCTTTGTGCATTGGGTGCGGCCATAGTGGCTGCAGTCGCAGGATACTTCACCTACCAGAAGAAGAAGCTGTGCTTCAAAAACAGACAGCGTAAGTATATTGCTGACTAACTGATCACAATAACTAACTAGCCAGACAGCTAAATGATCCTAATTTATGTTACGTTTTTTATTAAATAATAACTACAGTACCATATCCTGGTCAAAACAATGGACTTATACTTATACCCTGCACCCCATTAATTGGCAGAGGACCCAAAATGTGTCATCAATCATGGTCCTAGTTCTATTAGGTGGAAACAATAAGCAGCCATATTATGTTTTATACTACAAACGGAGACTAAATGCCATGTCACATTTTTGTCTCTATAAATACTTTCTATCATCTGGTCTAGACTGTGGAGGGGTACATCACTCTCATATCATCACACATTAACACCAACTCCCTTCACTACAGCTGTAGGTTATGTAACAGCTTGGCAGGGTCAGAGTCCTCCTGAAGCAGTTGAAATGGTTGACACTTAAACAGCAGCTCAATCTCATACTCCAGACGAAGCCAGTGCCTCTGAGAATTTGTCTCACTAGGGCGCAGTATACATTTCTTGCCAGGAAGCCACAAGTCTACAGAATAATCATCAGCCCTTCCCCTGTGACATAGCCACGTCAGCTGTTACTCTTAGAGTATTGTCAATAGTGTCAATAAGAATAATGTTTTCAGCCTACCTGGTTAAATAAAGGTTAGGTACCACTATGAAGTGCAACAAGTCGCACACATCCTGTCCACTGATACTGCTGATTCAGCAAGTTTTCATTTACAGTCAACATGGAGCCAACCAAACAATAGGATGTAGCATGTTCAGCCTGGGGGAAACCTCTGAGAAAATACAGATTTAGAATATGGCAATGTAAAGAAATGTCTGCATGCATGCACTGACTGTACGGTAGCTGTCAATGCTCTGACAACGAGCGCTATATATCATTAAATGAAAACTCAAATATACTTTTCTCTCTCTCCACTGACAGTTCGGTTCGCTGTTGTAGCCACAAAGCAGAAAGCTGAAACTCAAATCTGTAATTAGCATGTACAGTCTGGAAACTTCTCCTTTGGCAATGAAGAGAATGAGTGAGACTTCTAGACTCACAGAAGGATTGTTTTCTGATGTTTACCCTCAAACAAGCTCTATTTCATAGTAATGATAGCAAATCTACCCTTACCCCCAGCCCTCTCGTGCACAAAAAAACCTGTGTCCATATATAATCCTCCTGGGAGCTTTTCCACCGTCATCTTTAATTAGCTCTCAGTGGAGATACTGTACACATGGGTACAGCGGCACCGGTTGGAAATGGAACACATTCTTCTGTCATTGTTTGCAATTGGGGAGAGGATCTGTCTATTAGCTATATTAGCTTATTTAATACAGTACATTTACCATTTAACCATTGAAGTTTTACCACATCATTTAAACCCTATACGCTTCATTGACCAGGGTCCCCTAGGGCTCTATACTAGGACCCCTTCTTTTTCCCTGTCTGCCACAAATCTGTTCACCAAAAACAACAGCTTACATTATTTATACACGCGCTATATATATATATATATATATATATATATATATAATATATATATATATACTTACTTATAATGATCTGATCTCTCATCTCTCTCTCTCTCGTTAGCAGCCGATCCAGAAGCAGCCCGCAAAGCTGACGCAGCAGAGGCGCAGTCAGATCCCCAGGGTATGAAAAACAAACACACAGAGCTCCTTAATGCTCACTGCTTAATGCTTACTGCCACACATGTCTTTTCTACTTTTTGAGCGCTTTATTGCAGCTGTAAAATTCATCAGCATAATAAAGACCATCATGTTCCCTCCTGCTTTATACCTCACAGTACACATGCACAATAGCATATATTAGGACCACAATGGAAACAAGTCCCAAGGACTTTTTTCTAATATCCTTTTAGCCTAAATATTTACTTTACCACGTTGGTTTCATATTCAGTCAATCAATCAATCTATCAATCAAATAATACCCAAAATTACAGTCTCTTCCATATTTAGTACTTGACCCCTTTTCTGTTTCCAGTCCTCAGTAACCTGCTCAACTCTTCATAGACCATCAAGAAACACATGACCAACCGGACCAATCACAGTCAAGCAAAGCGGAGAACTCACTGTTAAGCTAGGCCCACAATGGAGCTATAGCACTGTTGATGCCCCGCTGTAGGGCTGTGCGTGTGCGTGTGCGTGTGCGTGTGTGTGTGTGTGTGTGTGTGTGTGTGTGTGTGTGTGTGTGTGTGTGTGTGTGTGTCCGTGTATGTGTGTGTGAGAGCGTGCAGGTGTTTGCGCATTAGTGTGTGCGTATGCATGCATGTGTGCAAGCGTGTGTGTGTGTGTGTGTGTGTGTGTGTGTGTGTGTGTGTGTGTGTGTGTGTGTGTGTGTGTGTACTGTATCTGTGTTTGTGTTTGTGTTTGTGGAAAAAGGTAGGTGAGAAGGAGGGAGTAAGTGTTTATGATGAATAGGGATTAGGTTATTGTTAGAATGTTGGAATACATTAAATACATTGATGGGTCACATTTTCTGTGTTCTAACTGGAAGCAACACTATCATACTCTCCCCATATTATCCACACAGGGCTTTAACCTCCTATTTTTTCATTGTGACCATAAGCGCTATGATTATAATTTATCTATGATAAATTACAGAATAACAGAAATACTCATGATTTTTTTTTCTTTTCTACAATCAATCAATTTATTATAATCATACAATGTGAATGTATGTCAAAATGTGTAACGTTAACACATGTAGTCGTGAGGTGGAACATTCTTAAACCAATGACAGACTTGTACAGCCATTATAGAAGTTCCACTATTTCATGCTGCACTGCTGTCCCTGCTTCCAGAAGAATTTGTTGGGAACTATGTTACTTTCTCAACCACTAATAAAGCGTACAACCAATTCTCACAGCAGACAGTTCGATTATAGTATGTCAATTTTATTTTACAGTCTCAATATATATATATATATATATATATATATATATATATATATAAAGAGTTGTCATTAATGGCCAGTGGTGCAGCATGGAAGTTCTACAATGACTACAACTGTACTACGGTACCTGGAATCAAATCTAGAGATGCTGTTTTAATTGGTCCAGTCCAAGTCTAGTGGACAAATGATGTCACTCTGTGTGTTTTAATTGGTGATGGGGCTTAGTTTTAAATCCTCCTGGGTCACTGCTGCTTTCTCTCAGTCACTTCAGGAAGTAAATTATATTTGATCATTTTGACTACTAAGATACTACATTGATGTTTTAAAGGCCCTGAACACTCTTACGTGGGTTTTCAGTTACCCTTGCTTATTACACTTCTAGTCAGGTCGATGAAGAAGGTACTGTATATTAGCCTGCCCTTTGAGGTGCAGCTAATCTAACAGGAGTATGAGGGAGCTAGCGATCAAACATAGTTTGTACACGCCCACACGGCCCTGAGAAGAGGTGTAATCAAACAGAGTAACTGAAAACACCTGTATGAGTGTTCAGGGCCTTCAATAGACTCACGCTCATCAATATCAATCACTTTGCTACCAAAATCCACCAATTAACTTACTTCAACAAGGACTCTTTTTTTATTTAAAATAGATCCTATTCCTGAATTCACTGAAGTGAGCTGTAGTGAGGTTCAACCCGGATACTGTCTGTCTACAGTTAGGTTAATCTGTAATTTACAGACTTACAGTGACATGTAGTAGAATATTAGACATTGTTCTGACCTACAGTAGTGTGTGTCAATCTAGTTGTGATGCAGTAATTTCTCCTCTATAGTGCCTTACACTGACACTGCCTGGCCTGCCTCCACCCCAAAGATGGAAGAGTTGTGCCATTTAAGTGCTGTCCTAATCAAACAGATGTTGAATGTTCTAGATATTAAAAAGAAGAAAAAGAAAGAAAGAAAGAAAAAAAGAGTGCTTGGAACTCTTTGAGCCTTGATAGATTACATTGGTACAACTCCTCTGTTTTTGCTGTGCATCTGTTCGGAATTGTTGAGCTGCAGGCTGGTTGCTGTCACTGTGTTTTTTTTAATTCTTCATATCTCCACATTACAAATATTATTCACCTGTGATTTTTTTATACTAGCCATTTACATGTCGGTTACATAACAGCAGCGGTGCCTCAAAGCTGACACTGACAGTCTACAAACAAAGAGGTATTTAGTGGTTGTCGTCTGCACGAATGTAAAATGGCTCAAACGTTGCGGTTTCTCAAAGATAATCTGCCAAGATAACCCTATTTCACTCCCATAGCACAATTATAGTAACAAACTGTAGGAATGTGTTTCTGTTGCCTTATTATTTTATGCCTTATAGTTCTGTACTTGCTCCTCCCCCTTTAAAGTGTGAAATAGGGTTGTTGAGATTATACAGTGCCACAGTATGTGAAGTGCAGCCATGCACAGAATGTGTACCTTGCAAAGCACCGTATAGCTGTAAAAACAGGACAGAGACTGTTTCTAGCAGCCTAGCCTCAAATTGAATGAAATTAATAGTCTGTGATGTCATATATTGCTACATTCTACTGTATATGCTGTAGGCTGGACCCTGGGTTAAAACTGCTAATTCCTTTCATGTCCCATATGCTGTAGTAGAGTTTGCCTTATTCCTTAGACCAAACCAAATAATCATACAGCACAGTATGTAACATGTAATGGGAAAAAAATAATAGACAAAAAACTTTATGCAGTACTTAGTAAAAAAATGTTCCAAACTATAGTACAATCCAAATGTCTAGCAAATTGTCTTTCAAAACATGGACACAGCCATTTAAAGGCAAACCCTGACTGTTAACATATCCAGTCAAGCCGAACTCTACTGAAAGAAAACCGAAACAGAACATTTACCCAGGTCTCCAAATGCCTTCAGTACACCCGCACAGGTAGAATCCTTGCTAGGGGCCAAAAGGACTGATTCCTAGTCAAGGAAACGTAGAATGGTGGATTAATTCCATCAGTAAAGGAAGGAATATGCACAGTGAGATATGTTACCAATCTGGTTGCATATATTATTATCTTACATTCTGTATGTAGCGGATATGCACAGCAGTAATGCCTAATTTATACTTTGTCGTGCATCTGTGTCACTTGGACAAAATAACACATTTTTCGTGGAGGAGAAAAAAATCTGTTCTTTTCGGCAAATGACACAGCTGTACAATGAAGTAGTATATTATCATAAATCCAGTTTGTGAACTCATTGTCTAGTCCTTCCTTTAATTTCCAAACCAACAGAGAGCCAACAGAGACAATCAGTCCGATTCCCTTCAAACAAAGAAACAACACTATAAAGCATTGTAGAACTGCCTTCATACCAGAATGTAGCCGAAGGAATCTGAGACTTGTTGGCTCCCCAAGTGCACTTCCTGCTATGATATCATCCATGGCACTGCTCAATCCTGCGTTATGCTGCCTCTCAAATGTTTCCAAAAGGAAAATAACAATTACAACAACAATGCAGATGTTTTGCAGGTGATTTGATAACACAATCTCTTTGGAAGATGCACTTTCCTATCCTGTATACATCTTGATTCATTAAATACATTTATATTCTCCAAGCTGACTTCATTTAGGATTCTTCCTTTTTATTTAATGATTCTGTCTGTCATTTTCATGATTTTTGTTTTGTTTTGTTTTGTTTTGTTTTAAAACTGTCTTTAATTTTTATCACAGACACTTATTTAGTTTATTTTTCTTTTCAAACTATGTAAATAATGTTGGAGGAGTTAATAAAAGAGTTTCTGAGGGGGTCACTGCCCAGGCTGTCTGTTTGTTTCACATAATGTCACATTATGTTGTTTGCTTATACTACCGCTAACAAAATATTATTATAAAGTATTATTTCTATCAAACTGGTCCAGTTTGTAATTATGCTCAGTTACTATACTACTTCCAGTATGCTTGTCAATTGTAGATTATATACATATATATTTTTTTTATAATTCAAATTTGTATTTGTTTTTCAAAATCGTACAAGATCTAGGTTCAGTACAAAGCAGCATCAACATTGCAAACCTTACAAATAGCCAGTCCAAGAAACATAACAGTTAAAATGAAAAGAAGAAAGAAATAACAGCAAGGAAATGTATGTTCATTTAAGGTTCATATACATCCAGAATTTATCCCATGATTATATTAAATAAATAATACGTTCTCAGGGACCATAATGTCAAATAGTGTGCCTATAATTAAAGGTTTCTTGCGGAATATTTTGAGAAAATTCTAACAAAAACGTGCAAGTTATACTTCATGTTACACACCAATAGGTTGGTTGAAATGTTATGACCGTAAAATAAAAATAAAAAACCATAGCTGTGACTAATGCATCATAAGACATGCCCTGAATTGTGCACTATGATAGGTATTTGTTGTTTGGATGTGGCGATGCATATAAACACATTGGTTTGTGTGGGAGTGATGAATGGTGACAGGTTCATAAAACAAGACCTGGGGCTTCACAGGTAAAAATGTGTGAGAACCTGTCCAGAAAATCTTCACACATACACACACACGCATGCATGCATGTACAGCCTATGTCCATACACCGCAAACTTTCACTTTCATTCCACTCTCACTAACAAAGTGCAAACGCCGTAATTAATTAAAACCAGACCAGATTGTAGCATCACCTGATGATGACTCACTGCGGAATGTGATTTGGTTCTCATATAATTAGTTCAATTGGCTGAAACTCATCAGCTGTCTAGATCTGTGTGGGGTGGGGGTTAGATGACTCATAACGAGTGAATCACAGAACATTTTATTAAATGTCACATTTTGTTCTGTTGTTGTTTTACTGCCATGGGCAAAAACATGCCGTGACAAGTTTATTAATGCTATTGAATAATAATTGTAAAATATAGTTAACTTGTGCATTAATCATTTGCATACGCTTGCATTCATGCATTCATACTTCAGTCATATGGTTTTAGAGGGACTTCTCTCTTTTATAGGTAATGCTGAGCACATTTTCAGCAACTGATCAGCCAAGCACCATTGAAAACACATAAAGAAAAGAAAATATGAGAATATACAGGTCTATTATTGAAAGCAAGAGGGAGCTGGGCATGCGCATCCTAAACACTTCATTTAATTGTGAAACACCTGCAGGGCCATGTGACCATTGCCAGCTGGAAGAGGAGTCTGTAGGAACATGTTATTATTTTTTATTGTGTGGTATGGTATAACGTACCATTACCAAAGGGAAAAGGTGAGGAGCTGAGATAAGTGACATTTAAAAAGTGCTCCGAGTTACACTAGGTCATCTTTCTTTGCACCATAATACATTTGACTGTTTTGTTTCTACCTAAACTGTTAGAGGCCTACTTGTACAGCTACTGTGGCAGCTACAAATGCTGATGGTGTATGTATGCCACCACGGCAGCCATGCACATACGCTGACCTATTGCTTTTGTTTTGGTATATATACTTTTATAAAAACCAATTTTTTTCTCTCTCTCTTCCCCACTGCCCATTGTTATTATTATTATTATTATTATTATTATTATTATTATTAATAATAATAATAATAATCTATGCTGTTATTGTTGTCTGAAGGAAGCCCAACAAAAAGATAAGTACAAGCCCTCCTTTTATTACTCTATGGTACAAGCACAAGATGTAACAATAAAGGACCAGCTGGACCTTGAACCATAGCCTTGAACCTACTCAGAACAGAAGTAACCTCTCGTCACCATGCTTTCCACACAGAAGGTGGCGGTAATGCAACAATGTGCCAACAGGATGCCAACCGATGCCAAGAAGAAGAAAAGCCCGTCGCAGGACGGTGTCGCACACTGAAAATAGCAGGCCTACAAGCTCACCGTGCACCGAGGATGCTACGCGTTGTGAGCTTTTAGGTCTGCAATTTACACCGTTGCGCGAAATGCAGGGAAGTGGAAGCAGCTGTGGAACTATAATATTTCTCAGCTCTTTATGGATCGCTTTACTGTAACTGTTACTGCAGTCATGAGGTGGCAGAGGTGAGTCGATGTGGCAGTGTGGCACTGCAGGTTTACAGAATCTGAATCATGTTGCTTTTCTATTATGATTCACAAATCACAAATAGGGAAATAATGTATTGACTTTAGTTGTACAGAGTATTATTGTGCAGTGATTTTACTGTCTTGACTGTCTTGATTGTGATCAGACTTTGGCCATGAAATGCTCGTGCTGCTACCATAATGTTGAAAATGCAAACAACCTGACTCACACAGTCACTAGTCACTTCTATGCTAATAAACACAACATGCTTTCTTTTTTTACATGCACGCGCATGGAAAGTTTTCTGCTCACTCACTCAATCAGGTGATGCGCGCGCTCGTGCTTGTGCGTGCGTGCCAGTCAGTGAGGAGTGTCTAACGGCGCATAGTAGAGGGAGAGAAGAGAACCATGCGCATTTTTTTCTGAGCTATTTTCACTCTGGTCAATATCTGGTTAAAACAATTGCTGGGAATTGTAGTAGCTATATGAACTTGATGAGTGATTAAAATTGCATTTTGTCTAATAACCTTATTGGCTCTTAATTGGATCAAGATAATCATTGATGTATTTGATTGATTTTGACATTTATCTACGAAAGTAAGTCAGACTAAAATAGTTAGTCTTGAATCTTGATGCAAGCCTATACTTGTTTTCCAAAGTTTTGATTTACATACAGTTTATCAATGTTTTTCTCTCTGTACAAATGCAGAAATCGTTATCACATCTGACAAAAGCTGAGACTCACATATGAACACATGAACATGCATGTTTAAATGTAACAATGTTAATACTGTACTATTTAGTACTTTCCTTGTGTGATCCATGAGGGAGTTTATAGCTATATTAACAGACACTGTATGATGACGAGTTGGACAGCTGTCACATTGAGACACAGGAGGAGACATGTGGAAGGCAAGGAGTTCTTTACAAATGGTTAGGAAAATCTATACTAACATTTATAACTTACCTACATGTTTGATTAGGCTACTTCAAAACAAACCAGTCCAGGCCAAATGTATGCTCTACAAAATTGTTCTGTTTACAATTGTCTTGTTCTTTATATATTATTTATTACCATTATGTTGTGAAATATTTGTATTATAGGGTGCTCAGTGCTGCTGTGTTATTAAAATATAAAGAACATGCCATTCTTTCTCATCATTGCAGTGTTGAAATTATTACAAAATATAATGTCTCTTTTACATAGCTTTTTTTAAATTTCATTGCGACCATAGGGCACATTTACTATGAAAACCTGCATCTCCCGTTAGTCACACCTACATATATGGTCATGCCTCGTGACACGTCATGCCACCATATATGGCCATCTCCATGAATGAAGATCACAACACTGACCTCATCTAACCCTGGATAACCATACATGGAGAAGACTGGATCATCACCATCTGCATACGGAGCCGGCCAGCAAATCTACATCTGACCTTCAAACCCTTAGATCTCCATATATGGAGCTGACCTGTTCTGACATTCCATATGTTGATCCTTCTCCACCCGTCCTTCCTGTTCTGACATTCCATATATTGATCTGACCTCATCAAACCCTGTACACTCAAGACACGCTCCATATACGGCCAGTACAGAATTCATTTTATATGTTGATCTGACCCCCCATGCCAAAGCACCAGCGCTCGCCCAGCAGTCTGCCGTCACCCAGGCATATGCGTGCACGCAACCTTGCCCTTTGGGGCGAGGTCACTTCTCGCCCTCAGGGCGTCTTTACTGGTTATTATTATTATTTCGAATGCAATAACTTTTGGTATGCCTAACTTGTGTAAGCACATACCGGTTTCTCTGGTGAGGTTATTCCGGTCATATCCTAGGGAAGAGAAATATAATTGTAATCGATAATATAAACTAGTTTATTAATTCAAAAAGATTGCCTAAAGAACAGGTTACTAAACGTTATTTATACCTGTTCTCCTTGAAGTTGAGTCCTGAGCAGCTCAGTTGGTGGTGGTAGTGGTTGCGGAGTCCACCTGGTTGGCATTGCCATCCCATGACTCCAGGCACAGTTCCTCTGGGATGTATGCATATAGTTCTTGTTGGCCATCAGCTAGCAAACTACACTATTTACACAGTGATACATGAAGAGAAAAACATATTCCGAAATGATGCCATGTGGCAGCCAAGTCTATGGACTTGTAATGTGTGTTAACTTTGTTTAGTTTTCTTTTTAAAAGTGCAGTAAATGACAACATCATCTGGCTGATATAAATACGTCTTTTAAGTAATAATTTTGTTTCGTACAAGAAACGTAGCCTGGCTAATAAGCCAGACTCAAATCACAGCTGATTCGCGTCTGGTTTATTATCCAGGCTACAAGAAACGAGCCAGGATGGACATGGCTCAGCTATGTGTAATGCATGGTACCGTCCCTGACCACCAGGTGGGGCTCATAACCAGTTTGTAGGCTTTAGCATATACTGTAAGGGGATGACATACTGTTAATTCTTTTAACCTGAAGAAGACCAAGATGGGACGAAAGTTAAGAAACATTGCTAGTTGTTAAATGAATGTGTGTGCGCGTGCAGACAATGCCCATTTATGGAGATCCCAGCTGTCGTCAATGTAAATTCGCTGCAAATATATTGAAGGCTGTAGATACGTGGGAAGCCAGGCCTCACTTCTAGGTGCCGTCTAATGTTTTATTCGTTATTGTGAAAGATATCCCCAAAATGTAAATTATTAATTTATTATATTATTATATAATTATAAATGTTTCATCAAACTTTTTATTTTTATTTTTTTTAACATCTTTTTTAGTCTTAGTCCTAGTAGTACAAAGTAGTAGTAAGGTTGAAATCTATTTTTTGCAAGTAGAAATTAATGCGGGTGTTAGAGGGTTAACATGACACCAGGGTCTACAGTATGGACAGTCTGGGGCACCTGCTGGCCTAGCGGTCCAGGCGCATGCCATATTATAGTAGGCCCTGGCCTGACAGCGTGTTCGAGTCCTGTGCATGTCTCTCCCTGTCTTTCTCTCTCTTTCCTGTCTGTCTTCACTTGAACCTATCAATATATAAATAAATAAATCAGGGGCACGGTGGCACAGTTGGTAGTGCTGTCGCCTCACAGCTAGAAGGTTCTGGGTTCGATTCCCGCTGGGGACGCTGTGGGCACTGGCGGCGTGTTCCCTCTGCGTCATCAGTGCCCATACCCGAGGCGGGGGTTGGCGAAAGGGCCTTTCTGTGTGGAGTTTGCATGTTCTCCCCGTGTCCCCTAGGGTAGATACCCTCACAAAAACATGCAGTAATCCTGGTCTCTAAAACTACCTCCCCCTGGCCAGCCGGGGAGCCTGATGGAGGGGAAAGGAACTGGTCGGAATAACGTGTCCCTTCCACGCGCTACGTCCGGCCGGGGAAATTCCCCCCTGTCAGGTGAAAAGAAGCAGCTTGGACTCCTCATGCATAGAAGGAGGCATGAGGTCAGTCCACTGCCCCCCCAGGTTGGCAGAGGAAGTGTAGCGCCCAGGATTACATTAGATAATTGGCACTGGGTGAAAAGAAAACTGGGTTACAAAATTGTGGGATAAAAAATGTAAGTAAAAAATAAATAAATAAATAAATCAAAAAGAGTACTATGGAGAGTCTCTGAGACTTACAGTTAGTTACTGTTGGTTATATATAGTATTAATCTATTCATGAGATCTATTAGGCTCATGAACAGGCATTGGATTGGTGATGTTATTTTTGTGAACTCTAACCTTTAGGTCCCTCCCGTTGGCCCTTCTCCTGTTATCCCCACTGCTGATATCAGGACACGACATCACTGCGGCAGAGGAAGAGAGGAGGCCCAATTTTGTCCTGATGATGGTGGACGACCTGGGCATCGGCGACGTAGGTTGCTACGGCAATGACACCATCAGGTAACCCCCAACCAACGTATCAGTGTTTTTATGATGCAACTTCTCTTAGAACTACTCCAATCTAGCTTTCATTTGTCCCGATTACCTTTATCGTTCACTTACTTTGCTGTTATGCTTTCTGATGAAAGGTTTGCCTTTGTTTCACCACCGTCACCCTGGGCAAGACCTACGCTGAAAAGACTATCAGTGGAAGTTGCAGGATTTTAGCGGAAGTATTGCCCAGGGAAATGATGTTGATGCTTTACAAATCAGTTTACATTCTCCGCGAATGAAACAAGTGTTGTGATTTGTCGGGAAAATATCGTATCCGGGGGAAATACATTTGACGAATGTTCCGGAGGATACATCTGCCGATAGCTTCTCTGCCTTACGTTGTGACCAGGCTTTTCTTTTCGCAGATAAGTAAGCCTGGGACCGGGCTACACCACCGTAGGGTGACGTTTCAAGCCTATATAGGGGCTCATCCTCAGGCGTTTCCATGTAATTGTTTGCTTCTGCCCTACACCTAAAACTAAAACGTGCTTTTCTACTTTATCCTTTGGATTTCTCCATACCCCCCCACCCCTCTCTCAGTGCCTCCCCCCCTTCATCATCTCTTCTCTCTGTCTCCTTCCCACCTGCCATGCTTTCATTTTTCATTATTATCCTTATCCCATCCATCATGCCGCCCTTTATACTATATCATCTCTTTTTCGCTTCTGTCCCCATCATCACTTTGTCACTGTCTCACATGCTTCTCTCTCTCTCCCCCCTCTCGCTCACTCTCTCACACACACACACACACACACACACACACACACACACACACACACACACACACACACACACACACCTGTCGTATGCATATGCATATCCAATGACATGAAAAGCTAACGATCTGTTTGCTGATCTGTTTGACCTCTCTGTCATTCATTTTCTCAGGACTCCTAACATAGACAGGCTGGCAGTGGAAGGGGTGAAGCTGAGTCAGCATATCGCAGCCGCTCCCCTCTGTACCCCCAGTAGGGCCGCTTTCATGACGGGGCGCTACGCACTGCGCTCAGGTACAGGAGTGTGCACACACACACACACAACATATGTTTTTGTCATGAGCAAGCTGACGTAGTCATTAGCAATAGATTCATTTGTATGATAATTTGCTTACAAATAGGCTATACTTGATAGTGATACATTTGTGGCTAAATTTGGTTTTATGTTTTGTCTGCGACTGTGTGTGTCCGTGCATGCATGCGTGCGTGCGTGCGTGCACGCATGCATAAGGGATGGCCAGTGCAGGCCGTGTGCAGGTGTTACTGTTTCTGGGAGGTTCCGGGGGGCTGCCCCCCAATGAGATCACCTTCGCTAAGAGGCTTCAACAGCAAGGATACACCACTGGACTCGTGGGTAAGACACTTGCAAGTGTGTCTCACACACACACACACACACACACACACACACACACACACACACACACACACACACACACACTCTCTCTCTCTACTATCATCATTATCTATTTGAACGAACAACAACCACACAAGAGTTATTGCATTGAGAGAGAAAATTTTACTCTTTGAAAGTTTTTACTGCATACATTCCCATCTTATCTGTCCAACCGCCTGTCTTTCTGTCTGTCCGTGGGAAGGTAAGTGGCACCTGGGTGTGAACTGTGAACACAGAGGGGACCATTGTCACCACCCCAACCAGCACGGCTTCAGCTACTTCTACGGCCTTCCCTTCACGCTCTTCAATGAATGCGTTCCTGGGAACGGTTCAGAAGTCTTGGCAGACCTCCAGCAAACACTCCGAAAGTTCTCTATGATGCTGGGACTGGGACTGCTCACACTGGTATGTATGTGTAGCTTACAGTAGTTGTACCCATTCTTCCAAAATCATATATACTGTAATACAGTACATTGGAATGGTAAGTAACACTTACCCTTATTACTAAGCAGAGGTCAAGTTCCTGCCCACCACTGTGGAGACTGGGATTTTCATTTGCTCCACGTTACATCCGACTTGGCTGGGTGTTTCAATGAAAACAATTGCACATGTTCACGGCTGGCAGGGGAGTGTGTACTGTACTCTCTCGCTGCATTAGCGACTCCTACAGGTTGGTTGGGGTAGGCTACCCTTTCAGCAGGGGCTGAAACTGGGAGGAATAGCGCACGCCGCACACGTTGCGACCTCTTCCCAGAGACACATGGTTTTCTACAAGCTCCCCCAAACCAACAAAATTAGGGTTTGGCAAAACGCTCTCTAAGGTTTATTTTTCTTTCTTTTTTGAGTTGTGCAACCACTCCTATAGACAGCTATGTTTGTCCCTGGGTCCGTGGCTGTGTCCCTGGGTCCCTGGCTGGGTTTCTCTGTCTGAGCACGAAATAGCGTTTGGTTGGTTTTCACAGTACAGTACAGTACAGTACAGTACAGTACAGTACAGTACAGTACAGTACAGTACAGTACAGTACAGTACAGTAGGGACCCCCACACGGTAACTCTGTCATTTCTCAACCGATTCGGACACGGGGGGCTCGCCGGAACCGGGCCGGCACCAGGGCTGTGTTCCTGTGGGTCTGGAACTTCCGGGGGAGCCAGCGGGACTCAACGTAAATGTTGGCGGCACGGGCGGTATTTAAATACCTGCGGGCGGGCACGGGCGGTCAAGATAAAATCAGCGGGACTCCGCGAATCCTGCATCCTCCCGCAATTAACCAGATACAGAGCTTATTATACACTTTAGCAAAATATGAATGTCTGAGGAGAACGTATAATTTCCTGTCTGAGCTGGACAAGCACCGAGTCACTCTCCAGAACTGTGTTGGACATCTTCAGGCACACTCCCAAAGCTGCTGCACCTGTCAATCATTAGTAGCCTAATCAGTCTCTGTGAGAAGTGTGTGTTACCCATAGAGTATTAAAAGGAGGGTTTTACCGACGGAGCGAGGAGTTTCCTTTCCCCGTGATGGACATTGTCACTTCTAAACCCCTTTTTGCTTTTGCCTGCATGTGTGCGTCACTCAGCAATAACGTGAGGCACACATCTCAATATAATAATCACTAATCATCAGTGTGCTGTGCTGCGCACTGGCTGTGCTGGCTATTTTAACACCCAATCGGACTTTTCATGAAGTACAAAGCGGGATGATCACATTCTCTGCAGTGGAGAAGGGGACCCAGCAGCACTGCTCAAAGGGTGAAAGACCTATAGCTAATGTGAAAGAAAGACGTGAGGTCGTTTATTTTTCGACAGTCACATTAGTGCAAACTCCTTAAGTGTCACGTTTTCTGAATAGCATAGTAGGCCTATAACATTATTCATATTTTAATTTAATAATTTTATTGCAGGCTATATGTTCATATTTCGTTCAAATAAAATGTTTTAAACCAATTGCATTTTGGTGGGCACTTTTTTTTCCTTCTTTTTTGTTTTTTTTCTGACGGGAATTCCTGCGGGAGCCCGGGAAAAGGTCCGCAAATTCCCGGAAAATAAAATGAGCCAAATCCGGGAAAATATATATATGTGTATGTTTTGCATGTCTGTGTGTGTTATGGCTTTCCAGGTTTGTGTGCGCGTTTGTGGCCTGCTTGAGGTCAGCATGTGGCTCCTGGCAGTCCTCACCTGTGTCAGTATTGTAGCAGTGGCTGTGTGGTATGTGCCCTTGGGATTCCTAGCCACCTGGAACTGCATCATCATGAGGAACCAGGATGTTATTGAACAACCAATGACAGTCAAGAGTCTGCCCCAGAGGCTGCTGGGAGAGGCACAAAACTTTATAAAGAGGTAGAGTAGTGTATCTAGATTTCAGTATCCAACTCAATCAACTTTAACAAGTTTTCATGTAGTTTTCATGTATTTTTCATGTAATGCACAGTAAGACTACGGTGATTAGTATTATTGCCTTCAACTCTGTGGGTCAGTCGTGTTAAAGGACCACTTCACCACTTTTCAACTCACTGATATGTTCAATTTCTACTCAGACTGTGTCTCATAGAAGGGCTGTGGGCAGTTCAGAAACTCGTCCACCAGTGACATTATCGTGAGATTGTCGTGAGAAATATGGCTTCCATTTTCGCATTGCAACTTTTCAGGAATAGAAAACTTTCTATAAGCTTTGGATTCCTCATCGATGATGTCACTGGTGGACGAGTTTCTGAACTGCCCACAACCCTCCTAAATGAGAATTTTTTGTATGAAGGTAGGTTGAAAAGTGGTTAAGTGGTCCTTTAAGCTGTGTATGTGTGCAAAAGACAACAACACATCCATGCAAAATAACACTGACAGCATTGAGGTGACGAAAGCTTGCAATCCTTAGTGATTGTTGATAAACTATTTGGATTGGTATTGGACAATCGCTTTTGGCGGGCTGGGGTTACCGTTTAGCGAAGGGCTAATTGTAAAGTTACATAATTCTTCCTTAAAGGACAACTTTAGTTTTTTTCAACCAAGGTTCATGTTTTAGGTTTTTACAAAATATTATGGCGATTTATTTTTTTATTATTTACTATAGTCCTACTAGACCTCAAGAAAAGGCCACAAAAGATCACAGGATCTACTGAATGTGAAGGTAGCCTACTGGGGGGAAGCCACAATGTGTGTCATAGGCTCAATATATCAGTTTGACACATTCAGTAAATCTCGTGATTTTTTGTGGCCAGATGTAATTTCTTGGGGTCTAGTAGGACTATAGTAAATAATAAAAAAAGAAATCGCCATAATATTTTGTAAAAAAAAAGACGTATTTAGCCCTAAAACGAAAGAAAGCAGCAAATGAAAAAAAATTAACACATTAACATCTTTTACTTTCTCTAATAACAACCTAAAACATGAACCTTGGTTGAAAAAAACTAAAGTTGTCCTTTAAAGTACAGTTGTGCAAAAAAGTATTACAAAATCACACGCCCCTCACAATGAAGTGAGGGTCTTATCTTATCTCATCATACATTATCACATTCCGTGCTCAGTCAATCAAAATTCATCACATTCCGTGCTACACACACGCACACACACACACACACACACACACACACACACATACACACAAAGCTGTGCATAGGAGGGGCTAGCACCCCTCAAAGCACCCCCATTTATTATCAAGCAACACGTACTGTTGTAGTAATTGGGCTTTTGTGTCACTGGCTCATGTCCACTCACTCATCTTTCTATTCCATATTCTCCTCCTCTCTTTTCTTCTCTCTTTAGGAATGTGGATCAGCCTTTCTTGCTCTTCCTCTCGTTGGCACACATCCACACACCCCTCTTCACCACCCCTGCCTTTGCTGGCAAAAGCCACCATGGTCGCTATGGCGACAACATGGAAGAAGTGGACTGGATCATAGGTGAGTGGGGACTGTAAAAACGAATGAGCCATAATATAAGCCCTGGGTATGTGTGACTAATATTGTTCATAAGCCCATTACATGGTGCATGGGGCTAATATTGTGTTGAGCCCCTCACTAAACAGAAAAATGTTCCCATAAATTATTTATATACATATAAATCAATTATATATGGGGAAAGGTTCACTAACAATGTGCAGCAAACATGCATGCATCACATTGTGAAATGTTTGGGGGAAATGGCTACAGGCAAGCATACCCTTCTGTTGGCGACTTTGTAATTGTCCCTCATCGAGAAATAATCTATTCACTGGCTCACCAATGCATTCACAGACGGAATAGTTTTTCTTACCTCCGCCTCACAGAAACCAGCAGAGGGAAATTACATTTTAGCATTTCAGATTGAACCGTTAGCATAGTCCAATGTCAGCCATACCTGCAGTGTTGATGGATGGCTCTGAATCATTTCGAGTGGTTTTTCCGTTCCGCTGTGCTTCACCTCCACTTTATCTTTCACGCTGAACTTGTCCTCACCGCACTTTATTATTGTGATACATCTTCTGTCGGCAGACGATGGCACTATAGTGTGTCTGTAGGTCAGAAGGGAGGAAGAAGGGGATTTCCTAGATCGATGGTCGATGGTATACATTACCTCCAATCGTGTTCTATTAACATTTTACACTGTGTTTACTGTGAGGTACAGTATTGATTGCACATTGTTAGCATTTCCAAACCTCATTAGTGTCCTATTCTTGCATATTCACATTATATTAATTGTATTGCCTCGTGTTATGTTACTGTGTAACGTTTGTCTATTTATAAGACATACTGTAATGGAGAAATAAGAACTCTTGCCACTCTGAGTGTGATGCTTCACTTTCCAAATGTCATGTTACTGTAACTATCATTCTGATCTCTAAAGTTACATTAATTGTGTTTTCAGGGGAAGTGATGGAGACAGTGGACTCCCTTGGACTAGCCAACAACACTCTGATGTACTTTACATCGGATCATGGCGGTCACATTGAAGATGCTAATGCCCATGGTGGCTGGAATGGCATTTATAAAGGTACAGTATAACAGGAAAAATCCATGGGTCTCAAATTAGTCAAATAAAATGCCTAATAATAAATAGTACTGTAAAACGCTCAATTAAGTTGCCATGGCATACTTTAAGTTGTTTAGATTCATAGCAAACGCCAGCCCTAATGAAATGCCCCACAATTGTATTTAATTTCTTACCTGGAGAGGGTATGAATGTGATGAGAATTTAATGCAAATCATTTAATGCAATGTCTACCTCTCCTCTACATGCTGAAGAAAAATTGCATTATTAAAATGTAATCTAAAGTTTAAAATTCATAAGCCTTCCCAGGAATCCACATTTTACACCAGCCATCCACATAAACAGATTAAGATGAGACTAACTATATCTCTGGTGGTATGGGAAGGCTGGCTACTGTATTAATGCTGCAAAGTATCGTTATTACTATACTTTGACAGTTTGATTACTTTAACCGTCATTACTTCGATGAAGTGTAGGTCTCTCTGAGTCCCCATACGATTGTATATCTATATGTCTTGCAGTCCTATCCTTTTCCCACCGGGAAAGGAATGGAGATATTTATGGTATGTCATCTCTCTTCTCCCCTGTTCTCACTCTCTCTGTCTCACTCTCTCCTCCAGGTGGGAAAGCAATGGGAGGATGGGAGGGTGGTATCAGGGTGCCTGGCATTTTCCGCTGGCCGGGCAGATTGCCAGCTGGGAGGGTTGTAGACGAACCAACCAGCCTCATGGATCTGTACCCTACGCTCAAATACCTGGCCCAGGACACACAGCCAGACAGGTAGAGATGTTAACCAATGAAAACCTGTGTACTTCCTTGACCGGAGTCCCCCAGGGGTTTATACCACTGATTGTTTTCTCCCTCTACATCAAATCTCAAGCTCACAATGCATCGTGACGTGTTGTGCGCTTGTAGATTGGCTATTTTCGCAGAAATGTTCCCTCTCTTTCTCTCTCCGCCAACTCCTTATGTCTGTTTTCTTTGGTCAGCTTTCTGGACCGTAACATGTCTTCATGTTTCTCGTGTGTTCATTTACTCTCTCTTAGACTGCTAGATGGCCACAATCTGATGCCCCTGTTAGAGGGGAAGGCAGAGCGCTCGCAACACGAGTTCATGTTCCACTACTGTGGCGTCCACCTCAATGCAGTGCGCTGGCACCCACCAGGGAGTAAGCACGCATGCACACACACACACACACACACACACACACACACACACACACACATCTTAGTGATCTTTATAGATCACTATGTTTTTCTTTGTTTTGAAATACTGAATGAGAATTTGTATTGTATGTTTTTCTCCAGGTGACTCCGTCTTCAAAGTTCACTTCTTCACCCCCAACTTCTATCCCCCTGGAGCAGGCGGTTGCTATGACACCAAGATGTGCAATTGCAACCACGTTACTCACCACAACCCCCCGCTGGTGTTTGACCTCTTCCACGACCCCGCCGAGTCCCGCTCGTTGACCTCGCACACCGAGCCCCGATTCGCCGAGATCCTCAAGCAGACGGCCGAAGCCGTGGTGAGTCACGAACGCACTCTGACAGACGTACAAGTGTCCGACAGTGCTCACACACACGGTGACACACACGTGCAGCAGAGCGTTCCCAGCCAGATGTCTTGGGATAAGATCTTATGGAGACCCTGGCTACAGCCCTGCTGTGGAACCTTCCCATTCTGTGGCTGCAAAGAAGGCACAACAACTTAAGAAAACACCTTTATGTGCATGCATAGAGAATACAAGAACATGCACACTGCTGGCTACAATGTTTATTTTCTTAACAGATTAATCTGTCGATAATGTTTTGGATTATTAATTATCTAATGTCATATGATTCAGCCCCAATGCTCTTCGGGCATTTGCTTAGCAAGGATAGCCTATATGCACATACACTACAGTATGCAGTAATGCATAAACACACACATGCATACATACACATTAGTGTGCACAATGACATTTGAGGCACTACAAGCATACAAGCACACATGCATACTATACATACAAATTAATGTGCACGGGGACGCCTGCTGGCCTAGCGGTCCAGGCGCATTCCACATAGGCGTATGCCTGAAAGAACCCCCCCCACCCCCAATTAATGTGCACAATGACATTTGAGGCACCAACAAACATGCATATACAGTAGTGTACTGTAACCCCAGGGAGATTTGGCATGTTTTTGAGCAAACAATTACACATACAGTAGACATAAACATGTACAGTATGCCTGTACTGTACATGTATGCAGTGTACTCTATATGCATTCGCTACATGCATTCACTGTGTGCATTCAAGCAACTTGGTTATCCAGTGTGGTTGCAGCTGCAGCGAGTCCATTGTTGTATTATTTTAGCGAACCGTGTGCAGTTAAATGAACCACTGAACGGAACATGATGCATGAAGTAAATTGTAAGCACAAGGACACAGACATCAAATCACTCCCAAGGCTTTAAAGTGACTTAACAAGTGCAATTGTAAAAGTGGTTTGTGCACACATTGACAGTCATGCAAGACTATGAGAAACACCCCCAATATAATTAGTTTTCTGCACCACCACACCCCACCCCACCCCTCCCCTCTTCTCTCTCTCGCTCTCGCTCTCTCTCTCTAAATATACATGTTTGTATTTTGTAGCAAATTGCAAATTGCGGAAAATATGAAGGACTGAACTTGTGATTCTGTTGAAAATGCTGCAATTGCTCTTGCAGTGTAATTTGAAGTGAAGTGAAAATAACTTTTTGAATAATGCATTTTTATATATATATTTTCCAATATGAACATCTTGGAGAAGAGAACCAAATATAAACTATGATGTGAAGAGTCTAGTGATTTCCGTACAAATTGTATTAAATTATTTCACAATTGACATATTGCATTCTGTTGTGATCAGTGTTGTATTTTATTTAATTTTAGCCTTGGAAAATATAGATTTTTGCAGAACTAAAAACATATTTAAATATGCATTAACTGAATTTTAGTATATCGTCCCTGTCAGGCAGAAACATTTTATCTCCAAATTTCATTTTTTTTGTACTGTACATCGTCCCTTCTATGCCCATATACTATTTGATGCCACAAGCATTACCACAAGCCAACTATTTGATGCCACAAGCATTACCACAAGACAACTATTTGATGCCACAAGCATTACCACAAGACAACTATTTGATGCCACAAGCATTACCACGGGCACAGTATCACTATCATAGCATCTTTATTGCAGCTTACGCACGCACGCGCGCACACGCACACAGACACTGTTTCGGACATGTTAACCACTTAAGCTCTGGATACGTCTCATATGACAAATAGCCAAAAGAAAGCATGTTGTGAGCTTGTAGATCAGCTATTTTTTAAACCGAAATCTGTTGTTTTCTGTATGACAAGTTGGACAGATGACACATTGAGAATATCCACACATGACAGTGGAGGAAAGCTAGTTATGAGATAGTGTTCTGTTCAGGGCAGGCAAATCTTCTGCTGCCTGAACAGTTAAACTGTTTGGACAATAGTTCTCACCTTTTAAGAAAGGAACGTCCAGCTGTTCTAGCATGCACAGAAATGGACCATGCTTAATGCTCACTCCATCCTGTAATCATGTTCTAGTGTCATCTGCAGTATGCACTGTCTGCCATTAGGGGGCAGAGACAGACTGTTTTTTTGTGTGTGTGTGTGTGTGTGTGTGTGTGTGTGTGTGTGTGTGTGTGTGTGTGTGTGTGTGTGTGTGTGTGTGTGTGTGTGTGTGTGTGTGGTTGTGTGTTGTGTGTGCCACGCACAGACGGTGAGAGTTTAGTAACTTTTATTATTATTTATTTCCCCAAAAGAGGAATTTGTGTGCTGTGCACCATTTAAAATTACATCAATTTTAGTGCTGTGCATATCGGCGCGGTGCCAAACAGAAATAAATAAATACGTTTAGAAGCACATTAAAATCAAGTATTGCACCAGTTAGTGTCAGATTGCACCAGTAAAAGTGAAAAGCAAGCAGGCACACTGTGTGTGTGTGTGTGTGTGTGTGTGTGTGTGTGTGTGTGTGTGTGTGTGTGTGTGCGTGCGGTGAACAGTTGAGATATAGGCTACTCTGGAATAGAAGTGACCATAGCAAATTAGCAATCTCTCGTTTGCACTGTCTCTCTATATAAATATGCTATTTTTGGCTCATGTTTTCCTCCCAGAATATGGATGCTGGGGTGCAGGACAGGTGGTTGACAAAAAAGTTTTAAGCATTTTTTTAATGATGTATACGTGGTGCCATGAAATGTTCACGTCGTCCCATCCCCAACTCCTCTTCCTACAACAACTCCACATTATTTACTATTTACCATGGCTCCCAGTCCCTCCTCAATGAAAATTAACCAGATTAATTCTGACATCCCTATTTGGGCATGTCATAGGTGGAAAGCCCTTACCGTAGCACTTCCCCTAGCCTTGATGATCATGCAGGCTTATGCAAAGGTTAACATGTAATTTAGTGTGTAGAACACAGATTTACTGATCCTTCTTCTTCATGCGGTATTATGGCAGTTTGCATCCTTAATAGTTGCATTACTGCCCCCTTCTGTATATCTCATTATCTTTACTAATCTATTCAAGACTTACTGATACAAGGATTTAAGCTTCTAAAATGAATACTGCTGCTGTAATTAAAGAGAGAACATACTCTCAATAGTGGATAGACTTAATGATTAACTACCCCAAAAATATAGTTTTATAGTTTTACCACTACTATTAACTCAAAACAGAATTATTAATATTGTAAGCATAATGATATTGTCGCATTGTGATATTTGGCCATAACTCCCTCCTCTGAGGGAGCTACCTTTGGGGAAGGGGGTTGTTGTCCAGACAGGGGCCAGACTGGTGAACTGTGGGTCATGGGTTCAATAGTGGGTGAAACGTTACAATGGTAATATGTTGTAAAACAATGAGTAATGGTAATATTTAGTGGTTTTCACTTTTACAAAAAAAAAAATATATATAATATAATAATTCTTCTTAACCGTGCACTTGCACAACATCAAACCTATTCTGGGGAACATTCACCAAAAGCAGCTGATCTACAAGCTCACAAGCTGTCATGATGATGTGCAGCCTATATATTTTGGTTATTTGATTTTATATAGTGCTTAAATTAGTCCTTTAATGCAGACCGATACAAATAAGGCAACACATAAAACATCATTGGTTTGTGATCAGTTTGACTGCTTAAGTTAAATAACTCAGAAACTACAAAACATTTCAAAGTAAAATGTTCCAGCATCTGTCTCCACAGTAAACTGAATTTTACAAAGTGTGAATGGAGTTTCTAGGTTAAAGTGATTTTTTGACATGCCACTATCTGCCTATAAATGTCTCAAATTTGAAAGCACTATATTTCTAAAACTATGAAACATTTCAAAGATTCCTTTACAGGTAAACATGTCCACCGTAAGATGAACCTAAATAGGTTTGAATGGGGTTTCTAGGTGTAAGTATGTAGGACTAGTAGCATGCCAAAGTTTGTGCTATTGCCATTGAGAATGCATTGGGCGTTTAATGAACAGTAAAGACATCAGGATTAGGTTAAACCTGGCTGTTAGCCTGGTCCGGAGCAGGCTAAATCCAAAGCATTAGTTTCCATGTTAACTAATGTAGCATCACTTTCATGAAACCGAATCAAGCCTCAACATATCCAGGTTAACTGGTTAAATTAATCTGGCAAGATTAACCAGCTTTCATGAAACCGGTTAATCGCTGATCCAGGATATATTAAGCCAGGATATGTGTTAAATCCCGGCTTAATCTCTAATCCAAGTTTCGTGAAACAGGCCCCTGGTATCCTAGTTTGTATATTTTGATACTGTTTAGACGCAATTCTCAACACTAGACTACTTTATAATAAGATGAATCTAGAGTTGCAATACCCTCCATTGACATCCCATTGATCCAAATTGCATTTCCGATCTGCTTGTATTAAACAATGTTAAACTCACCAACATTGCAGCTGTAGGGAAAACTTGTGTAGCAACTCATAATGTAATAAGGGCTCAAAAAGGCTCATAATGTAATAAGTTAAATGTAATAAAAACTCATAATGTAATAATCAGCTCATAATGTAATAAAATCATGAGCGCATAACGTAATAACAGATTTTTCAAAAAAAGACGTGTTACATTATTCAGTTGCCTTAATAGGCAGCTCATAATGTAATAAAAGTTCATAATGTAATAATGGCCCATATTGGTGAGAAAAGTCTTACACTGTCATTGTTATTACCTCTGTTGACAAATGTAGACTTTCATATGGCCCATATAGTCTTACACTGTCATTGTTATTACCTCTGTTGACAAATGTAGACTTTCATATCGTCACCTTATTAAACTAATTGCCTAAGTCATTTTTTGCCAATTCTTTTTTTTTTGCCTAAATCACCACCTGGTGATGCTGGCCACCTCTGGTAAAATCGCCCGAGCCCTAATTTAAAAGGCCTTCCTGTTACACCCTATTAAAACAATGGCCTATGTCAAGAGGGAGAGTTAGGCCATATTATTTTGCCTAAGTCATAATAAAATGTGACTTAGGCCATTTTAACACACCTTTCAAAATGGGAGTGAATGAGACTGAATGGGAGGTACTGTTACTATGGGACTGATAGAATGGGAGTGAATGGGACTGAATGGGAGTGCAAGGGAGGTACTGTTGGCCCAGGCCGTGGCGTAACGGTCTGGGCACCTGACTGGTAATCCAGTCGCAGTGTGCCGCGGGTTCGACTCCCGAGCCCGACACGGCCTTTACTGCATGTCATCCCCCCATCTCTCTCCCGTTTCCTGTCAGCCTACTGTCTGTCCCTTCAAAAATCAATAAAAGGCGTAAGCCGCAAAAAAATATCTTAAAAAAAAAAAAAAAGGGAGGTACTGTTACTATGGGACTGATACTATGGGAGTGAATAGGACTGAATGGGAGTGAATAGGACTGAATGGGAGTGAAAGGGAGGTACTGTTACTATGGGACTGATACTATGGGAGTGCATGGGAGTGAATGGGAGTGAATGGGAGGTATTGTTACTATGAGACTGATACTATGGGAGTGAATGCGAGTGAATGGGAGGGGATGTGACTGAATGGGAGGTACTGTTATATGGGACTGACACGATAGAAGTGAATGGGACTGAATGGGAGTGAATTGGGTGTACTGTTACTATGTGACTGAATGGGAGTGAATAAAAGTGAATGGGAGTGAATGGGACTGAATGGGAGTGAATGGGAGGTACTGTTACTATGGGACTGTCACTCCCATTCACTCCCATTCAGAGTGAAAGGGACTGAATGGAAGTGAATGGTAGGTACTGTTACTATGGGACTGTCACTCCCATTCAGTCCCATTCAGAGTGAATGGGACTGAATGGGACTGAATGGGAGTGAGGGAGTGAATGGGAGGTACTGTTACTATGGGACTGTCACTCCCATTCAGTCCCATTCACTCCCATAGTATCAGTCCCATAGTAACAGTACCTCCCATTCAGTCCCATTCACTCCCATTCAGTCCCATAGTATCAGTCCCATAGTAACAGTACCTCCCATTCACTCCCATTCAGTCCCATTCAGTACCATTCACTCCCATTCAGTCCCATTCAGTCCCATAGTAACAGTACCTCTCATTCAGTCCCATTCACTCCCATTCACTCCCATTCACTCCAAATTCACTCACATTCACTCCCCTTCAGTGTCAAATGTCTTTGTTCTCTGATATTATTTTAAACACTCTGTGGCTGACCCTAAACCATGGATCATTAAAAATAATTGGAATATTTTTTTTTGCCTAAGTCACTTACTGCAGAAGTAATTTGGCCTAAATAACGTTTATAATTGCCTAAGTTAAAATGGCATGTTCAGATATTGGCCCAAGTCATTTTATCCTTACATGTTACATGATTGACATACACCTTTATTTGTATGTCAATAGTCATATTTTTTCATATTTGTAGTTTAATTAGTTTAATAAGGTGACGATATGAAAGTCTACATTTATCAACAGAGGTAATAACAATGACAGTGTAAGACTATATGGGCCATATGGAAGTCTACATTTGTCAACAGAGGTAATAACAATGACAGTGTAAGACTATATGGGCCATATGAAAGTCTACATTTGTCAACAGATGTAATAACAATGACAGTGTAAGACTATATGGGCCATATGAAAGTCTACATTTGTCAACAGAGGTAATACAAATGACAGTGTAAGACTATATGGGCCATATGAAAGTCTACATTTGTCAACAGAGGTAATAACAATAACAGTGTAAGACTATATGGGCCATATGGAAGTCTACATTTGTCAACAGAGGTAATAACAATGACAGTGTAAGACTATATGGGCCATATGAAAGTCTACATTTGTCAACAGAGGTAATAACAATGACAGTGTAAGACTATATGGGCCATATGAAAGTCTACATTTGTCAACAGAGGTAATAACAATGACAGTGTAAGACTATATTGGCCATAAGAAAGTCTACATTTGTCAACAGAAGTAATAACAATGACAGTGTAAGACTATATGGGCCATATGAAAGTCTACATTTGTCAACAGAGGTAATAACAATGACAGTGTAAGACTATATGGGCCATATGAAAGTCTACATTTGTCAACAGAGGTAATAACAATGACAGTGTAAGACTTTTCTCACCAATATGGGCCATTATTACATTATGAACTTTTATTACATTATGAGCTGCCTATTAAGGCAACTCATAATGTAACACGTCTTTTTTGAAAAATCTGTTATTACGTTATGCGCTCATGATTTTATTACATTATGAGCTGATTATTACATTATGAGTTATTACATTTAACTTATTACATTATGAGCCTTTTTGAGCCCTTATTACATTATGAGTTGCTATTACATTATGAGTTGCTACAACTTGAATTATCCTCTTTCAAACTGCAAAGCGTTTGTTTCATAAAAAACCTACCATAGACGTGTTACGAGCTACTTTCTGTCAAGAAATTCACTACCGTGATATTTCTTAAGTGTTGGAGTTTGGAAGCACTCATTTTTATTAACGGGTCATGCTGTGCCTCCTCCATTATGTGAAAATCTGAAACGGGTGGTACGCAGGGCCGTTCGGTGACTTTGACAAGCGCTTCCAAACCCCAACACTGCACAGAATTTCTTGACAGAAAGTATCTGATAACATATCTATGGTGGATTCTTTAGTGGTGCAACCACTCCTATAGACAGCTATGTGTGTGGCTGTGTCCCTGGGTCTGTCCCTGTGTCCGAGCACGAAAATAGCCTTTGTTCACCACCAAGTGTCACTGTTGCACAGCCTAACACACAGACACAGACACAGACACACACAGGCCAGGGAGGAGGGTTTGTACTTTGTACAGTACAGTACAGTACAGTACAGTACAGTACAGTACAGTACAGTACCACTCACTTCAGACGGTTCTGATTTTATGAAACAAACGCATTTCAGTTCGAAAGAGCTTTCCCTACAGCTGCAATGTTGGTCATGAGTTTAATGTTGTTTAATACAAGCAGATCGGAAATGCAATTTGGATCTTTGGGATGTCAATGGAGGGTATTGCAACTCTAGATTCATCCCATTATTTAAAAAAAAAAAGGTTCTTGGTTTTGATGTGTCACCTTGTGTTTACCTTGTTTACTCTAACTCGCTCGCGATTAAGAGCGTCTGCTAGATGCCTAAATTGGAAATTGCAAAATTGCATATCTACAAGCGTTGTGGTTGAGTATCGCTATCATCATCACCATCATCTCCACCATAGTGTTTACCTCTTGCTGTACAGTGGAGCCCATACATCAACGCAGGAGACTTCATTACTGTAGCTGCTCTATTATATCTCTAACACTACATCATGCAGTCAACCGCACTTAATGACATTTGGCTGTATATCAGAGTTAATGATGGCTGGTTGGATAGAATGGGCCTGGCAGTATATTACTGTGTGCCACGCGTATGCACACACACACACACACACACACACACACACACACACACACACACACAGACGTATACATGTACACAGCCACATGCCCATGCAGCACACCCATGACATACAATCATGGGCACAGAGATGATCACAGATGAGTGGATACAGGCACACACACACACACACACACACACACACACACACACACACACACACACACACACACACACACACACACACACACACGAGCACACGTGAAAATTAAAGTACACAGGCACATTGCACACACATCCACACACAATCATGGACACAGTCACAGATGAGTGTGCAACGGCCAAAAAAACAGACGCACATGCACTTACACACATACATGCACAATTGTGCATAGTACAGTATATCATGTTGTTTTGAACAGATCAGTGGTTTTTGGTAAAGGTCAGTATTTCAGGAAAAACCATAAAGCATCTTTATAGCCTGCTGTTCGCCGCTACACGCACGTGCACACACACACACACACACACACACACACACACACACACACACACACACACACACACACACACACACACACTCAGCTTGCTAAAGATAGGTTATTTTGGCAGCCAGCACAAGCTGGTAATTGTTTCATATTACCAGCATGCTGCAGTGCACATACACACAGACACACACACACACACACACACACACACACACACACACACACACACACACACACACACACACACAAATACACAAGCACGTCGAGGGGCAGCTGAGGACCATTGTTGCCGTTTTATCTCAGTTGCGGTTATGTGCAGTATAGTTAGGAGCGTGCTAAGAATATCTCATTATAGCTCAGTAAAATGTTAAAGTAAACATATGCAGGCAGCTTTCTAAAAAATCTGTTTTCCACAATGGCAATTAGCTACCACTGCCTAGTGCCTACTGTATTCAGGGATAATGTCAAACTCATCAAGAACTTGTTTTTCAATCTTTTATTCAGACATTCAGATTTTTTGTTTTGTTTGTTTGTTTCTTTCAGGCATTATGCAAAAATGCAATCATCTACACATGTGTCTATGTGAGTAACAAAACATTGGCAAATTGAGTTAATTGAGAATTGAGAATTATTGAGAATCGTAGCCTATATTTCCTACTATACTTCTCTGGAAGACGAGCGTCAAATCACAGTGTTGTTAAATGGAGGAAGACTTAAACCCTATATATTGTACGACAAATCACGATAAGGTGATCTACAAGCTCGCAGTCACAATCACAACGCATACATTTGTGACACGTTAAGCGTGTGTGTGCATCACCTACTAACACACACATTCACTACACACTTTCTGTACACAACTACACAAGTCTATATCATTGGTTCTCAACATGAGATCTATGGACCCCCAGAGGTCCATAGACAACTAGAAAAAGTGCCCTTCTGGGCACAGGTCTCCACCAGGAGGATAGGAGTGTATGTGATGTTTGGCTAAATGTTTAGGAGTAAAAACATGTTTACGTGTGTGTGTGTGTGTGTGTGTGTGTGTGTGTGTGTGTGTGTGTGTGTGTGTGTGTGTGTGTGTGACACGGCTTGGCCTGTTGTAGTGCCACCATGAGGCTGATTTGAATTTCTTCCTCAGCCTAGTGGGAATATGCATGCACAGTTTCACCACAATCGGACGCTGCGTTGAGTTGAGTTGTGGCGATTTGTACAAAACGGGTACAAAGCGGGCTACTCCTGAAAAGTTTAGAAGCCAATTGTAGCCAATGAGGGTGGATTATGAGAAATCAAACAAACAACATTTGCGTGAAATTTGGCTAAAATCTGAAGGAGTAATATTAGAAAATGTGTTTTACTGTACATAATTATGTTGGCCTCCTGGTGGCGCAATAAAGAGCAGATGTGAAAAATTCCAGGCAAAGGTTTTTCCTTGGCCTCTAGGGAGTTGGCATACAAAGTTATCCACAGATCCGTGCAGTTAGAGGTAAATACACTTTTCGGCCAGTTATAGCGCCACCATGAGGCTGGGTTGAAAATGTTCACGTGGCATTTCTTCCTCAGCCTAGTGGGAATGTGCGTGCACAATTTCTGGGGAATTACACAATGCGAACTTTGGAAGCCAATCTTAGCCAATCAGGATGGTGTCTGAGAAATATGAAAGACCTGTTTCGTTGAATGGCTCTAGAGAGACTGTGTACCAATTCGCGTGATGTTTGGACAAAATCTGTAGGTGTACTGTCCAAAAACTTGTTTTGCACAAGGCGGCCTCCTAGTGGCGCTATAACAGGCCGTTCTGGAAGTTCTGGGCAGAGGTTCATCGTTGGCATCCAGGGAGTGTGTGTGTGTGTTGTACGTAATATACGTATGTCATTTTAAAATAGTTTTCGATGCTGCTCCAGAGAGTGGATTGTCACATACATCCAGTGGTGGAAAAAATACTCAATTGTTTAAGTAAAGTAAAGTAAAAGTAAATTAAAAAAATCTAAAAATTTACATTACAATGTAGCAATTATGCCTGATTAATTATGATATTTATAACCACTAAGAATGAATTGATAATGGTTACAAATACACAACGTCTTCTGGTGTGGCCAGGCAAGATTAATACTTAGTTCTTTGATCATTTGCAGTGTCGCTTGCTTATATCAAACATTAGTACAGTAACACAATCATATAACCATTGATTTCCAACCAATTCTGTTTATTATATCGAGACTGATACAAATGAAATTTACTTTAAAACAACAGGTCGTGTATAACTTGGTATTGAAAGAGGAGAGAGAGATATACAGAATCACAGATGTCATGGACTCGTTCTCTTTGGCCAAAACCACATTAAATCAAAGCACACAGACCTTTAGACGTGGTGTGGTAATGAGTTTGGCAATATGGTGCGTCTCTGGTTCTCCTCTGTGGTTCAAAACTTCTCCGTGTGGTCTTCGGCGGACAGAGCCTTTTCGCTCGCAATAGCAAAATGTCACTTTCCCTTTTCGCTCGCAAAGCAACTCTCTTCAGCGGTCAAAGCCTCTTCACCGGGCGTGGGCAACTTCGCTGGCACAGCAATGTCACTTTTTCTCCTTTCCTTCTCCGGCAAGGCAAATGTCACTTTTCCTAGTTTAGAACAGATGTCACGGTTCTGATCCAGGCTAGCAAATGCCTTAGACTGATTGAAGTGTCGGCGCGCGCGTCTTCCCCGATGGCTCTCCTTGAGCTTCAAGTTTGGTGTTATCAAAGTCAGTTCGATTGGATTGAAACAAAAACACAGAGGCTACTAGCTTTACCTTTCTTCATTAACTCTCGTCAGAGTCTTGGAGTGTAAGTCAACGAGTGCCCTTGGTCTGGTTGATTCAAATGATTTCTTCTGCAATCCCAAATTGCTATTACTAGCATAAATCGAAACAAACAACAAAAAGTAACGAAATACACTGCCTCGGTGAGGTAGGTTTAAAACTTAAAATAATAATTGGTTCAAACTTTACACAAAACAAGTAAAACACTGCTTGGGAGTGAACCCAAATAAAAACTAACTTTCCCGTGGTGGGTATTGCTAGTTAAACCTTCCTGCCCAGTGTAAGCTCCGCCCCCTTTCCGCATGCACTGGTGCTGTCACGTGAGAGGGACAGATATAGAGTGGGGGGGGAAGACAGAAAGAGATATGGTATGAGAGGAGTGGAGGTAGTTAAACAGTAGATTACAGTACACTATATTTTAATAGGTTGAGAATTCCTGTATTCTAGAGTTCCCAGGGTGAAATCACAAGTAATCCCTTTGATGTGATTGTATCTTTACTTTCCCATGTAGATTTTGCAGAGGGACAGAGTTTCTTGTTGTGTGAGTCTCCGCACCTGGTGTTATTCATCACCCTCTTTGAAGCATTGGTCTCCTGTTGACCAGACTAGTGGACGCTAGTAGATCAATTTGTCAGAGGAAGGGAGAAGAGTCAGCTCTTTTCCAAATAACGTTGCTGTAAATGTGCGGGATCAGAGGTCAGATATTACGAGGCCTTTGGGTACAGCTGAGGCCCCTGATTCCTTCCTCTGCCTCAGACTCCACGGCGTCTCTCAGCCGATCCGTCAGAAAATGTTGATGGGTCAGCTATTTCCAGATAACATTGGTGTGTGTGTACACCAAACACGAGGTGAAACTTTCTCAATTTAGAAGTGGTGAAACATCGGTCCCTGGACGATGTCCTTATACGCATATGGACAGAGGTCCAGTCCCCTCAGATGAGTGGAGATATTTGAGGGCATGTCTACTACAAATCTGAATTAAGGCCAGCTTGAAAACTGTATGCACCAGACCCTAAATAGGAAACTACCAGTTGGATTTAAATTAAATAAAGTAGATCGATTACGATTTGAATTACATTTTTAATTTATTTTATTGATTCAATTAAATAATTTTTTTTTTTTTTTTTTCCAATAAATTTTTTTTTTCCAATTAATAATTTTTTTTTTGTTGATCAATTAAATTAAAATGAATTTTTTTTTTAATTAATTTTTTTTTTTTTTGATTTGATCAATTGAATTGAAATAAAAGAATTTTTTTTTTTAATTAATTTTTTTTTTGATTTGTTCAATTAAATTAAAATAAATTTTTTTTTTTTTGGATTAAAAAAGTTTTTTTTTTTTTTAATTGATGTCCAATTGAATTAAAATAATTTTTTTTTTTTTAATAAAGTTTTTTTTCTTTTAAATTTCAATTACACACATCCAACGACTGGTGTAAAATAACAGTACAAGCCATCCCCTGTTTGAATAAAGACAGTCTTGACTAAAATAGGTGAGTGAAGTTTGGAAATTTTAAACAAATTTCTAAATTTTAATTAACTAAAACCCATCAAGAGCTACTATGTCTGACGACGGGGAAGAGGTCGACCCTCAACCAGACGCTTTTGATATAATGCAAACCGTTCTTGGTCTATTGTCTGGTGATCTAGACCAGGCGAAGGGTGACCAGATGAAAGCGGCCACGGAGGAACAGTTGTTAGAAGAGGTGAAGAACTTAAGGGGACAGTTGACATCTGGCGCAAAGAAGGCAGATGTCAACAAAATTATTCAACATCTCTTACTAAGCATGAATCGTTTCTGTAAAATCCAAGACACGGCGTTTTCAACAGCTCGTAATAGCCTCGAGGATATCACGGTTCAACTGAGACATACTGCAGCACGTCTATCTTTTTTGGAAAATAAAACCAAGGAGTTGGAGGAGACGTGTAATGCACACCAGGTAAGTCTGACGGAAGAGTCACGTCGAGCTACAATGTCGGCAGACATGAATCGTCAAATTCAAAGTCAACTGGATGAACAGACTGCTAAATACGCGGACTTGTACACCCAACATACTGACTTAAAAGACGCTATGGATGAAATGCAGGTAACCATGAAGTCAGACGCTCAAGTCATACTGAATAACCGTGCCGAATTAGCGGCATACCATGAGCGTGAAGCCAGGACTGCCACCTTATTGGAAAGGGCAAAGGGCAAAATTTCCAGGCAGTCTGAGAAGATTTTTCGGTTGAAATTGATGCTCTATCCGGCAGAACAGCTAGAATCGGATGATAGCCCGTCCCCTACCTCTGATCAACCAGGAGGGGGCGATCGGCCCGCACGCGAGGGCGGGCAGAGCTATCAACAGGACCCCTCGGTGGGGACAAGTCAGCGTGGCAGTCCCACAACTGAGTCTAGAGTGGGAAACATGCAGAAAGACCCAGTCCCGAAGGTCGCTTTGCGAGCAAGATCTGATGTAAGGGAACCACCCTATGTACCAAAGGTCGAACCACCGTACGCCCAAAAGAGACCTGGGTCACTGCAGGTTAGTGGGCCTTGGCCTCCAGATCCAGGTGTAAGTCAAGCTCCAGTTATGACACCTTCATTACGCCTGCCTGCTGGAAATAGAGGTCCTATGCATGAATCACGGGTTGCTGCCCAACGGCACCGCGAATCTGTACCATACTCTACACCATACCCACCACAGGCACAAACGGGTTTGCCGTACACAGGGGTGGGGTATCGCCCACCGTCCGTGCAACCTGTCCTGCCAGTTGGTATTCCGGGACCATCTGGTCCCTATCCACAATATGGCAGTCCTGTGATAACGTATACACCATACCCCCAGCCAGGGAATTACGCATTCCCTTACCAGACGGTCTCACCATTAACCAACCAAATTTTGGACACCATAGCGAAAAAGATGGAAAAATTCATTCCAGAAGAAGGGGAGTCCCCATACACGCAGCTATATTTACACGATCTGGATGCCCGGTTATCCGACTATCCACATGCGACCGTAGGCCAACGACTGTACCTAGTAAACGCTACAGCCAGTCCAAAGGTTAGGCAATTCTTGTTAAGACTGTCCCCCAACATACTGGCAGATTATGCTTTAATTAAGCAAGCCATATTTGTGGAGTATACTCCCCCGAACCACCTTGGAAGCCCAACCTTGGCCATGAGCTGTAAACAAAAGGCCGGTGAAGCCGTGAACGCCTTCTATAATCGTTTACACGGAGTCTACTTTGGGCAAAGACTAGACCAAGGAATGGAAAATGAGAGATCCTACAGGGAACTGTTTATAACAAACATGCTAGCCTCTATAAGAACGCCGTTACGCAATAGGATCAGAGGGGACACTACGACCGACCAGGTAAAGGAAATCGCGAATACCGTCCAGTTGGAGAATAAGACCGACAATCCAAGGTCGTCAACCCCAAGTAGGGAGGTTTTGACAGTTCAGGAGCTTGAGGGGGCACATGCTGAACCATCCAATTCCCGCTACCAACAACGTAGTGATGCTCGTTCCTCCTCTCGGTCACCTACTCAAGACCGTGGCACGCCACCACCTCCTTATAGAACAATCCGCTTCGACGACGATAACAGGACGTCACGGCCCTATGGGGGTAGATCTCCGTCGCCCCGTTCCTACCATAGAGACGGAACGGCGCGCACCACTGGTGAAAGAACTGTGCCCCTGACGGAGCGAGTAGTGGTCGACCTGATAGGTGAGATAACTACATTAGCTACCACCATGCGACAAGCGGCGGAGGCAGTGAAAAGCGCTCAACCAAAGACTCAAAAGAAATGGAAGAAGACCAAAGGTAAGTCTGGGACACCCCCACGAAATAGGTCCCCTTTTAATCCACCCGATGACTCAAAGGATAAAGATCCAAAAAGCGTTCTGTACATACAACCGTTCCCATCGATTGAATGTACTACCATTGGTAATAAGACAGAACCAACTTTGCCACATGGTGTCCTGGATATACCAACCATGGTAGGCTCTGAGTCGGCTTGTTTTAACCCTAGGGACTTGGTCTCTTCAGACACTCCTTTCTCTCTTTCCATCGGAAATCCTTGCGCTGTCCTGACCCTGGAAATGGACAATGAGCGCAAGTCAATCTTTCCGGAACCTGGTACAGTTCCTCCGTTCGTACAGTTGCTTTCCAACCTGACAGCCCGAGGCGTGGCAAGAAAACTCTATCTTGAAATCACACTTGAAAACACCCTGGTCCACGAAGGGTTGGTAGACACCGCGGCGGATATTAGTTTAATGTCCATGGATTTATTCAACGTCCTCCAAGACCGTTTGAGACAGGCCGATTGTACACTCAAGTTGTGTTCAAAACCCATCAAGCTCCAAGCTTACGCCACAACGGTGACTCAGGTCGAGAAGTTTGCTATATGCCACCTGAGAATTGGGAACGAAGAAGTTTATCATCCCTTCTATATCAGCCAGATAAACACGGTTCCTTTGCTGCTTGGAATAGACCTTTTAAACCGTTTCGGCCCACTCATTGATGTGCCTGGTTTAAAATTGTATATGACGGTGCGAACGCCAAGACCTTTAGAGACGGACTTGCCCGTAACGTCTGATTGTCTGATGGTAAAACATCAGACACTCCATGTTCCAGGCTCTCTGCCCATGAGCGCAGGGATACCCAGTGACCCCGTAGGGACCACTAAGGCACCTGACACTTTGGATTCTCCCCGATCATACTTATGCAAGTTAGGAGAGAACCAGACAGGCCATCCTGAAACTTACTGCCCAGCAGTCATGGGTGGAGTACGACTCAACCAGGCACAAGTGACTAACGTAGTCCTTGCACTTTGGTCCGAAAAATCGGCAATTAGCTTGGAACTCTTCGAAAAACTGAGGAGCCTGAGATGGGAGCTTGAATTTGTTCCAAAGTCTTTCCGTTTCCAATTAGGAACGCCACAACCAACCACGGCTATAGCAGAAGGTATCTGCGCCCTCAATTTTGATTGGGAAAGTTTGCACTGCCTGCATGCTTTCCTTGTGGTGCCAGACCTCCCGTGTGACCTGTATATAGGAGCAGATCTCGCCATAAGGATGGCTATAGTGTTAGACACACTGAATGGGATGCTTTGGTCAAGGACCAAGGGGCAGACCGCTCCGTGCCGATACTCCATTGGCCAGTTGACTTCGGGACAGACTATTCCTGAAGTTTGCATAACCAGGAACGTAAAAGAGGTCATCATTCCGGCTAGAACAACGGAAGTCTCGATCCAACTTGCTCTCCTTCCAGGACAATGCCTGGCGCAGCCTACCGTGGCTTTTCAACCTTCAAATGTGCTGCTGGGGTTGGGTCTTTCCCTAGTGGACATTCCCATTATGGAGGTGGTTGGCCGAACTTTCTATCTGTTGGTAGATAACTACACCCAGGATGACATTGTCATACCACCTTCTACTCCTTTAGGCTCACTGGTCAGTACTAGGCTGTGTGACTTAGGATTGACCATACCGGTTATAGGAAAACTTCCGCGATTCCTTCAACCATATAGAACTACTCCTGACGCTGCATATACCATGCCCACAGGTCTGATAACTATCGCCTCTCTGTTCCCAATTGAACCAGAATCAGTTGGGAGAATCGGGCTAGATGACAAAGACCATATGGTGATCTACAGCCTAGATGCCTCAGGCCCTACTGTGCCTCAAAGCCCTACCGCCACACCGCCCCCGGGCGAAAGTGAGCCATACCCGGGTTTTGAGTCACAGGTGCAGGAAGTTCTCTCTTCAACTGAAGGCGCTGAAAAGGAAGATATCAGGCACCGTTTCCACCTTTTGCTCTATAAGCATGGCAAGATCTTTGCACGAGACTCTTTAGATTGTGGGAAAACGGACATTCATACAGTCCGTATTCCCACTAAACCAGACGCACCCCCAACCTTTGTCCGTCAATATAAGATCCCACTGGCTTCCCAAGAACCTGTGCGGAAAATTATTGAGGAACTCTTGGAGAGGGGGATAATTCGTCAGTGCCAGTCAGTCTTTAATTCACCTATATGGCCGGTAAAGAAGGCACCATCAGATTCGTGCTCTGAAACTCGCTGGCGCCTGACTGTAGATTACCGAGCTTTAAATAAGCAGGTACCGTTATCCAGATGGCCAATGACGCGACTGGAACAGGAGCTCCCCAAGGTTAGGGATGCAAAATTCTTTACGGCATTGGATATTAGTCAAGGTTTCTGGACAATCTGCGTCGAGAAAAGTTCCCAGTTTCGTCTGGCTTTCACCTTTGGCAACAGACAATTCACTTGGAACAGACTTCCTTTCGGATTTTGTAATAGCCCTCAGGAATTTAATATCTTCCTGAATAAGGCCTGCCCCGATGCTTCAACGCGTGGAACAGTGATCTTTGTGGACGACATATTGATACGAACAAAGACTGCAGAAGACCACTTGACCGAGATTGACTATGTACTGACTCAGCTCTCAACCGCGGGGGCCAAGATATCAATTACAAAGGCACAATGGTTCCGCCAAAAGGTCAACTACGTCGGACTTACGATAGGACCTGGGGGAATCTCGCCTCAGGCCAAGCGGGTCCAGGGAATTCAAGGTCTCAAGGACCCAACCAACCTCACCGAGGTCCGTAGCTTCTTAGGCGTATGCAACTACTCCAGGCAGTTCATTGAGGGCTATGCCGACATTGCGCGACCCCTTACAGAACTCCTGAAGAAAGACGCCCCCTTTGTATGGACGGACGTCCACACTGAAGCAGTAAAAATCTTGAAGAAACAATTATGTTCGGCACCTTGCCTCGCGTATCCTAACATAGACAAGACTTTCTATCTTGAAATAGGCTACTCAGCCCATTGTCTGAGCGCTGGTCTCTACCAGGTCTATGATCAGGATAAGCGTGTGGTGGCTTACGCCAGCAAAATGCTCAGCCCTGCGGAGCAAAAGTTCTCGGACTGCGAGAAAGCGCTTTTCGCGGCGGTCTGGGCTGTAACGCATTTTTCCGACTGTGTCAGTGGACAGAAAATAATTATAGAAACATGTCATCAACCTGTCTCCTTCTTGAACAGTCAACGTATACGAGAAGGGGTGGTTACAAACGCACGTATTGCAACATGGCTCATGGCGTTTCAGTCCCACAACATCGAGGTACAATATGCCCAGAACAATAGGGCACTCCTGGGCGCGGGACTTGCAACGTGCACAAGATGCACTCAAGACCCAACGGAGGTTATCACCACTCCCTATGTACCCGTAGCCCTCCTCCCCACGAACCATCATTATTATGATGAAAATGTGTGTCAAGACATGCGCATGGCGTATGTCGACGGATGTTCCTACTCCCACCCAGAACAACGACTGGCAGGTGCTGGCGTGTTGTGGGTTAAGAACGACCCAATTGGACCCCAAGGTTACAAATTGGGCCCCATGACTTCACAATACGCAGAAGTAGCTGCGGTTTTGATTGCTCTTCAATGTGCTGCTAACCATGACGTGCGTGAATTCGTTTTGTGCACAGATTCCAACTATGCACGTTTGAGTTTCACGTGCCATCTACCCGTCTGGAAGCAGAACGACTTTATAACAGCAGCACGCAAACCAGTCAAGCATAAAGACCTTATTATGGCATGCGACCGTTTGGTCATGTCCATGGACATGCAGGTTTACTGGAAGAAGGTCAGAGGTCACTCACGCCTCCCGGGCGCTGACAAAACCTATAACGATCTCGCTGACTCTCTAGCAAAGGAAGCGGCTCTAACGGGTCGTCTCTGGGAATTCCAGGAAGACCAACAAGGCGATATTCCGATCCCTACGATCTCGGTTTTAACGCGTCACCAAGCCGCTACGGCTCGCAAGACTGCAACAGATTCAGATCTTCCAATACCTCCCCCGCGAGCCCGGCGATCAACGTCCGCATCAGTCCTGTCCGAGGATTTAACCTCAGCACAGGCCGCGGACAAGGATATTTCCAGAATGTGTCACATTCTGTCTGATCCCTGTGCACCACCTGTCTCCGCGGACGAAATGGAGGCTTCCTCCGACCTGCGCCAGTTGGTGGCAGTTAAACACCACCTGCATCTGGTCGATGGTCTCCTGGTGTATGTGCCCGATGATTCCCATTCTCCTCGTCTCGTGGTTTCACGGGCACAGAGGGGGATAATGATGTCAATAGCCCATGATCTACCAACAGCAGGCCACAGGGGGGTGAAATCAACTCTGGATCACTTACGACAAGTGGTATTCTGGCCTGAAATGCACAAAGATGTTTCCGACTATGTGAAAGGGTGTTTAACTTGCTGTCAGTTCCAACCCGTTAACCCAAACTTCAGAGCACCACTTCAAAGTAGGGGAGTCACGTTCCCATGGTCACACATTCAGATTGATTGGATGGGCACGTTTATTCCCTCGTCTAGGGGCTCGAAATACATTCTTAATGTAGTTTGCAACTTCACCAAATGGATAGAATGCTTTCCAGCAAGAAATAACACGGCACAGACAACTGCTCACCTCTTACTCAACCATCTCTTTACAAGATTTGGCCTCCCAGTCTCGATTGACTGCGATAGAGGAACCCATTTTACCGCAGACATAATGAAAGAGATATGGAAGCTGCTGGGAATTAAATGCAAGTTCCATATCAGCTATCACCCTGAGAGCTCGGGATTAGTGGAACGAGCTAATAAAAGTGTAATCACCATCCTAAAAAAGTTCGTAGCAGAAAACCAAAAAGACTGGGACGTCAAACTCCCATTAGTACTAATGGCAATGAGAGCGACGCCCCATACTTCGACAGGAGTATCGCCTTTCGAGTTAATGACTGGGCGACAAATGACTCTCCCACTACACCTACTGTACCAACCGGGAGACCTCAATCTAGCTACGGCATATACCACGCACCAGTACCTAACGGATCTAAACGCACATTTGAAATATGCATTCTCATTTGCGCAAAAACATCTGCAAGCCACCGCAATAGGACGAAAAGCGTACTATGATAAACAGGCATCGACCGACGAACTGCAGAAAGGAGATAAAGTATGGTACTACATCTTCGTCCCGCGAACCCAAACGGGGGAACTTTCAAAGAAATTCCTACCACACTGGTCCGGGCCTTACGAGATAGTCGAAAAGCTTTCTCCTGTTGCCTATAGGATCCTAATAAAAAGAGGACAAAACCAAATACTCAAATGGGTCCATAGAAACCAAATCCGACCCCACAAGCCGCCCAAGAGATTTGAGAAACCAGACGTGCAAGAATCACCGTCTGATTAAAAGAAATTAACCTCTTAATGGGCAGCACAAGTACCCAATTTAATTGCATGAACCACTAAGAAAGCCATTAATCACGTGTGAATAATAGCATTGTGTAGATTAAACAATGGTCTATTATTATTATCTTTTTCTGTGTTTATGTTTAACAATATAACAACCCACTAATCAAAACCGTTTGTGGTCTGTTCCAGGATGGATTACCTGTTATGCGCAATATTGTGCATGATCATAACCACAACAACGGCACAACCACTGTTCAAATCAGGCCCCGACGCGGGAATAGCCTTACGAGAGCAGCAGGGGCTCCTGATAACCAACTGCAAGACCATCACCCAGAAAGTCTACACACAACTCAACGCCACAATGCTGTACCAAAAACATCTTAGCACCGTTGCCCTCAAAAAGAAGTTGGAACCGGAAGGACAAATCTGGATTGAAGACATCTTACAACACGCTAGCGAAGACATCACTCACATGCTAACCCAATTGGAAAAGGTCACAGTAACACGCGAGGACCTCACGGGACACACCGTACACTCTGGCACTCGCGAAGAACAGAAAAAGGGACTTCCCGTCCGGAAAAAGCGCTTTGTAGGGGCGCTACTTACGGTAGCAAATATTTTCGGTACTCTTTTCAATCTCGGAGCAACAAGCATGAATGCAATAAGTATCAAGACCCTGAGAAAACAAGTCGGTGAAATTCAACGTGACCTCCCTGCCCTCAGACAGGCAGTAAACTTTCAGAGCGATCAAATTCACACTGTCGGGGCAACGCTTAGAGACACCATAATCTTACTAAACTCTCAGTCTGACCTCCTGAATAAGACCGCCCGTGGCATGCTAGCAAACCAAAAACTATTGGGAGTCGACATGGCGCACTCCAGCATAACCAGCATGCTTATGACTGATTTCCTTAGAGAGGTTAGCTCGTCCATAGACTCCCTAGCTATAGGAAGAATTCCTCCTTACCTCACCCCTCTATCCTTGGTGAAAAGAATTATCGAGAAAAGCACCGGAGAAAAACCAAGTGATCTCCAAGGCCACCTTGCCTACTCTTTGGGTGGTGCAATCACCTTGTCAGTAGACCCCCAGAGAGGAGAGCTTGTGTTTCTCCTCACACTCCCCGTAATCGACGAAAAAAACATCTATCGCATGAAGGATGTAGTCAACGTTGGTTCCTGGGAAGGGGACACCCACGTCAGGATCATGACGCCACCAGTGGTGGCATATCATGACACAAGTCCAGGCCTATACCTGGCACCCAATCTGAATCTGTGCACTTTGACAAAAGAAGCCCACTACCTCTGTCCCTCAAAACCATTCATATCCGACTCAACTAACGGGATCTGTGGCCTTCAGTCTATGCCCGACCAGTCAAAATGCCGAGCAGAACTCACCCCGAGGAGCCAAGTCTCCGAAACTCAAGCAGAGATCTTGGGGGACCAGTGGTTAATCCACACCTCCTCTCTAGTGGCCACAGTGCGATATGAACTGCACGACACCTCCACAAAAGTAGATCTCCCGAACCAAACGTTTCTGCTCTATATTCCTGAAAACACTCTGGTTCAAGTAGATGATCTGGTACTGTACCACCTACCAGAGGATATCTACGACTCCGACATAGAAATGTCGGATTTCTTTCAAAACCACAAGGTAGTGATTGATCCAGCCACTGACAAATTGGTCCAGACAGGAATCCAAAAGGTTGATCTCACTGCTTTAGACCAAGCCCTTAAAACTACACCGTACGTAAGCACCAGCGTGCTAACTCTCGTGGGCTCCTCATGGTCCACCCCAGACTCCATGCTGTTTGCGCTTCTAATTCTCAGCTACATAGTGGTAATTGCTGTCACCTGCTGGGCCGTGAGACGTTTCGGTACGTTCCGAATAGCCACAAAAAGGTTGGTCGAAAATCAGACCCTCCTCTCCCGTGACAACCGTCTGAAGGCCACCAATGCCAATGTCACTGAGACCTAAACATCACCGATCCATAACAACTAAAGGCCTTGTGTCTTCATATAAAAATAAAAATCCTCTGTATAACTTTCCATTTTAAAAATGCGCAACTTTTCATGTAATCAAGCTTAATGGTTGCGTCTCCAATTGAGTAAAGTTTACCATTAGTCCTCGTACACTTAGTACTTACACTACCTCAAAGTCACGTGTTTACAGTATAATCTACCTCACATTCTCTCTCTTTCTTTCACTCTATTGAAGCTAGACATGAAGGTTTAGAATGTTCTCTTTGCCATAAACCATATGATCAAAGTGCATGACATTGATTTAAGTACTGTAGACCTTTTCGGCCGTCCTTGGTTTCGCCAAAATCAGGAAAGGAAACTTTCATGAGTTTGCCGATGGGGGATTTGTAGTAGACATGCCCTCAAATATCTCCACTCATCTGAGGGGACTGGACCTCTGTCCATATGCGTATAAGGACATCGTCCAGGGACCGATGTTTCACCACTTCTAAATTGAGAAAGTTTCACCTCGTGTTTGGTGTACACACACACCAATGTTATCTGGAAATAGCTGACCCATCAACATTTTCTGACGGATCGGCTGAGAGACGCCGTGGAGTCTGAGGCAGAGGAAGGAATCAGGGGCCTCAGCTGTACCCAAAGGCCTCGTAATATCTGACCTCTGATCCCGCACATTTACAGCAACGTTATTTGGAAAAGAGCTGACTCTTCTCCCTTCCTCTGACAAATTGATCTACTAGCGTCCACTAGTCTGGTCAACAGGAGACCAATGCTTCAAAGAGGGTGATGAATAACACCAGGTGCGGAGACTCACACAACAAGAAACTCTGTCCCTCTGCAAAATCTACATGGGAAAGTAAAGATACAATCACATCAAAGGGATTACTTGTGATTTCACCCTGGGAACTCTAGAATACAGGAATTCTCAACCTATTAAAATATAGTGTACTGTAATCTACTGTTTAACTACCTCCACTCCTCTCATACCATATCTCTTTCTGTCTTCCCCCCCCACTCTATATCTGTCCCTCTCACGTGACAGCACCAGTGCATGCGGAAAGGGGGCGGAGCTTACACTGGGCAGGAAGGTTTAACTAGCAATACCCACCACGGGAAAGTTAGTTTTTATTTGGGTTCACTCCCAAGCAGTGTTTTACTTGTTTTGTGTAAAGTTTGAACCAATTATTATTTTAAGTTTTAAACCTACCTCACCGAGGCAGTGTATTTCGTTACTTTTTGTTGTTTGTTTCGATTTATGCTAGTAATAGCAATTTGGGATTGCAGAAGAAATCATTTGAATCAACCAGACCAAGGGCACTCGTTGACTTACACTCCAAGACTCTGACGAGAGTTAATGAAGAAAGGTAAAGCTAGTAGCCTCTGTGTTTTTGTTTCAATCCAATCGAACTGACTTTGATAACACCAAACTTGAAGCTCAAGGAGAGCCATCGGGGAAGACGCGCGCGCCGACACTTCAATCAGTCTAAGGCATTTGCTAGCCTGGATCAGAACCGTGACATCTGTTCTAAACTAGGAAAAGTGACATTTGCCTTGCCGGAGAAGGAAAGGAGAAAAAGTGACATTGCTGTGCCAGCGAAGTTGCCCACGCCCGGTGAAGAGGCTTTGACCGCTGAAGAGAGTTGCTTTGCGAGCGAAAAGGGAAAGTGACATTTTGCTATTGCGAGCGAAAAGGCTCTGTCCGCCGAAGACCACACGGAGAAGTTTTGAACCACAGAGGAGAACCAGAGACGCACCATATTGCCAAACTCATTACCACACCACGTCTAAAGGTCTGTGTGCTTTGATTTAATGTGGTTTTGGCCAAAGAGAACGAGTCCATGACATCTGTGATTCTGTATATCTCTCTCTCCTCTTTCAATACCAAGTTATACACGACCTGTTGTTTTAAAGTAAATTTCATTTGTATCAGTCTCGATATAATAAACAGAATTGGTTGGAAATCAATGGTTATATGATTGTGTTACTGTACTAATGTTTGATATAAGCAAGCGACACTGCAAATGATCAAAGAACTAAGTATTAATCTTGCCTGGCCACACCAGAAGACGTTGTGTATTTGTAACCATTATCAATTCATTCTTAGTGGTTATAAATATCATAATTAATCAGGCATAATTGCTACAACAACGAAAGGACCTGTAAATGACAACACAAAAACTAAGGCACTGGTGTCGTACTTCTGCTTTACCGGAACGGGGTTCAACTCCCTGCAGTGCCCTGCTCAATGTGTTGTATTTACATGGTTCATTGGCCCATGGTCTCAGAGGTCATTGAGTGGCGCGCTATAGTGCGCGATTCTTCATCATTGTTGAGGATTTAAAAAAAGGTGAAAATCGCGGAAAAGCGAAAGGCTATAGTCCATCGTTTTTTACGATTTCGGAGGATTTGAAAAAAAAGGTGAAATCGCGGAAAAGCGAGAGGCTATAGTCCATGGTCTCGGAGGGCATACTATAGTATGTCGTTTTTCACGATTTCGGAGGATTTGAAAAAAAGGTGATAATCTCAGAAAAGTGAAAGGCTATAGTCCATGGTCGCATACTGGTCAAGGTCATTTATACTGGTCAAGGTCATTTATACTGGTCAAGGTCATTTAATAGTCTTATGAAGGTCATTTATACTGCTCAAGGTCATTGATATTGGTCAAGGTCATTGAGCGGCGAGCTATAGTGCGCGATTCTTCATCATTGTTGAGGATTTGAAAAAAGGTGAAAATCGCGGAAAAGCGAAAGGCCATGGTCACAGACCGCATACTGGTCAAGGTCATTTATACTGGTCAAGGTTATTTATACTGGTGAAGGTCATTTATACTGGTCAAGGTCATTTATACTTGTCAAGGTCATTTATACTGGTCAAGGTCATTTATACTTGTCAAGGTCATTTATACTGGTCAAGGTAATTTACTAGCCTTATGAAGGTCATTTATAATGCTCAAGGTCATTGATATTGGTCAAGGTCATTGAGCGGCGCGCTATAGTGCGCGATTCTTCATCGTTGTTGAGGATTTGAAAAAAGGTGAAAATCAAGGAAAAGGCTATAGTCCATGGTGTCGAAAGGCTATAGTCCATAGTTTTTTACGATTTCGGAGGATTTGAAAAGAAAGTGAAAATCGCGGAAAAGTTAAAGGCTATATTGACTTTCGCTTTTCCTATTTTCTCTATGGCAAAGAGAATGCATTGGGCGTTTATGTTAAATAACTCAGAAACTACAAAACGTTTCAAAGTAAAAGGTTCCAGCATGTGTGCCCTCAGTAAACTGAATTATAAAAAGTGTGGATGGAGTTTCTAGGTGAAAGTTTTGACGTGCCTATAGAGCTGCCATTGAGCCCCATTATAAATGTCTCAAATTTGAAAGCCTTATATTTCTAAAACTATGAAACATTTCAAAGATTCCTTTTCAGGCAAAACTGTCCACCATAAGATGAACCTAAATAGGTTTGAATGGGGTTTCTAGGTGTAAGTATGTATAGGACTAGTAGCATGCCAAAATTTGTGCTATTGCCATAGAGAATGCATTGGGCGTTTAAGTTAAATAACTCAGAAACTACAAAACATTTCAAAGTAAAACGTTCCAGCATGTGTCTCCACAGTAAGCTGAATAATAAAAAGTGTGAATGGAGTTTCTAGGTGAAAGTGATTTTTTGACGTGTCAAAATCTGCCATTGAGCCCCATGTTAAGTCTCAAATTTGAAAGCACTATACCGGTATTTCTAAAACTATGACACCTTTCAAAGATTCCTTTTCAGACAAACATGTCCACCGTAAGATGAACCTAAGTAGGCTAGAATGGGGTCGGTAGGTTTAAGTATGTAGGACTAGTAGCATGCCAAAGTTTGTGCTATTGCCATAGAGAATGCATTGGGCGTTTAAGTTAAATAACTCAGAAACTACAAAACATTTCAAAGTAAAATAGTTCCAGCATGTGTCTCCACAGTAAGCTGAATAATAAAAAGTGTGAATGGAGTTTCTAGGTGAAAGTGATTTTTGACGTGCCAATGTCTGCCATTGAGCCCCATAGTAAATTTGAAAGCACTATATTTCTAAAACTATGAAACATTTCAAATATTCCTTTTCAGGCAAACATGTCAACCGTAAGATGAACCTAAGTAGGCTAGAATGGGGTTGCTAGGTGTAAGTATGTAGGCTTCTCTGTTGTAGCAAAACATGCTAATGTTTCTCATCCTCCCCAACACCCATTCTCATACACCGCTATACTTTTAAGTATGTTGCGGTAGAGAGAACGTCATCATTTTGGACCATGGGCTATAGCCCATATCGTACGGCATACTATAGCACGCCGTTTTTCATCATTTTTGAGGATTTAAAAAAAATAATCAAAAATTAAAAAAACATGGGTTATAGCCCATCGTTTTTTGAATAAAAAAAAATATGTATCCTCGTTTTTCATCATTTTTGACCATGGGCTATAGCCCATATCGTACGGCATACTACAGCATGCCGTTTTTCATCATTTTTGAGGATTTGAAAAAAATGAAAAAGAACGATGGGTTATAGCCCATCGTTTTTTGAATTTTTGAAAACAAAAATGATCCTCGTTTTTCATCATTTTGGACCATGGGCTATAGCCCATATCGTACGGCATACTATAGCACGCCGTTTTTCATCATTTCTGAGGATTTGAAAAAAATGAAATAATTAAAAAAAACGATGGGTTATAGCCCATCGTTTTTTGAATTTTAGATTTTTTTTTATCCTCGTTTTTCATCATTTTGGACCATGGCTATAGCCCATATCGTACGACATACTATAGCACGCCGTTTTTCATCATTTCTGAGGATTTGAAAAAAATGAAATAATTAAAAGAAACGATGGGTTATAGCCCATCGTTTTTTGAATTTTAGAAAAAAAGAAAATCCTCGTTTTTCATCATTTTGGACCATGGGCTATACCATATCGTACGGCATACTATAGCATGCAGTTTTTCATCATTTTTGAGGTTTTGAAAAAAATGAAAAAAAAACAAAACATGGGTTATAGCCCATCGTTTTTTGAATTAAAAAAAATATGTATCCTCGTTTTTCATCATTTTTGACCATGGGCTATAGCCCATATCGTACGGCATACTACAGCATGCCGTTTTTCATCATTTTTGAGGATTTGAAAAAAATGAAAAAGAACGATGGGTTATAGCCCATCGTTTTTTGAATTTTTGAAAACAAAAATGATCCTCGTTTTTCATCATTTTGGACCATGGGCTATAGCCCATATCGTACGGCATACTATAGCACGCCGTTTTTCATCATTTCTGAGGATTTGAAAAAAATGAAATAATTAAAAAAAACGATGGGTTATAGCCCATCGTTTTTTGAATTTTAGATTTTTTTTTATCCTCGTTTTTCATCATTTTGGACCATGGCTATAGCCCATATCGTACGACATACTATAGCACGCCGTTTTTCATCATTTCTGAGGATTTGAAAAAAATGAAATAATTAAAAGAAACGATGGGTTATAGCCCATCGTTTTTTGAATTTTAGAAAAAAAGAAAATCCTCGTTTTTCATCATTTTGGACCATGGGCTATACCATATCGTACGGCATACTATAGCATGCAGTTTTTCATCATTTTTGAGGTTTTGAAAAAAATGAAAAAAAAACAAAACATGGGTTATAGCCCATCGTTTTTTGAATTAAAAAAAATATGTATCCTCGTTTTTCATCATTTTTGACCATGGGCTATAGCCCATATCGTACGGCATACTACAGCATGCCGTTTTTCATCATTTTTGAGGATTTGAAAAAAATGAAAAAGAACGATGGGTTATAGCCCATCGTTTTTTGAATTTTTGAAAACAAAAATGATCCTCGTTTTTCATCATTTTGGACCATGGGCTATAGCCCATATCGTACGGCATACTATAGCACGCCGTTTTTCATCATTTCTGAGGATTTGAAAAAAATGAAATAATTAAAAAAACGATGGGTTATAGCCCATCGTTTTTTGAATTTTAGATTTTTTTTTATCCTCGTTTTTCATCATTTTGGACCATGGCTATAGCCCATATCGTACGACATACTATAGCACGCCGTTTTTCATCATTTCTGAGGATTTGAAAAAAATGAAATAATTAAAAGAAACGATGGGTTATAGCCCATCGTTTTTTGAATTTTAGAAAAAAAGAAAATCCTCGTTTTTCATCATTTTGGACCATGGGCTATACCATATCGTACGGCATACTATAGCATGCAGTTTTTCATCATTTTTGAGGTTTTGAAAAAAATGAAAAAAAAACAAAACATGGGTTATAGCCCATCGTTTTTTGAATAAAAAAAAATATGTATCCTCGTTTTTCATCATTTTGACCATGGGCTATAGCCCATATCGTACGGCATACTATAGCACGCCGTTTTTCATCATTTTTGAGGATTTGAAAAAAATGAAAAAAACGATGGGTTATAGCCCATCGTTTTTTGAATTTTTGAAAACAAAAATGATCCTCGTTTTTCATCATTTTGGACCATGGGCTATAGCCCATATCGTACGGCATACTATAGCACGCCGTTTTTCATCATTTTTGAGGATTTGAAAAAAATGAAAAAATGAAGAAAAACAAAACGATGGGATATAGCCCATACCGTACGGCATACTATAGCACGCCGTTTTTCATCATTTTTGAGGATTTAAAAAAAAAAAACAAAAAAAAACATGGGTTATAGCCCATCGTTTTTTGAATTTTTGAATTTGTTTTTAACCTCGTTTTTCATCATTTTTGAACATGGGCTATAGCCCCTACCGTACGGAATACTATAGCACGCCGTTTTTCATCATTTTTGAGGATTTGAAAAAAAAATTAAAAATTAAAAACATGGGTTATAGCCCATCGTTTTTTGAATTTTTGAAAAAAAGAAAATCCTCGTTTTTCATCATTTTGGAATATGGGCTATACCATATCGTACGGCATACTACAGCACGCCGTTTTTCATCATTTTTGAGGATTTAAAAAAAAATCAAAAATTCAAAAAACATGGGTTATAGCCCATCGTTTTTTGAATTTTTGGAGAAAGAAAATTACCTCGTTTTTCATCATTTTTGAACATGGGCTACAGCCCATACCGTACAGCATACTATAGCACGCCGTTTTTCATCATTTTTGAGGTTTTGAAAAAAATGAAAAAAAAAACAAAAAACATGCGTTATAGCCCATCGTTTTTTGAAATTTTGAAAAAAAAAGTTAACCTTGTTTTTCATCATTTTTGAACATGGGCTATAGCCCATACCGTACGGCATACTATAGCACGCCGTTTTTCATCATTTTTGAGGTTTTGAAAAAAATGAAAAAAAAACAAAACATGGGTTATAGCCCATCGTTTTTTGAATTAAAAAAAATATGTATCCTCGTTTTTCATCATTTTGACCATGGGCTAAAGCCCATATCGTACGGCATACTATAGCACGCCGTTTTTCATCATTTTTGAGGATTTGAAAAAAATAAAAAAAACGATGGGTTATAGCCCATCGTTTTTTGAATTTTAGATTTTTTTTTAATCCTCGTTTTTCATCATTTTGGACCATGGCTATAGCCCATATCGTACGACATACTATAGCACGCCGTTTTTCATCATTTCTGAGGATTAAAAAAAAAAAAAAAAAAAAAAAAAACATGGGTTATAGCCTATCGTTTTTTGAAATTTTGAAAAAAAAAGTTAACCTCGTTTTTCATCATTTTTGAACATGGGCTATATAGCACATACCATACGGCATACTATAGCACGCCGTTTTTCTACATTTTTGAGGTTTTGAAAAAAAAAAAAAAAAAAAAAAAGAACATGGGTTATAGCCCATCGTTTTTTTATTTTTGAAAAAAAAAAGTTAACCTCGTTTTTCATCATTTTTGAACATGGGGTATAGCCCATACCGTACGGCATACTATAGCACGCCGTTTTTCATCATTTTTGAGGTTTTGAAAAAAAAAAAAAAAAAAAAAAACATGGGTTATAGCCTATCGTTTTTTGAAATTTTGAAAAAAAAAGTTAACCTCGTTTTTCATCATTTTTGAACATGGGCTATAGCACATACCATACGGCATACTATAGCACGCCGTTTTTCTACATTTTTGAGGTTTTGAAAAAAAAAAAAAAAAAAAAAAGAACATGGGTTATAGCCCATCGTTTTTTGAAATTTTGAAAAGAAAAGTTAACCTCGTTTTTCATAATTTTTGAACACGGGCTATAGCCCATACCGTACGGCATACTATAGCACGCTGTTTTTCATCATTTTTGAGGTTTTGAAAAAAATGAAAAAAAAACAAACATGGGTTATAGCCCATCGTTTTTTGAAATTTTGAAAAAAAAAGTTAACCTCGTTTTTCATCATTTTTGAACATGGGCTATAGCCCATACCGTACGGCATACTATAGAACGCCGTTTTTCATCATTTTTGAGGTTTTGAAAAAAAAAAAACAAAAAAAAAACATGGGTTATAGCCCATCGTTTTTTTAATTTTTGAAAAAAAAAAAGTTAACCTCGTTTTTCATCATTTTTGAACATGGGCTATAGCACATACCATACGGCATACTATAGCACGCCGTTTTTCTACATTTTTGAGGTTTTGAAAAAAAAAAAAAAAGAAAAAAAAACATGGGTTATAGCCCATCGTTTTTTGAAATTTTGAAAAAAAAAGTTAACCTCGTTTTTCATAATTTTTGAACACGGGCTATAGCCCATACCGCACGGCATACTATAGCACGCTGTTTTTCATCATTTTTGAGGTTTTGAAAAAAATGAAAAAAAAAAAACATGGGTTATAGCCCATCGTTTTTTGAAACTTAAAAAAAAAAAGTTAACCTCGTTTTTCATCATTTTTGAACATGGGCTATAGCCCATACCGTACGACATACTATAGAACGCCGTTTTTCATCATTTTTGAGGTTTTGAAAAACAAAAACAAAAAAAAAACATGGGTTATAGCCCATCGTTTTTTTAATTTTTGAAAAAAAAAAGTTAACCTCGTTTTTCATCATTTTTGAACATGGGCTATAGCCCATACCATACGGCATACTATAGCACGCAGTTTTTCATCATTTTTTAGGTTAAAAAAAAAAAAAAAAAAAAAACATGGGTTATAGCCCATCGTTTTTTTAAATTTTGAAAAAAAAAGTTAACCTTGTTTTTCATCATTTTTGAACATGGGCTATAGCCCATACCGTACGGCATACTATAGCATGCCGTTTTTCATCATTTTTGAGGTTTTGAAAAAAATTAACAAAAACAAAAAACATGGGTTATAGCCCATCGTTTTTTTAATTTTTGAAAAAAAAAGTTAACCTCGTTTTTCATCATTTTGGACCATGGGCTATATCCCATAGCGTACGGCATACTATAGCACGCCGTTTTTCATCATTTTTGAGGTTTTGAAAAAAAAACAAAAAAAGAACATGCGTTATAGCCCATCGTTTTTTTAAATTTTGAAAAAAAAAGTTAACCTCGTTTTTCATCATTTTTGAACATGGGCTATAGCCCATACCGTACGGCATACTATAGCACGCCGTTTTTCAACATTTTTGAGGTTTTGAAAACAAATAACAAAAACAAAAAACATGGGTTATAGCCCATCGTTTTTTTTATTTTTGAAAAAAAAAGGTTAACCTCGTTTTTCATCATTTTGGACCATGGGCTATATCCCATAGCGTACGGCATACTATAGCACGCCGTTTTTCATCATTTTTGAGGTTTTGAAAAAAATGAAAACAAAAAAACATGGGTTATAGCCCATCGTTTTTTTAAATTTTGAAAAAAAAAGTTAACCTAGTTTTTCATCATTTTTGAACATGGGCTATAGCCCATACCGTACGGCATACTATAGCACGCAGTTTTTCATCATTTTTGAGGTTTTGAAAAAAATTAACAAAAACAAAAAACATGGGTTATAGCCCATCGTTTTTTTAATTTTTGAAAAAAAAAGTTAACCTCGTTTTTCATCATTTTGGAACATGGGCTATAGCCCATACCGTACGGCATACTATAGCACGCCGTTTTTCAACATTTTTGAGGTTTTGAAAACAAATAACAAAAACAAAAAACATGGGTTATAGCCCATCGTTTTTTTTATTTTTGAAAAAAAAAGGTTAACCTCGTTTTTCATCATTTTGGACCATGGGCTATATCCCATAGCGTACGGCATACTATAGCACGCCGTTTTTCATCATTTTTGAGGTTTTGAAAAAAATGAAAACAAAAAAACATGGGTTATAGCCCATCGTTTTTTTAAATTTTGAAAAAAAAAGTTAACCTAGTTTTTCATCATTTTTGAACATGGGCTATAGCCCATACCGTACGGCATACTATAGCATGCCGTTTTTCATCATTTTTGAGGTTTTGAAAAAAATTAACAAAAACAAAAAACATGGGTTATAGCCCATCGTTTTTTTAATTTTTGAAAAAAAAAGTTAACCTCGTTTTTCATCATTTTGGACCATGGGCTATATCCCATAGCGTACGGCATACTATAGCACGCCGTTTTTCATCATTTTTGAGGTTTTGAAAAAAAACCAAAAAAAGAACATGCGTTATAGCCCATCGTTTTTTTAAATTTTGAAAAAAAAAAGTTAACCTCGTTTTTCATCATTTTTGAACATGGGCTATAGCCCATACCATACGGCATACTATAGCACGCAGTTTTTCATCATTTTTGAGGTTTTGAAAAAAAAAAAAAAAAAAAAAAAACATGGGTTATAGCCCATCGTTTTTTTTATTTTTGAAAAAAAAAGGTTAACCTCGTTTTTCATCATTTTGGACCATGGGCTATATCCCATAGCGTACGGCATACTATAGCACGCCGTTTTTCATAATTTTTGAGGTTTTGAAAAAAATGAAAACAAAAAAACATGGGTTATAGCCCATCGTTTTTTGAAATTTTGAAAAAAAAAGTTAACCTCGTTTTTCATCATTTTTGAACATGGGCTATAGCCCATACCATACGGCATACTATAGCACGCAGTTTTTCATCATTTTTGAGGTTTTGAAAAAAAAAAAAAAAAAAACATGGGTTATAGCCCATCGTTTTTTTAAATTTTGAAAAAAAAAGTTAACCTAGTTTTTCATCATTTTTGAACATGGGCTATAGCCCATACCGTACGGCATACTATAGCATGCCGTTTTTCATCATTTTTGAGGTTTTGAAAAAAATTAACAAAAACAAAAAACATGGGTTATAGCCCATCGTTTTTTTAATTTTTGAAAAAAAAAGTTAACCTCGTTTTTCATCATTTTGGACCATGGGCTATATCCCATAGCGTACGGCATACTATAGCACGCCGTTTTTCATCATTTTTGAGGTTTTGAAAAAAAACCAAAAAAAGAACATGCGTTATAGCCCATCGTTTTTTTAAATTTTGAAAAAAAAAAGTTAACCTCGTTTTTCATCATTTTTGAACATGGGCTATAGCCCATACCATACGGCATACTATAGCACGCAGTTTTTCATCATTTTTGAGGTTTTGAAAAAAAAAAAAAAAAAAAAAACATGGGTTATAGCCCATCGTTTTTTGAAATTTTGAAAAAAAAAGTTAACCTCGTTTTTCATCATTTTTGAACATGGGCTATAGCCCATACCGTACGGCATACTATAGCACGCCGTTTTTCAACATTTTTGAGGTTTTGAAAACAAATAACAAAAACAAAAAACATGGGTTATAGCCCATCGTTTTTTTTATTTTTGAAAAAAAAAGGTTAACATCGTTTTTCATCATTTTGGACCATGGGCTATATCCCATAGCGTACGGCATACTATAGCACGCCGTTTTTCATCATTTTTGAGGTTTTGAAAAAAATGAAAACAAAAAAACATGGGTTATAGCCCATCGTTTTTTGAAATTTTGAAAAAAAAAGTTAACCTCGTTTTTCATCATTTTTGAACATGGGCTATAGCCCATACCATACGGCATACTATAGCACGCAGTTTTTCATCATTTTTGAGGTTTTGAAAAAAAAAAAAAAAAAAAAAACATGGGTTATAGCCCATCGTTTTTTGAAATTTTGAAAAAAAAAGTTAACCTCGTTTTTCATCATTTTTGAACATGGGCTATAGCCCATACCGTACGGCATACTATAGCACGCCGTTTTTCATCATTTTTGAGGTTTTGAAAAAAATTAACAAAAACAAAAAACATGGGTTATAGCCCATCGTTTTTTTAATTTTTGAAAAAAGAAGTTAACCTCGTTTTTCATCATTTTGGACCATGGGCTATATCCCATAGCGTACGGCATACTATAGCACGCCGTTTTTCATCATTTTTGAGGTTTTGAAAAAAAAACAAAAAAAAAACATGGGTTATAGCCAAACGTTTTTTGAAATTTTGAAAAAAAAAGTTAACCTCGTTTTTCATAATCTTTGAACATGGGCTATAGCCCATACCGTACGGCATAGTATAGAACGCCGTTTTTCATCATTTTTGAGGTTTTGAAAAAAAAAAAAAAAAAAAAAACATGGGTTATAGCCCATCGTTTTTTTTATTTTTGAAAAAAAAAAGTTAACCTCGTTTTTCATCATTTTTGAACATTGGCTATAGCCCATACCATACGGCATACTATAGCACGCAGTTTTTCATCATTTTTTAGGTTTTGAAAAAAAATAAAAAATAAAATAAAACATGGGTTATAGCCCATCGTTTTTTGAAATTTTGAAAAAAAAAGTTAACCTCGTTTTTCATCATTTTTGAACATGGGCTATAGCCCATACCGTACGGCATACTATAGCACGCCGTTTTTCATCATTTTTTAGGTTTTGAAAAAAATTAACAAAAACAAAAAACATGGGTTATAGCCCATCGTTTTTTTAATTTTTGAAAAAAAAAGTTAACCTCGTTTTTCATCATTTTGGACCATGGGCTATATCCCATAGCGTACGGCATACTATAGCACGCCGTTTTTCATCATTTTTGAGGTTTTGAAAAAAATTAACAAAAACAAAAAACATGGGTTATAGCCCATCGTTTTTTTAATTTTTGAAAAAAAAAGTTAACCTCGTTTTTCATCATTTTGGACCATGGGCTATATCCCATAGCGTACGGCATACTATAGCACGCCGTTTTTCATCATTTTTGAGGTTTTGAAAAAAAAACAAAAAAAAAACATGGGTTATAGCCCATCGTTTTTTTCAATTTTGAAAAAAAAAGTTAACCTCGTTTTTCATCATTTTTGAACATGGGCTATAGCCCATACCGTACGGCATACTATAGCACGCCGTTTTTCATCATTTTTGAGGTTTTGAAAAAAATTTACAAAAACAAAAAACATGGGTTATAGCCCATCGTTTTTTTAATTTTTGAAAAAAGAAGTTAACCTCGTTTTTCATCATTTTGGACCATGGGCTATATCCCATAGCGTACGGCATACTATAGCACGCCGTTTTTCATCATTTTTGAGGTTTTGAAAAAAAAAAAAAAAAAAAACATGGGTTATAGCCAAACGTTTTTTGAAATTTTGAAAAAAAAAGTTAACCTCGTTTTTCATAATCTTTGAACACGGGCTATAGCCCATACCGTACGGCATACTATAGCACGCTGTTTTTCATCATTTTTGAGGTTTTGAAAAAAATGAAAAAAAAAAAAACATGGGTTATAGCCCATCGTTTTTTGAAATTTTGAAAAAAAAAGTTAACCTCGTTTTTCATCATTTTTGAACATGGGCTATAGCCCATACCGTACGGCATACTATAGAACGCCGTTTTTCATCATTTTTGAGGTTTTGAAAAAAACAAACAAAAAAAAAACATGGGTTATAGCCCATCGTTTTTTTAAATTTTGAAAAAAAAAGTTAACCTCGTTTTTCATCATTTTTGAACATGGGCTATAGCCCATACCGTACGGCATACTATAGCATGCCGTTTTTCATCATTTTTGAGGTTTTGAAAAAAATTAACAAAAACAAAAAACATGGGTTATAGCCCATCGTTTTTTTAATTTTTGAAAAAAAAAGTTAACCTCGTTTTTCATCATTTTGGACCATGGGCTATATCCCATAGCGTACGGCATACTATAGCACGCCGTTTTTCATCATTTTTGAGGTTTTGAAAAAAAAACAAAAAAAAAACATGGGTTATAGCCCATCGTTTTTTTCAATTTTGAAAAAAAAAAGTTAACCTCGTTTTTCATCATTTTTGAACATGGGCTATAGCCCATACCATACGGCATACTATAGCACGCAGTTTTTCATAATTTTTGAGGTTTTGAAAAAAAAAACAAAAAAAAAACATGGGTTATAGCCCATCGTTTTTTGAAATTTTGAAAAAAAAAGTTAACCTCGTTTTTCATCATTTTTGAACATGGGCTATAGCCCATACCGTACGGCATACTATAGAACGCCGTTTTTCATCATTTTTGAGGTTTTGAAAAAAAAAACAAAAAAAAAAACATGGGTTATAGCCCATCGTTTTTTTTAATTTTGAAAAAAAAAGTTAACCTCGTTTTTCATCATTTTTGAACATGGGCTATAGCCCATACCGTACGGCATACTATAGCATGCCGTTTTTCATCATTTTTGAGGTTTTGAAAAAAATTAACAAAAACAAAAAACATGGGTTATAGCCCATCGTTTTTTTTATTTTTGAAAAAAAAAGTTAACCTCGTTTTTCATCATTTTGGACCATGGGCTATATCCCATAGCGTACGGCATACTATAGCACGCCGTTTTTCATCATTTTTGAGGTTTTGAAAAAAAAAAAAAAAAAAAACATGGGTTATAGCCCATCGTTTTTTAAATTTTTGAAAAAAAAAGTTAACCTCGTTTTTCATCATTTTGGACCATGGGCTATATCCCATAGCGTACGGCATACTATAGCACGCCGTTTTTCATCATTTTTGAGGTTTTGAAAAAAATGAAAACAAAAAAACATGGGTTATAGCCCATCGTTTTTTGAAATTTTGAAAAAAAAAGTTAACCTCGTTTTTCATCATTTTTGAACATGGGCTATAGCCCATACCATACGGCATACTATAGCACGCAGTTTTTCATCATTTTTGAGGTTTTGAAAAAAAAAAAAAAAAAAAAAAAACATGGGTTATAGCCCATCGTTTTTTGAAATTTTGAAAAGAAAAGTTAACCTCGTTTTTCATCATTTTTGAACATGGGCTATAGCCCATACCGTACGGCATACTATAGCACGCCGTTTTTCATCATTTTTGAGGTTTTGAAAAAAATTAACAAAAACAAAAAACATGGGTTATAGCCCATCGTTTTTTTAATTTTTGAAAAAAGAAGTTAACCTCGTTTTTCATCATTTTGGACCATGGGCTATATCCCATAGCGTACGGCATACTATAGCACGCCGTTTTTCATCATTTTTGAGGTTTTGAAAAAAAAAAAAAAAAAAAAAACATGGGTTATAGCCCATCGTTTTTTGAAATTTTGAAAAAAAAAGTTAACCTCGTTTTTCATCATTTTTGAACATGGGCTATAGCCCATACCGTACGGCATAGTATAGAACGCCGTTTTTCATCATTTTTGAGGTTTTGAAAAGAAAAAAAAAAAAAAAAACATGGGTTATAGCCCATCGTTCTTTTTATTTTTGAAAAAAAAAAGTTAACCTCGTTTTTCATCATTTTTGAACATTGGCTATAGCCCATACCATACGGCATACTATAGCACGCAGTTTTTCATCATTTTTTAGGTTTTGAAAAAAAATAAAAAATAAAATAAAACATGGGTTATAGCCCATCGTTTTTTGAAATTTTGAAAAAAAAAGTTAACCTCGTTTTTCATCATTTTTTAACATGGGCTATAGCCCATACCGTACGGCATACTATAGCACGCCGTTTTTCATCATTTTTTAGGTTTTGAAAAAAATTAACAAAAACAAAAAACATGGGTTATAGCCCATCGTTTTTTTAATTTTTGAAAAAAAAAGTTAACCTCGTTTTTCATCATTTTGGACCATGGGCTATATCCCATAGCGTACGGCATACTATAGCACGCCGTTTTTCATCATTTTTGAGGTTTTGAAAAAAATTAACAAAAACAAAAAACATGGGTTATAGCCCATCGTTTTTTTAATTTTTGAAAAAAAAAGTTAACCTCGTTTTTCATCATTTTGGACCATGGGCTATATCCCATAGCGTACGGCATACTATAGCACGCCGTTTTTCATCATTTTTGAGGTTTTGAAAAAAATGAAAACAAAAAAACATGGGTTATAGCCCATCGTTTTTTGAAATTTTGAAAAAAAAAGTTAACCTCGTTTTTCATCATTTTTGAACATGGGCTATAGCCCATACCATACGGCATACTATAGCACGCAGTTTTTCATCATTTTTGAGGTTTTGAAAAAAAAAAAAAAAAAAAAAAACATGGGTTATAGCCCATCGTTTTTTGAAATTTTGAAAAAAAAAGTTAACCTCGTTTTTCATCATTTTTGAACATGGGCTATAGCCCATACCGTACGGCATACTATAGCACGCCGTTTTTCATCATTTTTGAGGTTTTGAAAAAAATGAAAACAAAAAAACATGGGTTATAGCCCATCGTTTTTTGAAATTTTGAAAAAAAAAGTTAACCTCGTTTTTCATCATTTTTGAACATGGGCTATAGCCCATACCGTACGGCATACTATAGCACGCCGTTTTTCATCATTTTTGAGGTTTTGAAAAAAATGAAAACAAAAAAACATGGGTTATAGCCCATCGTTTTTTTTATTTTTGAAAAAAAAAGTTAACCTCGTTTTTCATCATTTTTGAACATGGGCTATAGCCCATACCGTACGGCATACTATAGCACGCCGTTTTTCATCATTTTTGAGGTTTTGAAAAAAAAAAAAAAAAAAAACATGGGTTATAGCCCATCGTTTTTTAAATTTTTGAAAAAAAAAGTTAACCTCGTTTTTCATCATTTTGGACCATGGGCTATATCCCATAGCGTACGGCATACTATAGCACGCCGTTTTTCATCATTTTTGAGGTTTTGAAAAAAATGAAAACAAAAAAACATGGGTTATAGCCCATCGTTTTTTGAAATTTTGAAAAAAAAAGTTAACCTCGTTTTTCATCATTTTTGAACATGGGCTATAGCCCATACCATACGGCATACTATAGCACGCAGTTTTTCATCATTTTTGAGGTTTTGAAAAAAAAAAAAAAAAAAAAAAAACATGGGTTATAGCCCATCGTTTTTTGAAATTTTGAAAAGAAAAGTTAACCTCGTTTTTCATCATTTTTGAACATGGGCTATAGCCCATACCGTACGGCATACTATAGCACGCCGTTTTTCATCATTTTTGAGGTTTTGAAAAAAATTAACAAAAACAAAAAACATGGGTTATAGCCCATCGTTTTTTTAATTTTTGAAAAAAGAAGTTAACCTCGTTTTTCATCATTTTGGACCATGGGCTATATCCCATAGCGTACGGCATACTATAGCACGCCGTTTTTCATCATTTTTGAGGTTTTGAAAAAAAAAAAAAAAAAAAAAACATGGGTTATAGCCCATCGTTTTTTGAAATTTTGAAAAAAAAAGTTAACCTCGTTTTTCATCATTTTTGAACATGGGCTATAGCCCATACCGTACGGCATAGTATAGAACGCCGTTTTTCATCATTTTTGAGGTTTTGAAAAAAAAAAAAAAAAAAAAAACATGGGTTATAGCCCATCGTTCTTTTTATTTTTGAAAAAAAAAAGTTAACCTCGTTTTTCATCATTTTTGAACATTGGCTATAGCCCATACCATACGGCATACTATAGCACGCAGTTTTTCATCATTTTTTAGGTTTTGAAAAAAAATAAAAAATAAAATAAAACATGGGTTATAGCCCATCGTTTTTTGAAATTTTGAAAAAAAAAGTTAACCTCGTTTTTCATCATTTTTTAACATGGGCTATAGCCCATACCGTACGGCATACTATAGCACGCCGTTTTTCATCATTTTTTAGGTTTTGAAAAAAATTAACAAAAACAAAAAACATGGGTTATAGCCCATCGTTTTTTTAATTTTTGAAAAAAAAAGTTAACCTCGTTTTTCATCATTTTGGACCATGGGCTATATCCCATAGCGTACGGCATACTATAGCACGCCGTTTTTCATCATTTTTGAGGTTTTGAAAAAAATTAACAAAAACAAAAAACATGGGTTATAGCCCATCGTTTTTTTAATTTTTGAAAAAAAAAGTTAACCTCGTTTTTCATCATTTTGGACCATGGGCTATATCCCATAGCGTACGGCATACTATAGCACGCCGTTTTTCATCATTTTTGAGGTTTTGAAAAAAATGAAAACAAAAAAACATGGGTTATAGCCCATCGTTTTTTGAAATTTTGAAAAAAAAAGTTAACCTCGTTTTTCATCATTTTTGAACATGGGCTATAGCCCATACCATACGGCATACTATAGCACGCAGTTTTTCATCATTTTTGAGGTTTTGAAAAAAAAAAAAAAAAAAAAAAACATGGGTTATAGCCCATCGTTTTTTGAAATTTTGAAAAAAAAAGTTAACCTCGTTTTTCATCATTTTTGAACATGGGCTATAGCCCATACCGTACGGCATACTATAGCACGCCGTTTTTCATCATTTTTGAGGTTTTGAAAAAAATTAACAAAAACAAAAAACATGGGTTATAGCCCATCGTTTTTTTAATTTTTGAAAAAAGAAGTTAACCTCGTTTTTCATCATTTTGGACCATGGGCTATATCCCATAGCGTACGGCATACTATAGCACGCCGTTTTTCATCATTTTTGAGGTTTAAAAAAAAAAAAAAAAAAAAAAACATGGGTTATAGCCCATCGTTTTTTTAAATTTTGAAAAAAAAAGTTAACCTCGTTTTTCATCATTTTTGAACATGGGCTATAGCCCATACCGTACGGCATAGTATAGAACGCCGTTTTTCATCATTTTTGAGGTTTTGAAAAAAAAAACAAAAAAAAAAACATGGGTTATAGCCCATCGTTTTTTTTATTTTTGAAAAAAAAAAGTTAACCTCGTTTTTCATCATTTTTGAACATTGGCTATAGCCCATACCATACGGCATACTATAGCACGCAGTTTTTCATCATTTTTTAGGTTTTGAAAAAAAATAAAAAATAAAATAAAACATGGGTTATAGCCCATCGTTTTTTGAAATTTTGAAAAAAAAAGTTAACCTCGTTTTTCATCATTTTTGAACATGGGCTATAGCCCATACCGTACGGCATACTATAGCACGCCGTTTTTCATCATTTTTTAGGTTTTGAAAAAAATTAACAAAAACAAAAAACATGGGTTATAGCCCATCGTTTTTTTAATTTTTGAAAAAAAAAGTTAACCTCGTTTTTCATCATTTTGGACCATGGGCTATATCCCATAGCGTACGGCATACTATAGCATGCCGTTTTTCATCATTTTTGAGGTTTTGAAAAAAAAAAAAAAAAAAAAAACATGGGTTATAGCCCATCGTTTTTTGAAATTTTGAAAAAAAAAGTTAACCTCGTTTTTCATCATTTTTGAACATGGGCTATAGCCCATACCGTACGGCATAGTATAGAACGCCGTTTTTCATCATTTTTGAGGTTTTGAAAAAAAAAAAAAAAAAAAAAACATGGGTTATAGCCCATCGTTTTTTTTATTTTTGAAAAAAAAAAGTTAACCTCGTTTTTCATCATTTTTGAACATTGGCTATAGCCCATACCATACGGCATACTATAGCACGCAGTTTTTCATCATTTTTTAGGTTTTGAAAAAAAATAAAAAATAAAATAAAACATGGGTTATAGCCCATCGTTTTTTGAAATTTTGAAAAAAAAAGTTAACCTCGTTTTTCATCATTTTTGAACATGGGCTATAGCCCATACCGTACGGCATACTATAGCACGCCGTTTTTCATCATTTTTTAGGTTTTGAAAAAAATTAACAAAAACAAAAAACATGGGTTATAGCCCATCGTTTTTTAAATTTTTGAAAAAAAAAGTTAACCTCGTTTTTCATCATTTTGGACCATGGGCTATATCCCATAGCGTACGGCATACTATAGCACGCCGTTTTTCATCATTTTTGAGGTTTTGAAAAAAATTAACAAAAACAAAAAACATGGGTTATAGCCCATCGTTTTTTTAATTTTTGAAAAAAAAAGTTAACCTCGTTTTTCATCATTTTGGACCATGGGCTATATCCCATAGCGTACGGCATACTATAGCACGCCGTTTTTCATCATTTTTGAGGTTTTGAAAAAAAAACAAAAAAAAAACATGGGTTATAGCCCATCGTTTTTTTCAATTTTGAAAAAAAAAGTTAACCTCGTTTTTCATCATTTTTGAACATGGGCTATAGCCCATACCGTACGGCATACTATAGCACGCCGTTTTTCATCATTTTTGAGGTTTTGAAAAAAATTAACAAAAACAAAAAACATGGGTTATAGCCCATCGTTTTTTTTATTTTTGAAAAAAAAAAGTTAACCTCGTTTTTCATCATTTTTGAACATTGGCTATAGCCCATACCATACGGCATACTATAGCACGCAGTTTTTCATCATTTTTTAGGTTTTGAAAAAAAATAAAAAATAAAATAAAACATGGGTTATAGCCCATCGTTTTTTGAAATTTTGAAAAAAAAAGTTAACCTCGTTTTTCATCATTTTTGAACATGGGCTATAGCCCATACCGTACGGCATACTATAGCACGCCGTTTTTCATCATTTTTTAGGTTTTGAAAAAAATTAACAAAAACAAAAAACATGGGTTATAGCCCATCGTTTTTTTAATTTTTGAAAAAAAAAGTTAACCTCGTTTTTCATCATTTTGGACCATGGGCTATATCCCATAGCGTACGGCATACTATAGCACGCCGTTTTTCATCATTTTTGAGGTTTTGAAAAAAATTAACAAAAACAAAAAACATGGGTTATAGCCCATCGTTTTTTTAATTTTTGAAAAAAAAAGTTAACCTCGTTTTTCATCATTTTGGACCATGGGCTATATCCCATAGCGTACGGCATACTATAGCACGCCGTTTTTCATCATTTTTGAGGTTTTGAAAAAAATGAAAACAAAAAAACATGGGTTATAGCCCATCGTTTTTTGAAATTTTGAAAAAAAAAGTTAACCTCGTTTTTCATCATTTTTGAACATGGGCTATAGCCCATACCATACGGCATACTATAGCACGCAGTTTTTCATCATTTTTGAGGTTTTGAAAAAAAAAAAACAAAAAAAAAACATGGGTTATAGCCCATCGTTTTTTGAAATTTTGAAAAAAAAAGTTAACCTCGTTTTTCATCATTTTTGAACATGGGCTATAGCCCATACCGTACGGCATACTATAGCACGCCGTTTTTCATCATTTTTGAGGTTTTGAAAAAAATTAACAAAAACAAAAAACATGGGTTATAGCCCATCGTTTTTTTTATTTTTGAAAAAAGAAGTTAACCTCGTTTTTCATCATTTTGGACCATGGGCTATATCCCATAGCGTACGGCATACTATAGCACGCCGTTTTTCATCATTTTTGAGGTTTTGAAAAAAAAAAAAAAAAAAAAAACATGGGTTATAGCCCATCGTTTTTTGAAATTTTGAAAAAAAAAGTTAACCTCGTTTTTCATCATTTTTGAACATGGGCTATAGCCCATACCGTACGGCATAGTATAGAACGCCGTTTTTCATCATTTTTGAGGTTTAAAAAAAAAAAAAAAAAAAAAAAACATGGGTTATAGCCCATCGTTTTTTTTATTTTTGAAAAAAAAAAGTTAACCTCGTTTTTCATCATTTTTGAACATTGGCTATAGCCCATACCATACGGCATACTATAGCACGCAGTTTTTCATCATTTTTTAGGTTTTGAAAAAAAATAAAAAATAAAATAAAACATGGGTTATAGCCCATCGTTTTTTGAAATTTTGAAAAAAAAAGTTAACCTCGTTTTTCATCATTTTTGAACATGGGCTATAGCCCATACCGTACGGCATACTATAGCACGCCGTTTTTCATCATTTTTTAGGTTTTGAAAAAAATTAACAAAAACAAAAAACATGGGTTATAGCCCATCGTTTTTTTAATTTTTGAAAAAAAAAGTTAACCTCGTTTTTCATCATTTTGGACCATGGGCTATATCCCATAGCGTACGGCATACTATAGCACGCCGTTTTTCATCATTTTTGAGGTTTTGAAAAAAATTAACAAAAACAAAAAACATGGGTTATAGCCCATCGTTTTTTTTATTTTTGAAAACAAATGTTAACCTCGTTTTTCATCATTTTTGAACATGGGCTATAGCCCATACCGTACGGCACACTATAGCACGCCGTTTTTCATCATTTTTGAGGTTTTGAAAAAAATGAAAAAAACAAAAAAAACATGGGTTATAGCCCATCGTTTTTTGAAATTTTGAAAAAAAAAGTTAACCTCGTTTTTCATCATTTTTGAACATGGGCTATAGCCCATACCGTACGGCATACTATACCACGCCGTTTTTCATCATTTTTGAGGTTTTGAAAAAAAGGAAAAAAAGAAAACATGGGTTATAGCCCATCGTTTTTTTTATTTTTGAAACAAAAAGTTAACCTTGTTTTTCATCATTTTTGAACATGGGCTATAGCCCATACCGTACGGCATACTATAGCACGCCGTTTTTCATCATTTTTGAGGTTTTGAAAAAAATGAAAAAGAAAAAAACATGGGTTATAGCCCATCGTTTTTTGAAAATTTGAAAAATAAAGTTAACCTCGTTTTTCATCATTTTTGAACATGGGCTAGAGCCCATACCGTACAGCATACTATAGCACGCCGTTTTTCATCATTTTTGAGGTTTTGAAAAAAAAGAAAAAAAGAAAACATGGGTTATAGCCCATCGTTTTTTTAATTTTTGAAAAAAAAAGTTAACCTCGTTTTTCATCATTTTTGAACATGGGCTATAGCCCATACCGTACGGCATACTATAGCACGCCGTTTTTCATCATTTTTGAGGTTTTGAAAAAAATGAAAAAAAAACATAGGTTATAGCCCATCGTTTTTGGAAATTTTGAAAAAAAAAGTTAACCTCATTTTTCATCATTTTTGAACATGGGCTATAGCCCATACCGTACGGCATACTATAGCACGCCGTTTTTCATCATTTTTGAGGTTTTGAAAAAAATGAAAAAAAAACATAGGTTATAGCCCATCGTTTTTGGAAATTTTGAAAAAAAAAGTTAACCTCATTTTTCATCATTTTTGAACATGGGCTATAGCCCATACCGTACGGCATACTATAGCACGCCGTTTTTCATCATTGTTGAGGTTTAGAAAAAAAAAAAAAACAACATGGGTTATAGCCCATCGTTTTTTGACATTTTGAAAAAAAAGTTAACCTCGTTTTTCATCATTTTTGAACATGTGCTATAGCCCATACCGTACGGCATACTATAGCACGCAGTTTTTCATCATTTTTGAGGTTTTGAAAAAAAACAAACAAAAAAAACATGGGTTATAGCCCATCGTTTTTTGAAAATTTGAAAAATAAAGTTAACCTCGTTTTTCATCATTTTTGAACATGGGCTAGAGCCCATACCGTACAGCATACTATAGCACGCCGTTTTTCATCATTTTTGAGGTTTTGAAAAAAATGAAAAAAAAAAAAAACATGGGTTATAACCCATCGTTTTTGGAAATGTTGAAAAAAAAAGTTAACCTCGTTTTTCATCATTTTTGAACATGGGCTATAGCCCATACCGTACGGCATACTATAGCACGCCGTTTTTCATCATTTTTGAGGTTTTGAAAAAAATGAAAAAAAAAAAAAACATGGGTTATAGCCCATCGTTTTTTTTATTTTTGAAAAAAAGTTAACCTCGTTTTTCATCATTTTTGAACATGGGCTATAGCCCATACCGTATGGCATATGTTCAAAAATGATAAAAAACGAGGTTAACGTTTTTTTTCAAAAATTAAAAAAACGATGGGCTATAACCCATGTTTTTTTTTGTTTTCAGTTTTTTCAAAACCTCAAAAATGATGAAAAACGGCGTGCTATAGTATGCCGTACGGTATGGGCTATAGCCCATGTTCAAAAATGATGAAAAACGAGGTTAACTTTTTTTTTCAATTTTTCAAAAAACGATGGGCTATAACCCATGTTTTCTTTTTTTTTTTCTTTTTTTTTTAAACCTCAAAAATGATGAAAAACGGCGTGCTATAGTATGCTGTACGGTATGGGCTATAGCCCATGTTCAAAAATTATGAAAAACAAGGTTAACTTTTTTTTTCAAATTTTCAAAAAACGATGGGCTATAACCCATGTTTTTTTTTCATTTTTTTCAAAACCTCAAAAATGATGAAAAACGGCGTGCTATAGTATGCCGTACGGTATTTGCTATAGCCCATGTTCAAAAATTATGAAAAACAAGTTTAACTTTTTTTTTTTAATTTTCAAAAAACGATGGGCTATAACCCATGTTTGTTTTTTTTCCCATTTTTTTCAAAACCTCAAAAATGATGAAAAACGGCGTGCTATAGTATGCCGTACGGTATGGGCTATAGCCCATGTTCAAAAATGATGAAAAACGAGGTTAACTTTTTCTTTCAAAATTTCAAAAAACGATGGGCTATAACCCATGTTTTTTTTTTTTTTTCATTTTTTTCAAAACCTCAAAAATGATGAAAAACGGCGTACTATAGTATGCTGTACGGTATGGGCTATAGCCCATGTTCAAAAATTATGAAAAACAAGGTTAACTTTTTTTTTCAAAATTTCAAAAAACGATGGGCTATAACCCATGTTTTTTTTTTTGTTTTTTTTTTTCAAAACCTCAAAAATGATGAAAAACGGCGTGCTATAGTATGCCGTACGGTATGGGCTATAGCCCATGTTCAAAAATGATGAAAAACGAGGTTAACTTTTTTTTTCAAAATTTCTAAAAACGATGGGCTATAACCCATGTTTTTTTTTTTTTCATTTTTTTCAAAACCTCAAAAATGATGAAAAACGGCGTGCTATAGTATGCCGTACGGTATGGGCTATAGCCCATGTTCAAAAATGATGAAAAACGAGGTTAACTTTTTTTTTTAAATTAAAAAAAAACGATGGGCTATAACCCATGTTTTTTTTGTTTTTTCATTTTTTTCAAAACCTCAAAAAAGATGAAAAACGGCGTGCTATAGTATGCCGTACGGTATGGGCTATAGCCCATGTTCAAAAATGATGAAAAACGAGGTTAACTTTTTTTTTCAAAATTTCCAAAAACGATGGGCTATAACCCATGTTTTGTTTTTTTTTGTTTTTTTTCAAAACCTCAAAAATGATGAAAAACGGCGTGCTATAGTATGCCGTACGGTATTTGCTATAGCCCATGTTCAAAAATTATGAAAAACAAGTTTAACTTTTTTTTTTTAATTTTCAAAAAACGATGGGCTATAACCCATGTTTGTTTTTTTTCCCATTTTTTTCAAAACCTCAAAAATGATGAAAAACGGCGTGCTATAGTATGCCGTACGGTATGGGCTATAGCCCATGTTCAAAAATGATGAAAAACGAGGTTAACTTTTTCTTTCAAAATTTAAAAAAACGATGGGCTATAACCCATGTTTTGTTTTTTTTTTCATTTTTTTCAAAACCTCAAAAATGATGAAAAACGGCGTGCTATAGTATGCTGTACGGTATGGGCTATAGCCCATGTTCAAAAATTATGAAAAACAAGGTTAACTTTTTTTTTCAAAATTTCAAAAAACGATGGGCTATAACCCATGTTTTTTTATTTTTCTTTTTTTTCAAAACCTCAAAAATGATGAAAAACGGCGTGCTATAGTATGCCGTACGGTATGGGCTATAGCCCATGTTCAAAAATGATGAAAAACGAGGTTAACTTTTTTTTTCAAAATTTCTAAAAACGATGGGCTATAACCCATGTTTTTTTTTTTCATTTTTTTCAAAACCTCAAAAATGATGAAAAACGGCGTGCTATAGTATGCCGTACGGTATGGGCTATAGCCCATGTTCAAAAATGATGAAAAACGAGGTTAACTTTTTTTTTTAAATTTAAAAAAAACGATGGGCTATAACCCATGTTTTTTTCATTTTTTCATTTTTTCCAAAACCTAAAAAATGATGAAAAACGGCGTGCTATAGTATGCCGTACGGTATGGGCTATAGCCCATGTTCAAAAATGATGAAAAACGAGGTTAACTTTTTTTTTCAAAATTTCTAAAAACGATGGGCTATAACCCATGTTTTTTTTTTTTTCATTTTTTTCAAAACCTCAAAAATGATGAAAAACGGCGTGCTATAGTATGCCGTACGGTATGGGCTATAGCCCATGTTCAAAAATGATGAAAAACGAGGTTAACTTTTTTTTTTTAATTTAAAAAAAACGATGGGCTATAACCCATGTTTTTTTTGTTTTTTCATTTTTTTCAAAACCTCAAAAATGATGAAAAACGGCGTGCTATAGTATGCCGTACGGTATGGGCTATAGCCCATGTTCAAAAATGATGAAAAACGAGGTTAACTTTTTTTTCCAAAATTTCCAAAAACGATGGGCTATAACCCATGTTTTTTTTTTTTTAATTTTTTTCAAAACCTCAAAAATGATGAAAAACGGCGTGCTATAGTATGCCGTACGGTATGGGCTATAGCCCATGTTCAAAAATGATGAAAAACGAGGTTAACTTTTTTTTTCAAATTTTCAAAAAACGATGGGCTATAACCCATGTTTTTTTTTTTTTTTCATTTTTTTCAAAACCTCAAAAATGATGAAAAACGGCGTGCTATAGTAGGCCGTACGGTATGGGCTATAGCCCATGTTCAAAAATGATGAAAAACGAGGTTAACTTTTTTTTTCAAAATTTCAAAAAACGATGGGCTATAACCCATGTTTTTTTTTTTTTTCATTTTTTTCAAAACCTCAAAAATGATGAAAAACGGCGTGCTATAGTATGCCGTACGGTATGGGCTATAGCCCATGTTCAAAAATGATGAAAAACGAGGTTAACTTTTTTTTTCAAATTTTCAAAAAACGATGGGCTATAACCCATGTTTTTTTTTTTTTCATTTTTTTCAAAACCTCAAAAATGATGAAAAACGGCGTGCTATAGTATGCCGTACGGTATGGGCTATAGCCCATGTTCAAAAATGATGAAAAACGAGGTTAACTTTTTTTTTCAAAATTTCAAAAAACGATGGGCTATAACCCATGTTTTTTTTATTTTTCATTTTTTTCAAAACCTCAAAAATGATGAAAAACGGCGTGCTATAGTATGCCGTACGGTATGGGCTATAGCCCATGTTCAAAAATGATGAAAAACGAGGTTAACTTTTTTTTTCAAAATTTCTAAAAACGATGGGCTATAACCCATGTTTTTTTTTTTTTTTTCATTTTTTTCAAAACCTCAAAAATGATGAAAAACGGCGTGCTATAGTATGCCGTACGGTATGGGCTATAGCCCATGTTCAAAAATGATGAAAAACGAGGTTAACTTTTTTTTTTAAATTTAAAAAAAACGATGGGCTATAACCCATGTTTTTTTCATTTTTTCATTTTTTTCAAAACCTAAAAAATGATGAAAAACGGCGTGCTATAGTATGCCGTACGGTATGGGCTATAGCCCATGTTCAAAAATGATGAAAAACGAGGTTAACTTTTTTTTTCAAAATTTCTAAAAACGATGGGCTATAACCCATGTTTTTTTTTTTTTCATTTTTTTCAAAACCTCAAAAATGATGAAAAACGGCGTGCTATAGTATGCTGTACGGTATGGGCTATAGCCCATGTTCAAAAATTATGAAAAACAAGGTTAACTTTTTTTTTCAAAATTTCAAAAAACGATGGGCTATAACCCATGTTTTTTTATTTTTATTTTTTTTCAAAACCTCAAAAATGATGAAAAACGGCGTGCTATAGTATGCCGTACGGTATGGGCTATAGCCCATGTTCAAAAATGATGAAAAACGAGGTTAACTTTTTTTTTCAAAATTTCTAAAAACGATGGGCTATAACCCATGTTTTTTTTTTTCATTTTTTTCAAAACCTCAAAAATGATGAAAAACGGCGTGCTATAGTATGCCGTACGGTATGGGCTATAGCCCATGTTCAAAAATGATGAAAAACGAGGTTAACTTTTTTTTCCAAAATTTCCAAAAACGATGGGCTATAACCCATGTTTTTTTTTTTTTTAATTTTTTTCAAAACCTCAAAAATGATGAAAAACGGCGTGCTATAGTATGCCGTACGGTATGGGCTATAGCCCATGTTCAAAAATGATGAAAAACGAGGTTAACTTTTTTTTTCAAATTTTCAAAAAACGATGGGCTATAACCCATGTTTTTTTTTTTTTTTCATTTTTTTCAAAACCTCAAAAATGATGAAAAACGGCGTGCTATAGTATGCCGTACGGTATGGGCTATAGCCCATGTTCAAAAATGATGAAAAACGAGGTTAACTTTTTTTTTCAAAATTTCAAAAAACGATGGGCTATAACCCATGTTTTTTTTTTTTTTCATTTTTTTCAAAACCTCAAAAATGATGAAAAACGGCGTGCTATAGTATGCCGTACGGTATGGGCTATAGCCCATGTTCAAAAATGATGAAAAACGAGGTTAACTTTTTTTTTCAAATTTTCAAAAAACGATGGGCTATAACCCATGTTTTTTTTTTTTTCATTTTTTTCAAAACCTCAAAAATGATGAAAAACGGCGTGCTATAGTATGCCGTACGGTATGGGCTATAGCCCATGTTCAAAAATGATGAAAAACGAGGTTAACTTTTTTTTTCAAAATTTCAAAAAACGATGGGCTATAACCCATGTTTTTTTTATTTTTCATTTTTTTCAAAACCTCAAAAATGATGAAAAACGGCGTGCTATAGTATGCCGTACGGTATGGGCTATAGCCCATGTTCAAAAATGATGAAAAACGAGGTTAACTTTTTTTTTCAAAATTTCTAAAAACGATGGGCTATAACCCATGTTTTTTTTTTTTTTTTCATTTTTTTCAAAACCTCAAAAATGATGAAAAACGGCGTGCTATAGTATGCCGTACGGTATGGGCTATAGCCCATGTTCAAAAATGATGAAAAACGAGGTTAACTTTTTTTTTTAAATTTAAAAAAAACGATGGGCTATAACCCATGTTTTTTTCATTTTTTCATTTTTTTCAAAACCTAAAAAATGATGAAAAACGGCGTGCTATAGTATGCCGTACGGTATGGGCTATAGCCCATGTTCAAAAATGATGAAAAACGAGGTTAACTTTTTTTTTCAAAATTTCTAAAAACGATGGGCTATAACCCATGTTTTTTTTTTTTTCATTTTTTTCAAAACCTCAAAAATGATGAAAAACGGCGTGCTATAGTATGCTGTACGGTATGGGCTATAGCCCATGTTCAAAAATTATGAAAAACAAGGTTAACTTTTTTTTTCAAAATTTCAAAAAACGATGGGCTATAACCCATGTTTTTTTATTTTTCTTTTTTTTCAAAACCTCAAAAATGATGAAAAACGGCGTGCTATAGTATGCCGTACGGTATGGGCTATAGCCCATGTTCAAAAATGATGAAAAACGAGGTTAACTTTTTTTTTCAAAATTTCTAAAAACGATGGGCTATAACCCATGTTTTTTTTTCTTCATTTTTTTCAAAACCTCAAAAATGATGAAAAACGGCGTGCTATAGTATGCCGTACGGTATGGGCTATAGCCCATGTTCAAAAATGATGAAAAACGAGGTTAACTTTTTTTTTCAAATTTTCAAAAAACGATGGGCTATAACCCATGTTTTTTTTTTTTTTTTTTTTTTTTCAAAACCTCAAAAATGATGAAAAACGGCGTGCTATAGTATGCCGTACGGTATGGGCTATAGCCCATGTTCAAAAATGATGAAAAACGAGGTTAACTTTTTTTTTTTAAATTTCAAAAAACGATGGGCTATAACCCATGTTTTTTTTTTTTTTCATTTTTTTCAAAACCTCAAAAATGATGAAAAACGGCGTGCTATAGTATGCCGTACGGTATGGGCTATAGCCCATGTTCAAAAATGATGAAAAACGAGGTTAACTTTTTTTTTCAAATTTTCAAAAAACGATGGGCTATAACCCATGTTTTTTTTTTTTTCATTTTTTTCAAAACCTCGAAAATGATGAAAAACGGCGTGCTATAGTATGCCGTACGGTATGGGCTATAGCCCATGTTCAAAAATGATGAAAAACGAGGTTAACTTTTTTTTTCAAAATTTCAAAAAACGATGGGCTATAACCCATGTTTTTTTTATTTTTCATTTTTTTCAAAACCTCAAAAATGATGAAAAACGGCGTGCTATAGTATGCCGTACGGTATGGGCTATAGCCCATGTTCAAAAATGATGAAAAACGAGGTTAACTTTTTTTTTCAAAATTTCTAAAAACGATGGGCTATAACCCATGTTTTTTTTTTTTTTTTCATTTTTTTCAAAACCTCAAAAATGATGAAAAACGGCGTGCTATAGTATGCCGTACGGTATGGGCTATAGCCCATGTTCAAAAATGATGAAAAACGAGGTTAACTTTTTTTTTTAAATTTAAAAAAAACGATGGGCTATAACCCATGTTTTTTTCATTTTTTCATTTTTTTCAAAACCTAAAAAATGATGAAAAACGGCGTGCTATAGTATGCCGTACGGTATGGGCTATAGCCCATGTTCAAAAATGATGAAAAACGAGGTTAACTTTTTTTTTCAAAATTTCTAAAAACGATGGGCTATAACCCATGTTTTTTTTTTTTTCATTTTTTTCAAAACCTCAAAAATGATGAAAAACGGCGTGCTATAGTATGCCGTACGGTATGGGCTATAGCCCATGTTCAAAAATGATGAAAAACGAGGTTAACTTTTTTTTTCAAAATTTCAAAAAACGATGGGCTATAACCCATGTTTTTTTTATTTTTCATTTTTTTCAAAACCTCAAAAATGATGAAAAACGGCGTGCTATAGTATGCCGTACGGTATGGGCTATAGCCCATGTTCAAAAATGATGAAAAACGAGGTTAACTTTTTTTTTCAAAATTTCTAAAAACGATGGGCTATAACCCATGTTTTTTTTTTTTTTTTCATTTTTTTCAAAACCTCAAAAATGATGAAAAACGGCGTGCTATAGTATGCCGTACGGTATGGGCTATAGCCCATGTTCAAAAATGATGAAAAACGAGGTTAACTTTTTTTTTTAAATTTAAAAAAAACGATGGGCTATAACCCATGTTTTTTTCATTTTTTCATTTTTTTCAAAACCTAAAAAATGATGAAAAACGGCGTGCTATAGTATGCCGTACGGTATGGGCTATAGCCCATGTTCAAAAATGATGAAAAACGAGGTTAACTTTTTTTTTCAAAATTTCTAAAAACGATGGGCTATAACCCATGTTTTTTTTTTTTTCATTTTTTTCAAAACCTCAAAAATGATGAAAAACGGCGTGCTATAGTATGCTGTACGGTATGGGCTATAGCCCATGTTCAAAAATTATGAAAAACAAGGTTAACTTTTTTTTTCAAAATTTCAAAAAACGATGGGCTATAACCCATGTTTTTTTATTTTTATTTTTTTTCAAAACCTCAAAAATGATGAAAAACGGCGTGCTATAGTATGCCGTACGGTATGGGCTATAGCCCATGTTCAAAAATGATGAAAAACGAGGTTAACTTTTTTTTTCAAAATTTCTAAAAACGATGGGCTATAACCCATGTTTTTTTTTTTCATTTTTTTCAAAACCTCAAAAATGATGAAAAACGGCGTGCTATAGTATGCCGTACGGTATGGGCTATAGCCCATGTTCAAAAATGATGAAAAACGAGGTTAACTTTTTTTTCCAAAATTTCCAAAAACGATGGGCTATAACCCATGTTTTTTTTTTTTTTAATTTTTTTCAAAACCTCAAAAATGATGAAAAACGGCGTGCTATAGTATGCCGTACGGTATGGGCTATAGCCCATGTTCAAAAATGATGAAAAACGAGGTTAACTTTTTTTTTCAAATTTTCAAAAAACGATGGGCTATAACCCATGTTTTTTTTTTTTTTTCATTTTTTTCAAAACCTCAAAAATGATGAAAAACGGCGTGCTATAGTATGCCGTACGGTATGGGCTATAGCCCATGTTCAAAAATGATGAAAAACGAGGTTAACTTTTTTTTTCAAAATTTCAAAAAACGATGGGCTATAACCCATGTTTTTTTTTTTTTTCATTTTTTTCAAAACCTCAAAAATGATGAAAAACGGCGTGCTATAGTATGCCGTACGGTATGGGCTATAGCCCATGTTCAAAAATGATGAAAAACGAGGTTAACTTTTTTTTTCAAATTTTCAAAAAACGATGGGCTATAACCCATGTTTTTTTTTTTTTCATTTTTTTCAAAACCTCAAAAATGATGAAAAACGGCGTGCTATAGTATGCCGTACGGTATGGGCTATAGCCCATGTTCAAAAATGATGAAAAACGAGGTTAACTTTTTTTTTCAAAATTTCAAAAAACGATGGGCTATAACCCATGTTTTTTTTATTTTTCATTTTTTTCAAAACCTCAAAAATGATGAAAAACGGCGTGCTATAGTATGCCGTACGGTATGGGCTATAGCCCATGTTCAAAAATGATGAAAAACGAGGTTAACTTTTTTTTTCAAAATTTCTAAAAACGATGGGCTATAACCCATGTTTTTTTTTTTTTTTTCATTTTTTTCAAAACCTCAAAAATGATGAAAAACGGCGTGCTATAGTATGCCGTACGGTATGGGCTATAGCCCATGTTCAAAAATGATGAAAAACGAGGTTAACTTTTTTTTTTAAATTTAAAAAAAACGATGGGCTATAACCCATGTTTTTTTCATTTTTTCATTTTTTTCAAAACCTAAAAAATGATGAAAAACGGCGTGCTATAGTATGCCGTACGGTATGGGCTATAGCCCATGTTCAAAAATGATGAAAAACGAGGTTAACTTTTTTTTTCAAAATTTCTAAAAACGATGGGCTATAACCCATGTTTTTTTTTTTTTCATTTTTTTCAAAACCTCAAAAATGATGAAAAACGGCGTGCTATAGTATGCTGTACGGTATGGGCTATAGCCCATGTTCAAAAATTATGAAAAACAAGGTTAACTTTTTTTTTCAAAATTTCAAAAAACGATGGGCTATAACCCATGTTTTTTTATTTTTCTTTTTTTTCAAAACCTCAAAAATGATGAAAAACGGCGTGCTATAGTATGCCGTACGGTATGGGCTATAGCCCATGTTCAAAAATGATGAAAAACGAGGTTAACTTTTTTTTTCAAAATTTCTAAAAACGATGGGCTATAACCCATGTTTTTTTTTCTTCATTTTTTTCAAAACCTCAAAAATGATGAAAAACGGCGTGCTATAGTATGCCGTACGGTATGGGCTATAGCCCATGTTCAAAAATGATGAAAAACGAGGTTAACTTTTTTTTTCAAATTTTCAAAAAACGATGGGCTATAACCCATGTTTTTTTTTTTTTTTTTTTTTTTTCAAAACCTCAAAAATGATGAAAAACGGCGTGCTATAGTATGCCGTACGGTATGGGCTATAGCCCATGTTCAAAAATGATGAAAAACGAGGTTAACTTTTTTTTTTTAAATTTCAAAAAACGATGGGCTATAACCCATGTTTTTTTTTTTTTTCATTTTTTTCAAAACCTCAAAAATGATGAAAAACGGCGTGCTATAGTATGCCGTACGGTATGGGCTATAGCCCATGTTCAAAAATGATGAAAAACGAGGTTAACTTTTTTTTTCAAATTTTCAAAAAACGATGGGCTATAACCCATGTTTTTTTTTTTTTCATTTTTTTCAAAACCTCGAAAATGATGAAAAACGGCGTGCTATAGTATGCCGTACGGTATGGGCTATAGCCCATGTTCAAAAATGATGAAAAACGAGGTTAACTTTTTTTTTCAAAATTTCAAAAAACGATGGGCTATAACCCATGTTTTTTTTATTTTTCATTTTTTTCAAAACCTCAAAAATGATGAAAAACGGCGTGCTATAGTATGCCGTACGGTATGGGCTATAGCCCATGTTCAAAAATGATGAAAAACGAGGTTAACTTTTTTTTTCAAAATTTCTAAAAACGATGGGCTATAACCCATGTTTTTTTTTTTTTTTTCATTTTTTTCAAAACCTCAAAAATGATGAAAAACGGCGTGCTATAGTATGCCGTACGGTATGGGCTATAGCCCATGTTCAAAAATGATGAAAAACGAGGTTAACTTTTTTTTTTAAATTTAAAAAAAACGATGGGCTATAACCCATGTTTTTTTCATTTTTTCATTTTTTTCAAAACCTAAAAAATGATGAAAAACGGCGTGCTATAGTATGCCGTACGGTATGGGCTATAGCCCATGTTCAAAAATGATGAAAAACGAGGTTAACTTTTTTTTTCAAAATTTCTAAAAACGATGGGCTATAACCCATGTTTTTTTTTTTTTCATTTTTTTCAAAACCTCAAAAATGATGAAAAACGGCGTGCTATAGTATGCTGTACGGTATGGGCTATAGCCCATGTTCAAAAATTATGAAAAACAAGGTTAACTTTTTTTTTCAAAATTTCAAAAAACGATGGGCTATAACCCATGTTTTTTTATTTTTATTTTTTTTCAAAACCTCAAAAATGATGAAAAACGGCGTGCTATAGTATGCCGTACGGTATGGGCTATAGCCCATGTTCAAAAATGATGAAAAACGAGGTTAACTTTTTTTTTCAAAATTTCTAAAAACGATGGGCTATAACCCATGTTTTTTTTTTTCATTTTTTTCAAAACCTCAAAAATGATGAAAAACGGCGTGCTATAGTATGCCGTACGGTATGGGCTATAGCCCATGTTCAAAAATGATGAAAAACGAGGTTAACTTTTTTTTTAAATTTAAAAAAAACGATGGGCTATAACCCATGTTTTTTTCATTTTTTCATTTTTTTCAAAACCTAAAAAATGATGAAAAACGGCGTGCTATAGTATGCCGTACGGTATGGGCTATAGCCCATGTTCAAAAATGATGAAAAACGAGGTTAACTTTTTTTTTCAAAATTTCTAAAAACGATGGGCTATAACCCATGTTTTTTTTTTTTCATTTTTTTCAAAACCTCAAAAATGATGAAAAACGGCGTGCTATAGTATGCCGTACGGTATGGGCTATAGCCCATGTTCAAAAATGATGAAAAACGAGGTTAACTTTTTTTTTTTAATTTAAAAAAAACGATGGGCTATAACCCATGTTTTTTTTGTTTTTTCATTTTTTTCAAAACCTCAAAAATGATGAAAAACGGCGTGCTATAGTATGCCGTACGGTATGGGCTATAGCCCATGTTCAAAAATGATGAAAAACGAGGTTAACTTTTTTTTCCAAAATTTCCAAAAACGATGGGCTATAACCCATGTTTTTTTTTTTTTTTTTTTTTTTCAAAACCTCAAAAATGATGAAAAACGGCGTGCTATAGTATGCCGTACGGTATGGGCTATAGCCCATGTTCAAAAATGATGAAAAACGAGGTTAACTTTTTTTTTCAAATTTTCAAAAAACGATGGGCTATAACCCATGTTTTTTTTTTTTTACATTTTTTTCAAAACCTCAAAAATGATGAAAAACGGCGTGCTATAGTATGCCGTACGGTATGGGCTATAGCCCATGTTCAAAAATGATGAAAAACGAGGTTAACTTTTTTTTTCAAATTTTCAAAAAACGATGGGCTATAACCCATGTTTTTTTTTTTTTCATTTTTTTCAAAACCTCAAAAATGATGAAAAACGGCGTGCTATAGTATGCCGTACGGTATGGGCTATAGCCCATGTTCAAAAATGATGAAAAACGAGGTTAACTTTTTTTTTCAAAATTTCAAAAAACGATGGGCTATAACCCATGTTTTTTTTATTTTTCATTTTTTTCAAAACCTCAAAAATGATGAAAAACGGCGTGCTATAGTATGCCGTACGGTATGGGCTATAGCCCATGTTCAAAAATGATGAAAAACGAGGTTAACTTTTTTTTTCAAAATTTCTAAAAACGATGGGCTATAACCCATGTTTTTTTTTTTTTTTTCATTTTTTTCAAAACCTCAAAAATGATGAAAAACGGCGTGCTATAGTATGCCGTACGGTATGGGCTATAGCCCATGTTCAAAAATGATGAAAAACGAGGTTAACTTTTTTTTTTAAATTTAAAAAAAACGATGGGCTATAACCCATGTTTTTTTCATTTTTTCATTTTTTTCAAAACCTAAAAAATGATGAAAAACGGCGTGCTATAGTATGCCGTACGGTATGGGCTATAGCCCATGTTCAAAAATGATGAAAAACGAGGTTAACTTTTTTTTTCAAAATTTCTAAAAACGATGGGCTATAACCCATGTTTTTTTTTTTTTCATTTTTTTCAAAACCTCAAAAATGATGAAAAACGGCGTGCTATAGTATGCCGTATGGTATGGGCTATAGCCCATGTTCAAAAATGATGAAAAACGAGGTTAACTTTTTTTTTCAAAATTTCAAAAAACGATGGGCTATAACCCATGTTTTTTTTTTTTTACATTTTTTTCAAAACCTCAAAAATGATGAAAAACGGCGTGCTATAGTATGCCGTACGGTATGGGCTATAGCCCATGTTCAAAAATGATGAAAAACGAGGTTAACTTTTTTTTTCAAATTTTCAAAAAACGATGGGCTATAACCCATGTTTTTTTTTTTTTCATTTTTTTCAAAACCTCAAAAATGATGAAAAACGGCGTGCTATAGTATGCCGTACGGTATGGGCTATAGCCCATGTTCAAAAATGATGAAAAACGAGGTTAACTTTTTTTTTCAAAATTTCAAAAAACGATGGGCTATAACCCATGTTTTTTTTATTTTTCATTTTTTTCAAAACCTCAAAAATGATGAAAAACGGCGTGCTATAGTATGCCGTACGGTATGGGCTATAGCCCATGTTCAAAAATGATGAAAAACGAGGTTAACTTTTTTTTTCAAAATTTCTAAAAACGATGGGCTATAACCCATGTTTTTTTTTTTTTTTTCATTTTTTTCAAAACCTCAAAAATGATGAAAAACGGCGTGCTATAGTATGCCGTACGGTATGGGCTATAGCCCATGTTCAAAAATGATGAAAAACGAGGTTAACTTTTTTTTTTAAATTTAAAAAAAACGATGGGCTATAACCCATGTTTTTTTCATTTTTTCATTTTTTTCAAAACCTAAAAAATGATGAAAAACGGCGTGCTATAGTATGCCGTACGGTATGGGCTATAGCCCATGTTCAAAAATGATGAAAAACGAGGTTAACTTTTTTTTTCAAAATTTCTAAAAACGATGGGCTATAACCCATGTTTTTTTTTTTTTCATTTTTTTCAAAACCTCAAAAATGATGAAAAACGGCGTGCTATAGTATGCCGTACGGTATGGGCTATAGCCCATGTTCAAAAATGATGAAAAACGAGGTTAACTTTTTTTTTTAAATTAAAAAAAAACGATGGGCTATAACCCATGTTTTTTTTGTTTTTTCATTTTTTTCAAAACCTCAAAAATGATGAAAAACGGCGTGCTATAGTATGCCGTACGGTATGGGCTATAGCCCATGTTCAAAAATGATGAAAAACGAGGTTAACTTTTTTTTCCAAAATTTCCAAAAACGATGGGCTATAACCCATGTTTGTTTTTTTTTTAATTTTTTTCAAAACCTCAAAAATGATGAAAAACGGCGTGCTATAGTATGCCGTACGGTATGGGCTATAGCCCATGTTCAAAAATGATGAAAAACGAGGTTAACTTTTTTTTTCAAATTTTCAAAAAACGATGGGCTATAACCCATGTTTTTTTTTTTTTTTCATTTTTTTCAAAACCTCAAAAATGATGAAAAACGGCGTGCTATAGTATGCCGTACGGTATGGGCTATAGCCCATGTTCAAAAATGATGAAAAACGAGGTTAACTTTTTTTTTCAAAATTTCAAAAAACGATGGGCTATAACCCATGTTTTTTTTTTTTTTCATTTTTTTCAAAACCTCAAAAATGATGAAAAACGGCGTGCTATAGTATGCCGTACGGTATGGGCTATAGCCCATGTTCAAAAATGATGAAAAACGAGGTTAACTTTTTTTTTCAAATTTTCAAAAAACGATGGGCTATAACCCATGTTTTTTTTTTTTTTCATTTTTTTCAAAACCTCAAAAATGATGAAAAACGGCGTGCTATAGTATGCCGTACGGTATGGGCTATAGCCCATGTTCAAAAATGATGAAAAACGAGGTTAACTTTTTTTTTCAAAATTTCAAAAAACGATGGGCTATAACCCATGTTTTTTTTATTTTTCATTTTTTTCAAAACCTCAAAAATGATGAAAAACGGCGTGCTATAGTATGCCGTACGGTATGGGCTATAGCCCATGTTCAAAAATGATGAAAAACGAGGTTAACTTTTTTTTTCAAAATTTCTAAAAACGATGGGCTATAACCCATGTTTTTTTTTTTTTTTTCATTTTTTTCAAAACCTCAAAAATGATGAAAAACGGCGTGCTATAGTATGCCGTACGGTATGGGCTATAGCCCATGTTCAAAAATGATGAAAAACGAGGTTAACTTTTTTTTTCAAAATTTCAAAAAACGATGGGCTATAACCCATGTTTTTTTTTTTTTTTTTTTTTTTCAAAACCTCAAAAATGATGAAAAACGGCGTGCTATAGTATGCCGTACGGTATGGGCTATAGCCCATGTTCAAAAATGATGAAAAACGAGGTTAACTTTTTTTTTCAAAATTTCAAAAAACGATGGGCTATAACCCATGTTTTTTTTGTTTTTTCATTTTTTTCAAAACCTCAAAAATGATGAAAAACGGCGTGCTATAGTATGCCGTACGGTATGGGCTATAGCCCATGTTCAAAAATGATGAAAAACGAGGTTAACTTTTTTTTTCAAAATTTCAAAAAACGATGGGCTATAACCCATGTTTTTTTTTTTTTTCATTTTTTTCAAAACCTCAAAAATGATGAAAAACGGCGTGCTATAGTATGCCGTACGGTATGGGCTATAGCCCATGTTCAAAAATGATGAAAAACGAGGTTAACTTTTTTTTTCAAATTTTCAAAAAACGATGGGCTATAACCCATGTTTTTTTTTTTTTTCATTTTTTTCAAAACCTCAAAAATGATGAAAAACGGCGTGCTATAGTATGCCGTACGGTATGGGCTATAGCCCATGTTCAAAAATGATGAAAAACGAGGTTAACTTTTTTTTTCAAAATTTCAAAAAACGATGGGCTATAACCCATGTTTTTTTTTTTTTTTTTTTTTTTCAAAACCTCAAAAATGATGAAAAACGGCGTGCTATAGTATGCCGTACGGTATGGGCTATAGCCCATGTTCAAAAATGATGAAAAACGAGGTTAACTTTTTTTTTCAAAATTTCAAAAAACGATGGGCTATAACCCATGTTTTTTTTGTTTTTTCATTTTTTTCAAAACCTCAAAAATGATGAAAAACGGCGTGCTATAGTATGCCGTACGGTATGGGCTATAGCCCATGTTCAAAAATGATGAAAAACGAGGTTAACTTTTTTTTTCAAAATTTCAAAAAACGATGGGCTATAACCCATGTTTTTTTTTTTTTTCATTTTTTTCAAAACCTCAAAAATGATGAAAAACGGCGTGCTATAGTATGCCGTACGGTATGGGCTATAGCCCATGTTCAAAAATGATGAAAAACGAGGTTAACTTTTTTTTTCAAATTTTCAAAAAACGATGGGCTATAACCCATGTTTTTTTTTTTTTTCATTTTTTTCAAAACCTCAAAAATGATGAAAAACGGCGTGCTATAGTATGCCGTACGGTATGGGCTATAGCCCATGTTCAAAAATGATGAAAAACGAGGTTAACTTTTTTTTTCAAAATTTCAAAAAACGATGGGCTATAACCCATGTTTTTTTTATTTTTCATTTTTTTCAAAACCTCAAAAATGATGAAAAACGGCGTGCTATAGTATGCCGTACGGTATGGGCTATAGCCCATGTTCAAAAATGATGAAAAACGAGGTTAACTTTTTTTTTCAAAATTTCTAAAAACGATGGGCTATAACCCATGTTTTTTTTTTTTTTTTCATTTTTTTCAAAACCTCAAAAATGATGAAAAACGGCGTGCTATAGTATGCCGTACGGTATGGGCTATAGCCCATGTTCAAAAATGATGAAAAACGAGGTTAACTTTTTTTTTCAAAATTTCAAAAAACGATGGGCTATAACCCATGTTTTTTTTTTTTTTTTTTTTTTCAAAACCTCAAAAATGATGAAAAACGGCGTGCTATAGTATGCCGTACGGTATGGGCTATAGCCCATGTTCAAAAATGATGAAAAACGAGGTTAACTTTTTTTTTCAAAATTTCAAAAAACGATGGGCTATAACCCATGTTTTTTTTGTTTTTTCATTTTTTTCAAAACCTCAAAAATGATGAAAAACGGCGTGCTATAGTATGCCGTACGGTATGGGCTATAGCCCATGTTCAAAAATGATGAAAAACGAGGTTAACTTTTTTTTCAAAATTTCTAAAAACGATGGGCTATAACCCATGTTTTTTTTTTTTTTTTCATTTTTTTCAAAACCTCAAAAATGATGAAAAACGGCGTGCTATAGTATGCCGTACGGTATGGGCTATAGCCCATGTTCAAAAATGATGAAAAACGAGGTTAACTTTTTTTTTCAAAATTTCAAAAAACGATGGGCTATAACCCATGTTTTTTTTTTTTTTTTTTTTTTTTCAAAACCTCAAAAATGATGAAAAACGGCGTGCTATAGTATGCTGTACGGTATGGGCTATAGCCCATGTTCAAAAATTATGAAAAACAAGGTTAACTTTTTTTTTCAAAATTTCAAAAAACGATGGGCTATAACCCATGTTTTTTTTTTTGTTTTTTTTTTCAAAACCTCAAAAATGATGAAAAACGGCGTGCTATAGTATGCCGTACGGTATGGGCTATAGCCCATGTTCAAAAATGATGAAAAACGAGGTTAACTTTTTTTTTCAAAATTTCTAAAAACGATGGGCTATAACCCATGTTTTATTTTTTTCATTTTTTTCAAAACCTCAAAAATGATGAAAAACGGCGTGCTATAGTATGCCGTACGGTATGGGCTATAGCCCATGTTCAAAAATGATGAAAAACGAGGTTAACTTTTTTTTTTAAATTTAAAAAAAACGATGGGCTATAACCCATGTTATTTTTTTTCCCATTTTTTTCAAAACCTCAAAAATGATGAAAAACGGCGTGCTATAGTATGCCGTACGGTATGGGCTATAGCCCATGTTCAAAAATGATGAAAAACGAGGTTAACCTTTTTTTTTAAATTTTCAAAAAACGATGGGCTATAACCCATGTTTTTTTTTTTTTTTTCATTTTTTTCAAAACCTCAAAAATGATGAAAAACGGCGTGCTATAGTATGCCGTACGGTATGGGCTATAGCCCATGTTCAAAAATGATGAAAAACGAGGTTAACTTTTTTTTTCAAAATTTCCAAAAACGATGGGCTATAACCCATGTTATTTTTTTTCCCATTTTTTTCAAAACCTCAAAAATGATGAAAAACGGCGTGCTATAGTATGCCGTACGGTATGGGCTATAGCCCATGTTCAAAAATGATGAAAAACGAGGTTAACTTTTTTTTTCAAATTTTCAAAAAACGATGGGCTATAACCCATGTTTTTTTTTTTTTTTTCATTTTTTTCAAAACCTCAAAAATGATGAAAAACGGCGTGCTATAGTATGCCGTACGGTATGGGCTATAGCCCATGTTCAAAAATGATGAAAAACGAGGTTAACTTTTTTTTTCAAAATTTCAAAAAACGATGGGCTATAACCCATGTTTTTTTTATTTTTCATTTTTTTCAAAACCTCAAAAATGATGAAAAACGGCGTGCTATAGTATGCCGTACGGTATGGGCTATAGCCCATGTTCAAAAATGATGAAAAACGAGGTTAACTTTTTTTTTCAAAATTTCAAAAAACGATGGGCTATAACCCATGTTTTTTTTTTTTTTTTCATTTTTTTCAAAACCTCAAAAATGATGAAAAACGGCGTGCTATAGTATGCCGTACGGTATGGGCTATAGCCCATGTTCAAAAATGATGAAAAACGAGGTTAACTTTTTTTTTCAAATTTTCAAAAAACGATGGGCTATAACCCATGTTTTTTTTTTTCTTCATTTTTTTCAAAACCTCAAAAATGATGAAAAACGGCGTGCTATAGTATGCCGTACGGTATGGGCTATAGCCCATGTTCAAAAATGATGAAAAACGAGGTTAACTTTTTTTTTCAAAATTTCAAAAAACGATGGGCTATAACCCATGTTTTTTTTTATTTTTCATTTTTTTCAAAACCTCAAAAATGATGAAAAACGGCGTGCTATAGTATGCCGTACGGTATGGGCTATAGCCCATGTTCAAAAATGATGAAAAACGAGGTTAACTTTTCTTTTCAAAATTTCTAAAAACGATGGGCTATAACCCATGTTTTTTTTTTTTTTTTCATTTTTTTCAAAACCTCAAAAATGATGAAAAACGGCGTGCTATAGTATGCCGTACGGTATGGGCTATAGCCCATGTTCAAAAATGATGAAAAACGAGGTTAACTTTTTTTTTCAAAATTTCAAAAAACGATGGGCTATAACCCATGTTTTTTTTTTTGTTTTTTTTTTTTCAAAACCTCAAAAATGATGAAAAACGGCGTGCTATAGTATGCCGTACGGTATGGGCTATAGCCCATGTTCAAAAATGATGAAAAACGAGGTTAACTTTTTTTTTCAAAATTTCAAAAAACGATGGGCTATAACCCATGTTTTTTTTGTTTTTTCATTTTTTTCAAAACCTCAAAAATGATGAAAAACGGCGTGCTATAGTATGCCGTACGGTATGGGCTATAGCCCATGTTCAAAAATGATGAAAAACGAGGTTAACTTTTTTTTTCAAAATTTCCAAAAACGATGGGCTATAACCCATGTTTTGTTTTTTTTTCTTCATTTTTTTCAAAACCTCAAAAATGATGAAAAACGGCGTGCTATAGTATGCCGTACGGTATGGGCTATAGCCCATGTTCAAAAATGATGAAAAACGAGGTTAACTTTTTTTTCAAATTTTCAAAAAACGATGGGCTATAACCCATGTTTTTTGTTTTTTCATTTTTTTCAAAACCTCAAAAATGATGAAAAACGGCGTGCTATAGTATGCCGTACGGTATGGGCTATAGCCCATGTTCAAAAATGATGAAAAACGAGGTTAACTTTTTTTTTCAAAATTTCAAAAAACGATGGGCTATAACCCATGTTTTTTTATTTTTCATTTTTTTCAAAACCTCAAAAATGATGAAAAACGGCGTGCTATAGTATGCCGTACGGTATGGGCTATAGCCCATGTTCAAAAATGATGAAAAAGGAGGTTAACTTTTTTTTTCAAAATTTCAAAAAACGATGCGCTATAACCCATGTTTTTTTTTTTGTTTTTTTTTCAAAACCTCAAAAATTATGAAAAACGGCGTGCTATAGTATGCCGTACGGTTTGGGCTATAGCCCATGTTCAAAAATGATGAAAAACGAGGTTAACTTTTTTTTTCACATTTTCAAAAAACGATGGGCTATAACCCATGTTTTTTTTGTTTTTTCATTTTTTTCAAAACCTCAAAAATGATGAAAAACGGCGTGCTATAGTATGCCGTACGGTATGGGCTATAGCCCATGTTCAAAAATGATGAAAAGCGAGGTTAACTTTTTTTTTTAAATTTCCAAAAACGATGGGCTATAACCCATGTTTTTTTTTTTTTTCATTTTTTTCAAAACCTCAAAAATGATGAAAAACGGCGTGCTATAGTATGCCGTACGGTATGGGCTATAGCCCATGTTCAAAAATGATGAAAAACGAGGTTAACTTCTTTTTTTCAAATTTTCAAAAAACGATGGGCTATAACCCATGTTTTTTTTTTTGTTTTTTTTTTTTAAAACCTCAAAAATGATGAAAAACGGCGTGCTATAGTATGCCGTACGGTATGGGCTATAGCCCATGTTCAAAAATGATGAAAAACGAGGTTAACTTTTTTGTTCAAATTTAAATAAAACGATGGGCTATAACCCATGTTTTTTTTGTTTTTTTCATTTTTTTCAAAACCTCAAAAATGATGAAAAACGGCGTGCTATAGTATGCCGTACGGTATGGGCTATAGCCCATGTTCAGAAATGATGAAAAACGAGGTTAACTTTTTTTTCAAATTTTCAAAAAACGATGGGCTATAACCCATGTTTTTTTTATTTTTCATTTTTTTCAAAACCTCAAAAATGATGAAAAACGGCGTGCTATAGTATGCCGTACGGTATGGGCTATAGCCCATGTTCAAAAATGATGAAAAACGAGGTTAACTTTTTTTTTCAAAATTTCAAAAAACGATGGGCTATAACCCATGTTTTTTTTTATTTTTCATTTTTTTCAAAACCTCAAAAATGATGAAAAACGGCGTGCTATAGTATGCCGTACGGTATGGGCTATAGCCCATGTTCAAAAATGATGAAAAACGAGGTTAACTTTTCTTTTCAAAATTTCTAAAAACGATGGGCTATAACCCATGTTTTTTTTTTTTTTTTCATTTTTTTCAAAACCTCAAAAATGATGAAAAACGGCGTGCTATAGTATGCCGTACGGTATGGGCTATAGCCCATGTTCAAAAATGATGAAAAACGAGGTTAACTTTTTTTTTCAAAATTTCAAAAAACGATGGGCTATAACCCATGTTTTTTTTTTTGTTTTTTTTTTTCAAAACCTCAAAAATGATGAAAAACGGCGTGCTATAGTATGCCGTACGGTATGGGCTATAGCCCATGTTCAAAAATGATGAAAAACGAGGTTAACTTTTTTTTTCAAAATTTCAAAAAACGATGGGCTATAACCCATGTTTTTTTTGTTTTTTCATTTTTTTCAAAACCTCAAAAATGATGAAAAACGGCGTGCTATAGTATGCCGTACGGTATGGGCTATAGCCCATGTTCAAAAATGATGAAAAACGAGGTTAACTTTTTTTTCAAAATTTCCAAAAACGATGGGCTATAACCCATGTTTTGTTTTTTTTTCTTCATTTTTTTCAAAACCTCAAAAATGATGAAAAACGGCGTGCTATAGTATGCCGTACGGTATGGGCTATAGCCCATGTTCAAAAATGATGAAAAACGAGGTTAACTTTTTTTTCAAATTTTCAAAAAACGATGGGCTATAACCCATGTTTTTTGTTTTTTCATTTTTTTCAAAACCTCAAAAATGATGAAAAACGGCGTGCTATAGTATGCCGTACGGTATGGGCTATAGCCCATGTTCAAAAATGATGAAAAACGAGGTTAACTTTTTTTTTCAAAATTTCAAAAAACGATGGGCTATAACCCATGTTTTTTTATTTTTCATTTTTTTCAAAACCTCAAAAATGATGAAAAACGGCGTGCTATAGTATGCCGTACGGTATGGGCTATAGCCCATGTTCAAAAATGATGAAAAAGGAGGTTAACTTTTTTTTTCAAAATTTCAAAAAACGATGCGCTATAACCCATGTTTTTTTTTTTTTTTTTTTTTCAAAACCTCAAAAATTATGAAAAACGGCGTGCTATAGTATGCCGTACGGTTTGGGCTATAGCCCATGTTCAAAAATGATGAAAAACGAGGTTAACTTTTTTTTTCACATTTTCAAAAAACGATGGGCTATAACCCATGTTTTTTTTGTTTTTTCATTTTTTTCAAAACCTCAAAAATGATGAAAAACGGCGTGCTATAGTATGCCGTACGGTATGGGCTATAGCCCATGTTCAAAAATGATGAAAAGCGAGGTTAACTTTTTTTTTTAAATTTCCAAAAACGATGGGCTATAACCCATGTTTTTTTTTTTTTTCATTTTTTTCAAAACCTCAAAAATGATGAAAAACGGCGTGCTATAGTATGCCGTACGGTATGGGCTATAGCCCATGTTCAAAAATGATGAAAAACGAGGTTAACTTCTTTTTTTCAAATTTTCAAAAAACGATGGGCTATAACCCATGTTTTTTTTTTTGTTTTTTTTTTTCAAAACCTCAAAAATGATGAAAAACGGCGTGCTATAGTATGCCGTACGGTATGGGCTATAGCCCATGTTCAAAAATGATGAAAAACGAGGTTAACTTTTTTGTTCAAATTTAAATAAAACGATGGGCTATAACCCATGTTTTTTTTGTTTTTTTCATTTTTTTCAAAACCTCAAAAATGATGAAAAACGGCGTGCTATAGTATGCCGTACGGTATGGGCTATAGCCCATGTTCAGAAATGATGAAAAACGAGGTTAACTTTTTTTTCAAATTTTCAAAAAACGATGGGCTATAACCCATGTTTTTTGTTTTTTCATTTTTTTCAAAACCTCAAAAATGATGAAAAACGGCGTGCTATAGTATGCCGTACGGTATGGGCTATAGCCCATGTTCAAAAATGATGAAAAACGAGGTTAACTTCTTTTTTTCAAATTTTCAAAAAACGATGGGCTATAACCCATGTTTTTTTTTCTTTTTCTTTTTTTTCAAAACCTCAAAAATGATGAAAAACGGCGTGCTATAGTATGCCGTACGGTATGGGCTATAGCCCATGTTCAAAAATGATGAAAAACGAGGTTAACTTTTTTGTTCAAATTTAAATAAAACGATGGGCTATAACCCATGTTTTTTTTGTTTTTTCATTTTTTTCAAAACCTCAAAAATGATGAAAAACGGCGTGCTATAGTATGCCGTACGGTATGGGCTATAGCCCATGTTCAGAAATGATGAAAAACGAGGTTAACTTTTTTTTCAAATTTTCAAAAAACGATGGGCTATAACCCATGTTTTTTGTTTTTTCATTTTTTTCAAAACCTCAAAAATGATGAAAAACGGCGTGCTATAGTATGCCGTACGGTATGGGCTATAGCCCATGTTCAAAAATGATGAAAAACGAGGTTAACTTTTTTTTTCAAATTTTCAAAAAACGATGGGCTATAACCCATGTTTTTTTTGTTTTTTCATTTTTTTCAAAACCTCAAAAATGATGAAAAACGGCGTGCTATAGTATGCCGTACGGTATGGGCTATAGCCCATGTTCAAAAATGATAAAAAACGAGGTTAACTTTTTTTTTCAAAATTTCAAAAAACGATGGGCTATAACCCATGTTTTTTTTTATTTTTCATTTTTTTCAAAACCTCAAAAATGATGAAAAACGGCGTGCTATAGTATGCCGTACGGTATGGGCTATAGCCCATGTTCAAAAATGATGAAAAACGAGGTTAACTTTTTTTTTTTTTTTTTTCAAAAACGATGGGCTATAACCCATGTATTTTTTTTTTTTCATTTTTTTCAAAACCTCAAAAATGATGAAAAACGGCGTGCTATAGTATGCCGTACGGTATGGGCTATAGCCCATGTTCAAAAATGATGAAAAACGAGGTTAACTTCTTTTTTTCAAATTTTCAAAAAACGATGGGCTATAACCCATGTTTTTTTTTCTTTTTCTTTTTTTTCAAAACCTCAAAAATGATGAAAAACGGCGTGCTATAGTATGCCGTACGGTATGGGCTATAGCCCATGTTCAAAAATGATGAAAAACGAGGTTAACTTTTTTGTTCAAATTTAAATAAAACGATGGGCTATAACCCATGTTTTTTTTGTTTTTTCATTTTTTTCAAAACCTCAAAAATGATGAAAAACGGCGTGCTATAGTATGCCGTACGGTATGGGCTATAGCCCATGTTCAGAAATGATGAAAAACGAGGTTAACTTTTTTTTCAAATTTTCAAAAAACGATGGGCTATAACCCATGTTTTTTGTTTTTTCATTTTTTTCAAAACCTCAAAAATGATGAAAAACGGCGTGCTATAGTATGCCGTACGGTATGGGCTATAGCCCATGTTCAAAAATGATGAAAAACGAGGTTAACTTTTTTTTTCAAATTTTCAAAAAACGATGGGCTATAACCCATGTTTTTTTTGTTTTTTCATTTTTTTCAAAACCTCAAAAATGATGAAAAACGGCGTGCTATAGTATGCCGTACGGTATGGGCTATAGCCCATGTTCAAAAATGATAAAAAACGAGGTTAACTTTTTTTTTCAAAATTTCAAAAAACGATGGGCTATAACCCATGTTTTTTTTTATTTTTCATTTTTTTCAAAACCTCAAAAATGATGAAAAACGGCGTGCTATAGTATGCCGTACGGTATGGGCTATAGCCCATGTTCAAAAATGATGAAAAACGAGGTTAACTTTTTTTTTCAAATTTTCAAAAAACGATGGGCTATAACCCATGTTTTTTTTGTTTTTTCATTTTTTTCAAAACCTCAAAAATGATGAAAAACGGCGTGCTATAGTATGCCGTACGGTATGGGCTATAGCCCATGTTCAAAAATGATGAAAAACGAGGTTAACTTTTTTTTTCAAATTTTCAAAAAACGATGGGCTATAACCCATGTTTTGTTTTTTTTTCTTCATTTTTTTCAAAACCTCAAAATGATGAAAAACGGCGTGCTATAGTATGCCGTACGGTATGGGCTATAGCCCATGTTCAAAAATGATGAAAAACGAGGTTAACTTTTTTTTTCAAAATTTCAAAAAACGATGGGCTATAACCCATGTTTTTTTATTTTTCATTTTTTTTCAAAACCTCAAAAATGATGAAAAACGGCGTGCTATAGTATGCCGTACGGTATGGGCTATAGCCCATGTTCAAAAATGATGAAAAAGGAGGTTAACTTTTTTTTTCAAAATTTCAAAAAACGATGCGCTATAACCCATGTTTTTTTTTTTGTTTTTTTTTTTCAAAACCTCAAAAATTATGAAAAACGGCGTGCTATAGTATGCCGTACGGTTTGGGCTATAGCCCATGTTCAAAAATGATGAAAAACGAGGTTAACTTTTTTTTTTTTAATTTCCAAAAACGATGGGCTATAACCCATGTTTTGTTTTTTTTTCATTTTTTTCAAAACCTCAAAAATGATGAAAAACGGCGTGCTATAGTATGCCGTACGGTATGGGCTATAGCCCATGTTCAAAAATGATGAAAAACGAGGTTAACTTTTTTGTTCAAATTTAAATAAAACGATGGGCTATAACCCATGTTTTTTTTGTTTTTTCATTTTTTTCAAAACCTCAAAAATGATGAAAAACGGCGTGCTATAGTATGCCGTACGGTATGGGCTATAGCCCATGTTCAGAAATGATGAAAAACGAGGTTAACTTTTTTTTCAAATTTTAAAAAAACGATGGGCTATAACCCATGTTTTTTGTTTTTTCATTTTTTTCAAAACCTCAAAAATGATGAAAAACGGCGTGCTATAGTATGCCGTACGGTATGGGCTATAGCCCATGTTCAAAAATGATGAAAAACGAGGTTAACTTTTTTTTTCAAATTTTCAAAAAACGATGGGCTATAACCCATGTTTTTTTTGTTTTTTCATTTTTTTCAAAACCTCAAAAATGATGAAAAACGGCGTGCTATAGTATGCCGTACGGTATGGGCTATAGCCCATGTTCAAAAATGATAAAAAACGAGGTTAACTTTTTTTTTCAAAATTTCAAAAAACGATGGGCTATAACCCATGTTTTTTTTTATTTTTCATTTTTTTCAAAACCTCAAAAATGATGAAAAACGGCGTGCTATAGTATGCCGTACGGTATGGGCTATAGCCCATGTTCAAAAATGATGAAAAACGAGGTTAACTTTTTTTTTCAAAATTACAAAAAACGATGGGCTATAACCCATGTTTGTTTTTTTTTCCTTTTTTTCAAAACCTCAAAAATTATGAAAAACGGCGTGCTATAGTATGCCGTACGGTATGGGCTATAGCCCATGTTCAAAAATGATGAAAAACGAGGTTAACTTTTTTTTTTCAAATTTTCAAAAAACGATGGGCTATAACCCATGTTTTTTTTGTTTTTTCATTTTTTTCAAAACCTCAAAAATGATGAAAAACGGCGTGCTATAGTATGCCGTACGGTATGGGCTATAGCCCATGTTCAAAAATGATGAAAAACGAGGTTAACTTTTTTTTTCAAAATTTCCAAAAACGATGGGCTATAACCCATGTTTTTTTTTTTTTCATTTTTTTCAAAACCTCAAAAATGATGAAAAACGGCGTGCTATAGTATGCCGTACGTTATGGGCTATAGCCCATGTTCAAAAATGATGAAAAACGAGGTTAACTTTTTTTTTCAAATTTTCAAAAAACGATGGGCTATAACCCATGTTTTTCTTTTTTTTTTCTTTTTTTTCAAAACCTCAAAAATGATGAAAAACTGCGTGCTATAGTATGCCGTACGGTATGGGCTATAGCCCATGTTCAAAAATGATGAAAAACGAGGTTAACTTTTTTTTCAAATTTTCAAAAAACGATGGGCTATAACCCATGTTTTTTGTTTTTTTGTTTTTTTCAAAACCTCAAAAAGGATGAAAAACGGCGTGCTATAGTATGCCGTACGGTATGGGCTATAGCCCATGTTCAAAAATGATGAAAAACGAGGTTAACTTTTTTTTTCAAATTTTCAAAAAACGATGGGCTATAACCCATGTTTTTTTTATTTTTTTCCATTTTTTTCAAAACCTCAAAAATGATGAAAAACGGCGTGCTATAGTATGCCGTACGGTATGGGCTATAGCCCATGTTCAAAAATGATGAAAAACGAGGTTAACTTTTTTTTTTTTAATTTCAAAAAACGATGGGATATAACCCATGTTTTTTTTGTTTTTTCATTTTTTTCAAAACCTCAAAAATGATGAAAAACGGCGTGCTATAGTATGCCGTACGGTATGGGCTATAGCCCATGTTCAAAAATGATGAAAAACGAGGTTAACTTTTTTTTTTTAATTTCCAAAAACGATGGGCTATAACCCATGTTTTTTTTTTTTTTCATTTTTTTCAAAACCTCAAAAATGATGAAAAACGGCGTGCTATAGTATGCCGTACGGTATGGGCTATAGCCCATGTTCAAAAATGATGAAAAACGAGGTTAACTTTTTTTTTCAAAATTTCCAAAAACGATGGGCTATAACCCATGTTTTTTTTGTTTTTTCATTTTTTTCAAAACCTCAAAAATGATGAAAAACGGCGTGCTATAGTATGCCGTACGGTATGGGCTATAGCCCATGTTCAAAAATGATGAAAAACGAGGTTAACTTTTTTTTTCAAAATTTCAAAAAACGATGGGCTATAACCCATGTTTTTTTTTATTTTTCATTTTTTTCAAAACCTCAAAAATGATGAAAAACGGCGTGCTATAGTATGCCGTACGGTATGGGCTATAGCCCATGTTCAAAAATGATGAAAAACGAGGTTAACTTTTTTTTTCAAAATTACAAAAAACGATGGGCTATAACCCATGTTTGTTTTTTTTTCCTTTTTTTTCAAAACCTCAAAAATTATGAAAAACGGCGTGCTATAGTATGCCGTACGGTATGGGCTATAGCCCATGTTCAAAAATGATGAAAAACGAGGTTAACTTTTTTTTTTCAAATTTTCAAAAAACGATGGGCTATAACCCATGTTTTTTTTGTTTTTTCATTTTTTTCAAAACCTCAAAAATGATGAAAAACGGCGTGCTATAGTATGCCGTACGGTATGGGCTATAGCCCATGTTCAAAAATGATGAAAAACGAGGTTAACTTTTTTTTTCAAAATTTCCAAAAACGATGGGCTATAACCCATGTTTTTTTTTTTTTTCATTTTTTTCAAAACCTCAAAAATGATGAAAAACGGCGTGCTATAGTATGCCGTACGGTATGGGCTATAGCCCATGTTCAAAAATGATGAAAAACGAGGTTAACTTTTTTTTTCAAATTTTCAAAAAACGATGGGCTATAACCCATGTTTTTCTTTTTTTTTTCTTTTTTTTCAAAACCTCAAAAATGATGAAAAACTGCGTGCTATAGTATGCCGTACGGTATGGGCTATAGCCCATGTTCAAAAATGATGAAAAACGAGGTTAACTTTTTTTTCAAATTTTCAAAAAACGATGGGCTATAACCCATGTTTTTTGTTTTTTTGTTTTTTTCAAAACCTCAAAAAGGATGAAAAACGGCGTGCTATAGTATGCCGTACGGTATGGGCTATAGCCCATGTTCAAAAATGATGAAAAACGAGGTTAACTTTTTTTTTCAAATTTTCAAAAAACGATGGGCTATAACCCATGTTTTTTTGTTTTTTTTTCATTTTTTTCAAAACCTCAAAAATGATGAAAAACGGCGTGCTATAGTATGCCGTACGGTATGGGCTATAGCCCATGTTCAAAAATGATGAAAAACGAGGTTAACTTTTTTTTTTTTAATTTCAAAAAACGATGGGATATAACCCATGTTTTTTTTGTTTTTTCATTTTTTTCAAAACCTCAAAAATGATGAAAAACGGCGTGCTATAGTATGCCGTACGGTATGGGCTATAGCCCATGTTCAAAAATGATGAAAAACGAGGTTAACTTTTTTTTTTTAATTTCCAAAAACGATGGGCTATAACCCATGTTTTTTTTTTTTTTCATTTTTTTCAAAACCTCAAAAATGATGAAAAACGGCGTGCTATAGTATGCCGTACGGTATGGGCTATAGCCCATGTTCAAAAATGATGAAAAACGAGGTTAACTTTTTTTTTCAAAATTTCCAAAAACGATGGGCTATAACCCATGTTTTTTTTGTTTTTTCATTTTTTTCAAAACCTCAAAAATGATGAAAAACGGCGTGCTATAGTATGCCGTACGGTATGGGCTATAGCCCATGTTCAAAAATGATGAAAAACGAGGTTAACTTTTTTTTTCAAAATTTCAAAAACGATGGGCTATAACCCATGTTTTTTTTATTTTTCATTTTTTTCAAAACCTCAAAAATGATGAAAAACGGCGTGCTATAGTATGCCGTACGGTATGGGCTATAGCCCATGTTCAAAAATGATGAAAAACGAGGTTAACTTTTTTTTTCAAAATTACAAAAAACGATGGGCTATAACCCATGTTTTTCTTTTTTTTTTTCTTTTTTTTCAAAACCTCAAAAATGATGAAAAACTGCGTGCTATAGTATGCCGTACGGTATGGGCTATAGCCCATGTTCAAAAATGATGAAAAACGAGGTTAACTTTTTTTTCAAATTTTCAAAAAACGATGGGCTATAACCCATGTTTTTTTGTTTTTTTCAAAACCTCAAAAATGATGAAAAACGGCGTGCTATAGTATGCCGTACGGTATGGGCTATAGCCCATGTTCAAAAATGATGAAAAACGAGGTTAACTTTTTTTTTCAAATTTTCAAAAAACGATGGGCTATAACCCATGTTTTTTTTGTTTTTTCATTTTTTTCAAAACCTCAAAAATGATGAAAAACGGCGTGCTATAGTATGCCGTACGGTATGGGCTATAGCCCATGTTCAAAAATGATGAAAAACGAGGTTAACTTTTTTTTTCAAAATTTCAAAAAACGATGGGCTATAACCCATGTTTTTTTTATTTTTCATTTTTTTCAAAACCTCAAAAATGATGAAAAACGGCGTGCTATAGTATGCCGTACGGTATGGGCTATAGCCCATGTTCAAAAATGATGAAAAACGAGGTTAACTTTTTTTTTCAAAATTACAAAAAACGATGGGCTATAACCCATGTTTTTTTTTTTTCCTTTTTTTTCAAAACCTCAAAAATTATGAAAAACGGCGTGCTATAGTATGCCGTACGGTATGGGCTATAGCCCATGTTCAAAAATGATGAAAAACGAGGTTAACTTTTTTTTTCAAATTTTCAAAAAACGATGGGCTATAACCCATGTTTTTTTTCGTTTTTTTCATTTTTTTCAAAACCTCAAAAATGATGAAAAACGGCGTGCTATAGTATGCCGTACGGTATGGGCTATAGCCCATGTTCAAAAATGATGAAAAACGAGGTTAACTTTTTTTTTCAAAATTTCAAAAAACGATGGGTTATAACCATAGACTGTAAAAAATATGGACAAAGCGTTCCCCGGGTCTAACATGAACGTAAAATGAAGCCTGTAATAATATGCTAATTCCTGATGTAAGTCGCCATCTTTGGTACCAGCTGGCCATTGGCTGGCTCCGTTTTGTATACCAGCTGGTCATTGGCTGCCCAGACAACGAGGCGGGACTTCCCCCCTTCTTCTCCGTTGGTTTTTATTTTGACTCGAGTGGGAGGGGAATCCCGATCATAGACTGTAACGGTAGCCACGCCCCTCAGAACATACGCGATGGGTTTTTTTCTTTATGGTAATTTTTTTAATTAATGGGACCATAATTTTCCAAAAAGAATATTATGACATTAGAAATGAGACTTTAAACTAGTGACTGGAAGAAGAAAGTATTCATGACCATGTTTATTAAGGTAATACAGTCTAGGTGAAGTTAGGCCAAAATACATGGGCCTCTATGGAGCTATGGGGCTTTTTGGGTCCAGTCCAGCGCCACAACAGGCCATTATATGAACTACCGATTTCAAATGAGGCTTCACGAAATATCTGGCTGACTGCCCCCCTGGTTATAACCCATGTTTTTTTTTTTTTCATTTTTTTCAAAACCTCAAAAATGATGAAAAACGGCGTGCTGAAAAAAAAAAAAAAAGGGTTATAGCCCATCGTTTTTTGAAATTTTGAAAAAAAAAGTTAACCTCGTTTTTCATCATTTTTTAACATGGGCTATAGCCCATACCGTACGGCATACTATAGCACGCTGTTTTTCATCATTTTTGAGGTTTTGAAATAAAAAAAAAAAAAAAAAAACATGGGTTATAGCCCATCGTTTTTTTAATTTTTGAAAAAAAAAGTTAACCTCGTTTTTCATCATTTTTGAACATGGGCTATAGCCCATACCGTACGGCATACTATAGCACGCCGTTTTTCATCATTTTTGAGGTTTTGAAAAAAATGAAAAAAATGAAAAAAACATGGGTTATAGCCCATCGTTTTTTGAAAATTTGAAAAAAAAAGTTAACCTCGTTTTTCATCATTTTTGAACATGGGCTATAGCCCATACCGTACGGCATACTATAGCACGCCGTTTTTCATCATTTTTGAGGTTTTGAAAAAAATGAAAAAAAAACAAAAAAAACATGGGTTATAGCCCATCGTTTTTTGAAAATTTGAAAAAAAAAATGATCCTCGTTTTTCATCATTTTTGACCATGGGCTATAGCCCATACCGTATGGCAAACTATATAGCACGCTGTTTTTCATCATTTTTGAGGTTTTGAAAAAAAAACAAAAAAAACATGGGTTATAGCCCATCGTTTTTGGAAATTTTGAAAAAAAAAGTTAACCTCGTTTTTCATCATTTTTGAACATGGGCTATAGCCCATACCGTACGGCATACTATAGCACGTCGTTTTTCATCATTTTTGAGGTTTTGAAAAAAATGAAAAAAAAAAAAAAACATGGGTTATAGCCCATCGTTTTTGGAAATTTTGAAAAAAAAAGTTAACCTTGTTTTTCATCATTTTTGAACATGGGCTATAGCCCATACCGTACGGCATACTATAGCACGCCGTTTTTCATCATTTTTGAGGTTTTGGAAAAAAACAAAAAAAACATGGGTTATAGCCCATCGTTTTTTGAAAATTTGAAAAAAAAGTTAACCTCGTTTTTCATCATTTTTGAACATGGGCTATAGCCCATACCGTACGGCATACTATAGCACGTCGTTTTTCATCATTTTTGAGGTTTTGAAAAAAATGAAAAAAAAAAAAAAACATGGGTTATAGCCCATCGTTTTTGGACATTTTGAAAAAAAAAGTTAACCTTGTTTTTCATCATTTTTGAACATGGGCTATAGCCCATACCGTACGGCATACTATAGCACGCCGTTTTTCATCATTTTTGAGGTTTTGGAAAAAACAAAACAAAACATGGGTTATAGCCCATCGTTTTTTTAATTTTTGAAAAAAAAAAGTTAACCTCGTTTTTCATCATTTTTGAACATGGGCTATAGCCCATACCGTACGGCATACTATAGAACGCCGTTTTTCATCATTTTTTAGGTTTTGAAAAAAATGAAAAAAAAAAAAAAACATGGGTTATAGCCCATCGTTTTTTGAAAATTTGAAAAAAAAAGTTAACCTCGTTTTTCATCATTTTTGAACATGGGCTATAGCCCATACCGTACGGCATACTATAGCACGCCGTTTTTCATCATTTTTGAGGTTAAAAAAAAAAAAAAAAAAAAAAAACATGGGTTATAGCCCATTGTTTTTTGAAATTTTGAAAAAAAAAGTTAACCTCGTTTTTCATCATTTTTGAACATGGGCTATAGCCCATACCGTACGGCATACTATAGCACGCCGTTTTTGGGTTATAGCCCATCGTTTTTTGAAATTTTGGAAAAAAAAAATGATCCTCGTTTTTCATCATTTTTTAACATGGGCTATAGCCCATACCGTACGGCATACTATAGCACGCCGTTTTTCATCATTTTTGAGGTTTTGAAAAAAATGAAAAAAACAAACAAACATGGGTTATAGCCCATCGTTTTTTTAATTTTTGAAAAAAAAAAGTTAACCTCGTTTTTCATCATTTTTGAACATGGGCTATAGCCCATACCGTACGGCATACTATAGAACGCCGTTTTTCATCATTTTTGAGGTTTTGAAAAAAAAAAACAAAAAAAAAAAACATGGGTTATAGCCCATCGTTTTTATATTTTTTGAAAAGAAAAGTTAACCTCGTTTTTCATCATTTTTGACCATGGGCTATAGCCCATACCGTACGGCATACTATAGCACGCCGTTTTTCATCATTTTTGAGGTTTTGAAAAAAAAAAAAAAAAAAAAAAACATGGGTTATAGCCCATCGTTTTTTTTAATTTTTGAAAAAAAAAGTTAACCTCGTTTTTCATCATTTTTGAACATGGGCTATAGCCCATACCGTACGGCATACTATAGCACGCCGTTTTTCCACATTTTTGAGGTTTTGAAAAAGATGAAAAAACAAAAAAAACATGGGTTATAGCCCATCGTTTTTGGAAATTTTGAAAAAAAAAGTTAACCTCGTTTTTCATTATTTTTGAACATGGGCTATAGCCCATACCGTACGGCATACTATAGCACGTCGTTTTTCATCATTTTTGAGGTTTTGAAAAAAATGAAAAAAAAAAAAAAACATGGGTTATAGCCCATACCGTACGGCATACTATAGCACGCCGTTTTTCCACATTTTTGAGGTTTTGAAAAAGATGAAAAAACAAAAAAAACATGGGTTATAGCCCATCGTTTTTGGAAATTTTGAAAAAAAAAGTTAACCTTGTTTTTCATCATTTTTGAACATGGGCTATAGCCCATACCGTACGGCATACTATAGCACGCCGTTTTTCATCATTTTTGAGGTTTTGGAAAAAAAACAAAAAAACATGGGTTATAGCCCATCGTTTTTTGAAAATTTGAAAAAAAAAGTTAACCTCGTTTTTCATCATTTTTGAACATGGGCTATAGCCCATACCGTACGGCATACTATAGCACGCCGTTTTTCATCATTTTTTAGGTTAAAAAAAAAAAAAAAAAAAAAAAAACATGGGTTATAGCCCATTGTTTTTTGAAATTTTGAAAAAAAAAGTTAACCTCGTTTTTCATCATTTTTGAACATGGGCTATAGCCCATACCGTACGGCATACTATAGCACGCCGTTTTTGGGTTATAGCCCATCGTTTTTTGAAATTTTGAAAAAAAAAAATGATCCTCGTTTTTCATCATTTTTGACCATGGGCTATAGCCCATACCGTACGGCATACTATATAGCATGCTGTTTTTCATCATTTTTTAGGTTTTGAAAAAAATGAAAAAAAAAAAAAAACATGGGTTATAGCCCATCGTTTTTTTAATTTTTGAAAAAAAAAGTTAACCTCGTTTTTCATCATTTTTGAACATGGGCTATAGCCCATACCGTACAGCATACTATAGCACGCCGTTTTTCATCATTTTTGAGGTTTTGAAAAAAAAAAAAAAAAAAAAAACATGGGTTATAGCCCATCGTTTTTTGAAATTTTGAAAAAAGAAATTAACCTCGTTTTTCATCATTTTTGAACATGGGCTATAGCCCATACCGTACGGCATACTATAGCACGCCGTTTTTCATCATTTTTGAGGTTTTGAAAAAAATGAAAAAAAAAAAAAACATGGGTTATAGCCCATCGTTTTTTAAATTTTTGAAAAAAAAAGTTAACCTCGTTTTTCATCATTTTTGAACATGGGCTATAGCCCATACCGTACGGCATACTATAGCACGCCGTTTTTCATCATTTTTGAGGTTTTGAAAAAAAAAGGAAAAAAAAAAACATGGGTTATAGCCCATCGTTTTTTGAAATTTTGAAAAAAAAAATTAACCTCGTTTTTCATCATTTTTGAACATGGGCTATAGCCCATACCGTACGGCATACTATAGCACGCCGTTTTTCATCATTTTTGAGGTTTTGAAAAAAATGAAAAAAAAAAAAAACATGGGTTATAGCCCATCGTTTTTTAAATTTTTGAAAAAAAAGGTTAACCTCGTTTTTCATCATTTTTGAACATGGGCTATAGCCCATACCGTACGGCATACTATAGCACGCCGTTTTTCATAATTTTTGAGGTTTTGAAAAAAATGAAAAAAATGGGTTATAGCCCAACGTTTTTTGAATTTTTGAAAAAAGAATATCCTCGTTTTTCATCATCAAAAATGATGAAAAAGGAGGATAAAAAGAATTCAAAAATACAAAAAACGATGGGCTATAACCCATGTTTTTTGAATTTTAGAATTTTTTTCAAATCCTCAAAAATGATGAAAAACGGCGCGCTATAGTATGCCGTACGATATACTCAAAAATGATGAAAAACGAGGATTTTTTTCTTCTTCAGAAATTAAAAAAACGATGGGCAAATGACCTTGCCCAGTATAAATGACCTTGACCAGTATGTGGTCCGTGACCATGGACTATAGCCCTTCGCTTTTCCTTGATTTTCACCTTTTTTAAATTCTCAACAATGATGAAGAATCGTGCACTATAGCGTGCCGCTCAATGACCTCTGAGACCATGGACCAATGAACCATGTAAATACAACACATTGAGCAGGGCACTGCAGGGAGTTGAACCCCGTTCCGGTAAACCAGAAGTACGACACCAGTGCCTTAGTTTTTTTGTTGTCCTTTACAGGTCCTTTCGTTGAAATGTAAATTTTACATTTCAACAGTAAAGTAATATATAAAGAAGAGAAACACAAAAGCACAAAAATAACATTTTCGAATTACCTTTGCTTTGATTTTTTAAACTTTCTCTTGCCGACCTCCCACATTTCATTCGATGATTAACAAAAAACTGTGTTGGATCTGTAAGGATGATCCATACCGCTTATTTTGCTTTCTTTTATTTACGTTCGAGAAAACGGAAAATCAAGAAAACGGAAAACGAGAAAACGGAAAATCGAGAAAACGGAAAACGGAAAATCGAGAAAACGGAAAATCAAGAAAACGGAAAATCAAGAAAACGGAAAACGGAAAATCGAGAAAACGGAAAATCGAGAAAACGGAAAATCGAGAAAACGGAAAATCGAGAAAACGGAAAATCGAGAAAACGGAAAATCAAGAAAACGGAAAACGGAAAACGAGAAAACGGAAAATCGAGAAAACGGAAAATCGAGAAAACGGAAAATCGGGAAAACGGAAAATAAAGAAAACGGAAAATCGAGAAAACGGAAAACGGAAAATCAAGAAAACGGAAAACGGAAAACGAGAAAACGGAAAATCAAGAAAACGGAAAATCGAGAAAACGGAAAATCGAGAAAACGGAAAATCGAGAAAACGGAAAATCGAGAAAACGGAAAATCGAGAAAACGGAAAATCGAGAAAACGGAAAATCAAGAAAACGGAAAACGGAAAACGAGAAAACGGAAAATCGAGAAAACGGAAAATCGAGAAAACGGAAAATCGGGAAAACGGAAAATAAAGAAAACGGAAAATCGAGAAAACGGAAAACGGAAAATCAAGAAAACGGAAAACGGAAAACGAGAAAACGGAAAATCGAGAAAACGGAAAACGGAAAATCGAGAAAACGGAAAATCGAGAAAACGGAAAACGAGAAAACGGAAAACGAGAAAACGGAAAATCGAGAAAACGGAAAATCGAGAAAACGGAAAATCGAGAAAACGGAAAATCGAGAAAACGGAAAATCGAGAAAACGGAAAATCGAGAAAACGGAAAACGAGAAAACGGAAAACGGAAGATCGAGAAAACGGAAAACGGAAAATAAAGAAAACGGAAAATCAAGAAAACGGAAAATGGAAAATCGAGAAAACGGAAAACGGAAAATCGAGAAAACGGAAAACGGAAAATAAAGAAAACGGAAAATCGAGAAAACGGAAAATCGGGAAAACGGAAAATAAAGAAAACGGAAAATCGAGAAAACGGAAAATCGAGAAAACGGAAAATCGAGAAAACGTAAAACGTAAAATCGAGAAAACGTAAAACGTAAAAATGTAATAACGTAAAAACAGAGAATGTAAAACGTAAAACGTAAAAACGTAAAACGTAAAAACGTAAAAACGTAAAACGTAAAAACAGAGAACGTAAAACGTAAAACGGAAAAACGGAAAACAGAAAAACGGAAAGCGACAAAATCGGAAAGCGACAAAAGCGGAAAGCGACAAAAGCGACAAAATCGGAAAGCGACAAAATCGGAAAGCGACAGAAGCGACAAAATCGGAAAGCGACAAAAGCGACAAAATCGGAAAGCGATGAAAATCGGAAAGCGACAAAAGCGACAAAATCGGAAAGCGACAAAAGCGACAAAATCGGAAAGCGACAAAAGCGACAAAATCGGAAAGCGACAAAATCGGAAAGCGACAAAATTGGAAAGCGACAAAATCGGAAAGCGACAAAATCGACAAAATCGGAAAGCGACAAAATCGGAAAGCGACAAAAGCGACAAAATCGGAAAGCGCTTCGTGACCGCCAAGTGACCTTTTGACCAATGCGGCCCTCGCCCCAAGTTCAGTTCGACACCTCTGACCTAACCCTAACCTCACAAAACTACTTTATTGTCCAAAAAAGTATAGTCTGCAGTTGTTTTTTTGGTAGAACTCGTGAGGTATGGTTTGCTTTGGTTGTGAGTAGTCCACTGATAGAGCTAGCTGGGATCTGTGTTAGTATTAGAAGGTGGAAAGCCGGCCCGGGGTAAAATGAGTGCTCCGGGTGCTCCCTAAGAAATGGTCTCCTATGAATACAATATTCGTCATGGCCACCATCACCATAAGCCACCACCATAAGCCTGACTCAGGTTTTCTGAAGCCAAGATCGCTATATTGCCATAAACAGTGATAAATGGACAATATGACTCATGGCCGCCAATGATTGTGGCTAAAAACCAAATATGGAAAGAAGGAAATATTTCACATCCAGCAATTCCAGTTTGCAGATTTACCAGCGTTCGTCAGGCACTGCGAGGCAAACTGGAGCTGGAATTAAGTTTGATAGAATGCATTAAAGTCAACGAGAGCCAGGTCGAAAAACGTATGAATAAACACTGTCATCTAATGACTGCAACCCTTGATAAATAATAGGTTCAGGAACATAAAAGAAGGCATATCAGTTTGTTTTCCGGGCTGTTCTTTGATGTGCACATGGTATCTAAAGAGCACAGGGTACATTTCTGACGGGGCAGGCCAGAGCAAAATACTGCCTAGTGAGAAACATACTCTGTGCTCTTTTCATAGCGCACATTGAAAAACAAGATATCGGAAACATGTGATATGTATGTGTTCTTTTATCTTTCTTATCTTTCCTGAACCGACTATCTGACAAGAGTTGCGATCATTAAAGCTATTATTTATTCATAAGCTGGTCCAGCTAGCTCTCATTGACCGCAATGCATTCCATTGAACTTCTGTCTCCAGTTTGCCTCCTAGTGCGTCTATGATGCATACAATGACATGTAGAATGTCCTCCTTGCTAAAAAGATGGAAGTAAGGGTTGTAGATTTCACATTCAAAGATAGTTATTTCACCACACGCAGAATGCTCAGTGTTCAGCAAACAAAGAGGTCATTAAAAAGCATGATGTTTCCCTTTAAGAGCCTTTCTTTATTCCAGTGTTCTTCTCACTTAACAGCCTTGTGGTATCTGAGGGATCATGAGAGAATTAAAGATGGGCACACAGAGCGGCTGTTCGTTGGCCGTGGGAGGGAAAGAAGAGTGGTGAATCAAAATAAAATGAACGGGGAGATGCCGCTACGAGCTCTGTGGCCAGTCAGAAGCCATATTTGTTCCGGTTCGCTCGGCTGAGGTCTCATTTAAAACCACTATAAACTGGTGCGGAGAGGCACTATAACACAGCAATCCCTTACTTCACCCAACACTGTCTTTTTAAAACCTTACTGTATATCTTTACGCTACTG
>NC_139707.1:22822341-23204841 GCF_964188405.1 Protomyctophum parallelum | reverse complement strand
TGCTACTTTTAATCCGTTTGTATTTGATGGTTTTGTTTCGGTGACCGGCGAGGAAAAAGACAAAGTGCAAGTAAAAATCTTACGGGATACAGGGGCTTATCATTCATTTATGCTGGATTCGGTTCTGCCACTTTCGAATGACACTTCGTGTAACGCTGATTTGCTTGTGTGGGGCATCAAAATGAGCGTGGTTAAAGCCCCTTTACATTTCGTACATTTCGGTTCACCCCTGGTGGCAGGGCGATTTAAAGTAGCTGTGCGGCCTCAGTTGCCGATCACTGGTATTGATTTTATTCTCGGTAATGACATAGCGGGAGGACAAGTTTTCCCTACGCCCGAAGTTGTCGAAATTCCTAATTTGGATTGCGAGTCCCCTGTGTCCACAATGCCAAATGTGTTTCCTGTGTGCGCGGTTACACGCGCACAGGCCCGTAAAATGGGTAATGTGGTTGATTTGTCTGAATCATTTCTGGCTGACGAAAATGAACTCACTCAGTCACTTGCTCTCCCTGAGAAAAATGATGAAATTGTCAATGTGTCTGATGCATCTATGGTTGAACCTGAATTGAGTCTAAATGTGACAAAGGAAATGTTAATAACCGCTCAGAAAGAGGACCCGTCATTGACTGTGTGTTTGTCCTCTGCCATAGCCAGTGAGGGAGGCCAAAATCCCGTTTCTTTTTTTTTGGAGGGTGGAGTGTTGATGAGGAGCTGGAGCCCTGATGACAGCGAGGTGGTCACTGTTCATCAGGTAGTAGTGCCAACTGAATATAGACCACAGGTACTTAGCATTGCCCATGATTCCAGCTTAGCTGGACATCTGGGAATAAAAAAAACATATTATCGAGTGTTGCGTAATTTCTATTGGCCGGGGCTGAAAGCCGACGTAGCCAAATACTGCCGGTCTTGTCACACTTGTCAAATTGTAGGGAAACCCAACCAGCCTGTCCCACCCGCCCCTCTACATCCAATTCCTGTGATGGGGGAGCCGTTTGAGGAGGTGATTATAGATTGTGTGGGTCCACTACTAAAAACCAAGTCTGGAAACCAATATTTGTTAACGGTGATGTGCGCTGCTACCCGATACCCGGAGGCCATCCCGTTGAAAAATATAAAAACCAAATCTGTATTGAAGGCCCTTATCAAATTTTTTTCCACTTTCGGGCTACCGATTTCGGCCCAAACAGACCGAGGAACGAATTTTATGTCTAAAGTGTTCGCACAGGTTATGGGAGAACTGAAAATTAAACATAAAACGTCAAGTGCTTACCATCCAGAGTCTCAAGGTGCGCTGGAGAGGTTTCACCAGACACTAAAGTCCATGTTACGAAAATATTGCCTGGAATCCGATAAAGACTGGGATGAGGGCGTCCCTCTTTTATTATTTGCTGTGAGAGAAACCATTCAGGAGTCGTTAGGGTTTAGTCCCTGTGATCTGGTGTTTGGACACACTGTGCGCGGCCCGTTAAAACTGCTTAAAGAGAAGTGGTTGTCGGAGTCACCAAAAATTGAACATAAGGTGCTTGACTATGTGAATGCTTTCCGTCAGCGCCTCCATCATGTGTGTGAGTTGGCTCGTGAAAACTTGAGCAAGGCTCAGTCTAAAATGAAGCGGCGCTACGACAAAAAGTCAGTGCTCAGAATGTTCCAATCCGGAGATAAAGTGCTATTACTGCTCCCCTTCGCCGGTTCAAGTCTTCACCCACGATTTTCAGGCCCGTATGTGGTGGAACGAAAAATGAGTGATACTAATTACGTGGTAAAAACGCCAGATAGAAAACAAAAGGCTCGGGTATGTCATATTAATATGATGAAGAAGTATGTTGGTAGAGATTGTGCAGTACAACCACCTCCTGCAGCATCAGTTGTCCCAATGTGTGTTGCTGCTCCCCCGAAGTATAATTTGGCTGAGGATGGATTAATTGAAAAGAGTGGATCGATGCCCGTGGCTCGTTTGGGCAACTCTGATGTACTGCGTAATTTACAGTCCTTTTTGGCTCATTTGTCTGGGTCTGCTCGGGCAGATATCATTCGGTTAATCGAAAACAATTTATTACTTTTTTCCGACCATCCTCGCCAGACTTCCGTTTTGTGCCACGACATTGATATAGAAGGGCATAACCCCATTAAGCAGCACGCATATCGTGTTAACCCCACAAAGAGAGCACTGATGCAGCAGGAGGTACAATACTTGGTGGAAAATAAATTGGCTGTTCCTAGTAACAGCGCATGGAGCAGTCCGTGCCTGTTGATTCCTAAATCTGACAACACAAAACGTTTTTGTACGGATTACCGAAAGGTTAATTCAGTTACCAAGCCGGACTCTTTTCCGCTCCCGTTGATGATGGATTGTATTGACAGAGTCGGTTCTGCGAAATTTGTAACAAAGTTGGACTTGTTAAAAGGTTTCTGGCAAATCCCCTTAACACCGCGAGCGTCGGAAATATCCGCATTTGTGACACCCGATGATTTTCTCCAATATACTGTTATGCCGTTTGGGTTGCGTAATGCGCCCGCCACGTTCCAGCGCCTGATGCGTAATGTCCTGGCTGGAGTGGAGTGTTGCGAGGCCTACATGGATGATGTGGTGGCGTACTCTGATACATGGTCTGATCATATGAAAACGGTTGCTCTTATTTTCAGCCGCCTCCGGGACGCAAACCTAACTCTAAACCTCGCTAAGTGTGAATTTGGTAAAGGCACGGTAACATATTTGGGTAAACATGTGGGCCAGGGGCAGGTTCGTCCGGTGGAAGAGAAAGTGAGAGCTGTCGTTGAGTTTGCTGTACCAAAGACAAAGAAATGTTTGCGCCGTTTTATCGGTATGTGTGGCTATTATCGGGGTTTTTGCAGAAACTTTTCTGTGGTCGTGGCTCCTCTCACAGCAATGGTTAGCCCTGTAAAACCGTTTGTGTGGTCACCAGCTTGTCAGGCGGCATTTGAAGCTGCTAAAGCATTGCTGTGCAGCACACCCGTCCTTGCGGCACCTGTTTTCAGTAAACCTTTTAAATTAGAGGTTGATGCGAGTGGATATGGGGCAGGGGCTGTTCTTCTGCAGGAGGATGAGCAGAATGTGGATCATCCCGTGTGCTACTTTTCTAAGAAATTTAACAAACACCAGTTGAATTATAGCACAGTGGAAAAGGAGGCTCTGGCGATGTTGTTAGCCCTGCAGTATTTTGAAGTGTATATTGGGTCTACCCCCGAAACTGTTAAAGTTTTTACAGACCATAACCCTTTAGTATTTATAGCCAGGATGCAAAACTCTAATCAGAGGTTAATGCGTTGGGCTATTGCATTGCAGGAATTCAATCTGGAGATTTGCCACAAAAAAGGTACCGATAATATAATTGCAGATGCCCTATCAAGAGGATTTTAGGTGGGGGCAACCTCGGAAAGGATTGAGCACTCTAGGGGAGTGCTAAATTCTTGAGGAGGGGGGTGTTACGACTGGGGTCGTATTCTTATACTTATTCTTATACTGTGATGTGGTCCTATATGCTGTGACATGTCTTTCTGCCCTGGTGTGGAGTGGTGCGCGCGCCCCGTGCATCGCCCAGATGAAGATGGCATAGTGGACCTGGGCGTGATTGAGGATGCAGAGCGCGGTGGACAGCCGTGATTGGCGGAGGAGGCCTGAGTCCCACAAGACACCTGTCAGTGGCTAACGAGGGTGGCCTTTCCTCTACATAAGAGAGGAGCAGAGGAGAGTGCGGCACGCAGGGGACAGACCTGTCTTCCTCGGCTCCCAACCGGCCACCGCCCTTCCTTATGTTGTTATGTTACTCTGAGTTTTGTTGCGTTGTGTCCAAACCTTTATCGGAGAGTTTGAGTTAAAGTCCTGTTTTTCGTTAAGGAGGTAAGCCCCATGTGTTTTGTTTTGTTAGGGAAGATTATTTGGTTTCTAGTTATTTTCTTATTTAATTTATCCGTTGCCTTAAACCCCTTTACCTCTGTTGTAAATATCATTTCCGTTAATAAACCCATATTTGCTTTTCAACCTTTGTTCGAGTGGCTGCTTGGGAGTTGGGGAAGGCGGGAGCGTCATATTTCGTGTTGGGTACCAGATCCCCTAGACTGGTGCATAACACATGTACACACACACACACACACACACACACACACACACACAAATCCCGGGCCATTATAATATAGCGCAAACGTCATTGTGACGCCAGCCTCTTTATAGAGTCTCGCCACCATACAGAACTTTATAGCACACCTGAAAACTGCCGTATAAATGCCCTGCGGTACGGGAGACAAAGACTTCATTTTCACCCAGCTTATTACGGTGTTTTTACAACTGTGCTTGAGGTTTAGGAAACACCCAACAGCTCACTCTGCCACCTCTAGCGTTAATAGGTTGAAAATAAGTGCAGCATAGCTCATTGTTAAATGGATAGGTCAATGTAGTAGTAGGCCTACTGTACATAAAGAATATGCGATAGTATACTATAATGCTATAATGTATGAGATGATATACAATAGTATGTCATTTGAATAAAGGCTTGAATATAGTTTTGTGCTGTGCTGTGCTGTGCTGTGCTGTGCTGTGTTGTGTTAACTTATATTAATGTATGATATTAGAATGTTTTTCCTGTCTGCAAGTTGTCAGTCTGGAGTAGTGCAGTGCTGGTGCTTATAGGGCCACTTCTCCCCTTTTGCAACCAGATCTTATTTTAATGATGTTTGGGAGACAAAATAAACACTTTCCTGTGGTTTTTAATGTGTGTAATATGTGTTTTTATATATTTTAGTATTTCAAAGTGCCAGTGATGTCATGGACACATGTTGTCTCATTAAGACAGCCCTCTCCCTCTCCACAAGGTCCCCCACCTTATGGGCAAAGAAGTAGAGTGCAGCAAAGAATTATGGTCATCGTAGTAATCCAGCAGTGAGACCAGTGTCCATGACATCACAGACACTTTGAAATACTAAAATATCTAAAAACACAACCCCATGGAAAGTGTTTCTTGTCTCCTAAACAGGTAGCGCTCATTGAAAGAGCTTCTGTGAGAGAAATCCATCCTACGCTCTATTTATACCCCAAATTAAACAAAACAAAGTCATTCACTTCATAAACAAATCCCAACATTGCAACTGTTTACTTGAATTGGGGCTAGTGATTGTCTGGTCTCGTCTGGTCTGGTCTGGTCTGGTCCCCGGTCCGGTCCGGTCCGACTATTTTGAAAAACATTTTACATTTTTCAACTAGCTGATCTACATTGACACGTTGTGATAGATCAACGTGTAGATCGGCTATTTGAACTATTCAGAAATGTCTCAAAATGGTGAAATAAGGAAAAGAGGTTTAGGGATAAGAGCTAAGGCAGTGATGGAAATAGGGCCCTATATGCAATGCACAGCCTAAGGTGATTTCACTGGACTTGCACAAGGGCGTGCCTCAGATACCACAATTATCTTTATGTAATCTTCACATTCATTCACATTCATGATGCGAAGCCTGCAGAGCTAGTTCAGGCAGGCAACTCGTGAGCGCGCCTACCTGATCAGGTGACTATAGTCTCATGCACTCTTTACCTGATCAGAGCGGCTATTTAAACCTATCTGCCTACCTGCTCATTCCTGGCTTCTCTCCTGATGCTGCTACTGTCTCCCTGCCTCGCTTGCTGCTAACATGCTGCTCATGAAGTTTTTGCTAATCCCAGCGCCTCCCCAGCATCCACCTGTATACAGGCTCTGTTTCTAGATCCCCCTGCATGGGGGTCTTATTCATTCCCTGTAATTCTACTTGGCTTATAATTTAACTAAAATGTTAATGTTACAGGGAATGAATAGGGACAGAGCCCTGACGCCAATCTATACGTTTCATACATCTATGCTCAATTATACTCAATAAATATATTCTAAATTCACTCTAAGAGTTGTCTGACTGAAATATTAGTTACACATGATCTTGGGGACAATATCGTTTGCTGAGAATGGCATATTTGCTATTTTTGGGCGAGTAACACACCACAAGATGAACTACAGCCAGGCTAAATCAGGCTATAGAGCCCAGAAATCCCATGAGTTCCGTCCCTCTGTATATAAGACCGAGAAATACACACAAACTACTAATCCGTTTTCTAGTTTAGGCACTGGATTTTCACAAACACATCCAATCCAATTTTCTGGCCACATGTGGCACAGATCTTCTCTTTTTGTCTGGGCTGTCTAAGCAGGCAGAATGTAAGAAAAATAAAACCCATGTGGCTTCCCCTTGTTTTGGATAGCCGCAAATATATAGCTCTGTCACAGAGGCTTAGTAATCACATGTTGTTTTTCCACTGTGTGCATCCAGCTTGAAGACATTTTGCAGTATAAATGTCAGTTAGAAGTGAGTCCAAATGGTGGAGTCCAAATGGTGGCTCAGCCAGGTAGTGCATGGGACATCTGCTCCTGGTGAGCACAGGGTTTGAGACTGAACCCCATCGTGTATGGTACACTGAACTACTTTATCTGAATTAAAGCATAAAATGCCTCACACAAAACATCTTTCAAGAATTATTTTTGACATTTCTGTGCTTTATTTGGATAGGAACAGAGAGACAGGAAAGGCAGGAGAGAGAGAGGTGAAGACATGCAACGAGAACCTCTGCTAGGGTAGGAATGTGGGCCAGCTATGGAAAACCTTATTTATATGGTGTATGCGTGTTTACCAGGTGAGCCAAAGAAAAATAAGTGAGTTGGAAATACTTCCTCTTTGATTCACCATGGAACAGGCGACAGACTGTGAATAGCGATAAAATGGCATTATGGCGTGCGCGCATCGGTGCATGTGATGTCTGGAGAGCTCTTGTTCGTGGCCTATGCGTAAGTAAGTAAGCATCGGTGCATGTATGTGTATGTGTGATGGAACGATGATAGTAGAAAAGGAGAGAGGAGGTGCAGAAAACGTGCTCGTATTTTCTCACATAGGAAAGTTAGGCTAAGACATAACGAGTACATGAGGGGAGAGAAATGAGGGTATTGTACTAACCTGATCAGTGGCGAGAGAGAGAGAGAGAAAGGAATACATGACAGACAGACAGACAGACAGACAGACAGACAGACAGACAGACAGACAGACAGACAGACAGACAGACAGACAGACAGACAGACAGACAGACAGACAGACAAATCCATAGATAGATCCCTAGATTGATGGATATATAGATATGGTTATGTGGAGACTGACAGACAAAGGTCTGGAGGCAAACTGCAGGAAGCATTGGCCATTCTGTCAAAGAGTTGAGAATCAGCAGAGGGTTCTAGGAGGAGCAGCGGATGGATTCAGAGAGAAGGGAGATGTGTCATAATGTATCGGTAGAGAGAGGAGCTATAGACTGAGGGAAGGCTGGGTAGAGAGAGAGGGAGGGACGGGAGGAGAGAGACGAGAGAGTCTTGAGGCACAGAAGTGTCAGAAAGCTGATGGAAGTTTGTGCGTGCAGGGGGGGGGGGGGGGGGGGGTGGAGGTCATTCAGCCTTGCAGTGATGAGTAGAGATAAACAGAGATGCAGCGGAGTGGAGCACAGAGTGGGAGAGAGATGTAGAGAGAGAGAGAGAGAGAGAGAGAGAGAGAGAGAGAGAGAGAGAGAAGTCTAGAGTCATATATAGCCACGACAGGAGTGACAGGAGAGTGATGGAAGTGAGCCTCACGTTTAATCACAGGAGAGAGATGGAGAGATAGAGAGAGAGAAAGAGATTGGTGTAAGGACAGATTGGGGAAGAGAGGTTGTAAAAAAGGAGATGGAGACCAGAGCCAGAAAATCAGATGGGCAGTAGAGGCCATGCTGTCCACGAGGAGAAAGGGGCAAAGGGGCTGCACAGTGGTATCGATGGAAGGAAGGAGGGACGGAGAGAGGGAGGGATGCAGAGACGTGACAATGGGAGATTGAATCGAGAGAGGTCTCTGCCTTGAAGGAGTGAGTGAGAGAGGAAGGGGATTGTCAGGAGAGAAACAAACCACAGTCAGAAGCTGTCAGAGGGGAAAGGGTCGGAGCAAGGGGTAGATGGAGGGATGGTTGAAATAGAGTGAGGAGTCCAGAGAGAATATGACAGTTCTGTGCACAGCACAGCTGTGGGTTTTATTGTGCACCGGGGAAATGCAAAACAGCAGAGACTTTCAGTGTATTTTCTTTGTGTCATTGTGTGCTTGTGGAAGATCTACTGGTTGAAGGAGGTCTACAAATCATCCAATTGCCATCCAAGGCAAGAAGAAATGGCACCCTTTTCACATTGGCCTATTATAGCGCCACCAGGAGGCCACAACCTGACCTGCCCTGGTGGAGACCTGTGCCGATGGGCACTTTATCTAGTTGTCTGCTGTGTTGCTATTTGATGTGTACACTGTGTAATTTTTAGAGAGGTATGGTATCTAAAGAGCACAAAGTACCTTTCTGAATGCACCAAGTATCACGAGACTTACCACCGTTTCCTGTTTTGCAGCCAAATCACGCGATACTTCGGAGCCAGAAACGATACCTGCTGCCGTTTAGAGCATCAGATAAAAGTATATACTGTGCACATCGAAAAGTAAGTGATTAGAAAGCAACCTGTGATATGTCTTCTGTTATTTTCCAGAAGTGATTACTTTACAAAAGGTCTCAATTGTTCATAAATAATGAACAATTCACTGCCATGTATTCATTGCACCTCCGGCGTGAATCTGGCTCCCATGAAAGTGTCCATGAAAGTGTCATAGCGCAGCCCAGTCACTTGACCACTTCTCTTCCTTCTCAGAGCTTCCTTGCCTCAGACCAGGAAGAGGATATAGCAAGTATGTGTGTTTGTTTGGTAATGAAAATATGACATGAATGATAAAATGTATTGAACTGGGTAGAGGTCATGTAAAAACAAACTCCCTGAATACACATGTAGTAGCTAGCGAATGACGTAGCATTCAGTATGTTTGGTGCCAAAAGTGACAAAAGGTAATGGTGATACTGCAACCTAAACTACTTGTAATGACTACAATGCGGATGATTGAAACGGGCCTCCACCCTCAGAGGGGCCTCTGAGCTCCGGCTGACCATCACCCTTGCACGTGTGAATCTATTTTGCGTCCGAGTAGGCTATAGTCATGGTAACACCCCGCCTGCCTCTGATTTGCCTACCGACACTGCCCTTCTTGACTGTCCTCCGAGACGCGAGGTTACTCCGTGGTGGGAAATGAGAGGCAAACTAGTATCGCTTATGCCGTTTGCATTTGATTGAATAATTGATTGAACACACGTGTACGTTGTACTATGATTTAATTTGGGTGTGTTCTAAATAAAGTGTTAATGTTGATTATCGTGTTTTAATCTAATTATAGTAAACTAATACTATTATACTAAAAAGGATAAAGATCAAGGGAAAATATACCTTTTTACAGTACAATAATGTTTCAAGTTTACACATTCAATCAATTATTCGATCAAAGCAAACGGCATAAACAATATTAGTTTGCCGTACAGTTCTCTTGTATCATACCGTACTTGTATTATTTTCCACCACGGAGTAACCTCGCATCAGACTATCCAGCACAGCTACAGTATATTCACCTCAGTGGACAGTCGAGCAATGTCGGTAGGCCAATCAGAGGCAAGCGGGCCATTACCATGTCTATGCTCGGACGCAAAATAGATTCACGCCCCTTGCACCTCTGTCTCTCACTCACTCGCTGCCTTGTTCTCTCCCACGCTGTTAAGTTACACCTATTTCCTGTTAAACATAACCTGGATAAAATTTGCAGCATTGGGATGTAAAAGGGAGCCACATTGTGAAGAGACATCAGGATGAGGAGAGGTGTTGTTGCTGCATGCCACGTAATTGTCAAGAGTGATTAATCAAGCCCTGCACTCAAGCATGCTCCTTATATGGCTAGTACAGAATTCATTCCATGTTGATCTGACCCCCCATGCCAAAGCACCAGCCCTTTAGGGCAAGGTCGCTTCTCGCCCTCAGGTGTCTTACTGGTCGTAAAATCTTTGAATTCTTATTGTCTCCACCAGCCGAAGGCATGGGGAGAGTATGTTTTGCACTCCGTCCGTCCGTCCGTCCGTGTGTCCGTGTGTCCGTGTGTCCGTCCGTGACCAGCTAATCTCAGCCACCGTTAACCCGGTCGATGCCAAATTTTGCACACACACTCCCTGGATGCCAACCATGAACCTCTGCCCCAAACTTTCCAGAACGGCCTGTTATAGCGCCACCAGGAGGCCGCTTTGTGCAAAACAAGTTTTTGCACAGTACACCTACAGATTTTGTCCAAACATCACGCAAATTGGTACACAGTCTCTCTAGAGCCATTCAACCAAACCGCTCTTTCAGATTTCTCAGACTCCATCCTGATTGGTTAAGATTGGCTTCCAAAGTTCACAGGAGTGCTCAGTTTCAAACAAAATGCTGCAAATCATGAACACATCGCGAGATTTCCGTGAAATTGTGCACCCACATTCCCACTAGGCCGAGGACGAAATGCCACATGAACAATTTCAACTCAGCCTCAAGGTGGCGCTATAACTGGCCCAAAAGTGTTTTTACCTCTAACTGCACGGATCTGTGGATAACTTTCTATGCCAACTCCCTAGAGGCCAAGGAAAAACCTTTGCCTGGAATTCTTCACATCTGCTCATCCTGGTGGAGACCTGTGCCCAGTAGGGCACTTTTTCTAGTTGATTAATCAATTGTGCATAATGGTAAGGGTGATTCTTTTAATTGAACATGATATGAATAGGTTTGAGTTGTGATTTGGTTGCATGGATGAGGTAGTGTTGGAGGAAAGAGGAAAGGGGAGGATGGAAAGAAATAAAAACATGTGCATGGAGTCTATTTGATTCTGGGTTGGGTTGGGTTGATGCTGACTGAGGTGTCAGGATGAATGCAAAGAGATGTGAAACCTTCCATCACGAAGGACAGAATGAGTGAGGGCATGGGGTTGGAGAAAGGAGAGGAGGGAGGCAGTGTCAGTGGGGTCACTCAGGGGAGGGAGACAGACACAGGGATGGAGGAATGATTAAGAGAAAGATGGAGGCATGTGGAGAGATGTTGGTGAGAATGCTGAGAGAATGCTGGGAGAGAGGAAGTGAGGGGAAACAAACGGGGGTTATAGACGCGGGGCGCGATCGAAGAAAGATGAAATACAGGAGTGAACGAGAGGGGGATGGGAGAGAAAAGAGAAGCAAGCGAAGCTTGGAGTGCATGTGTCTGACTTACTAATAGTCCGACAGGCATGAGTCCGACACCCTACCCAAAACCCTAAACCTAACCTCACAGGCAGCCACGGGCCACGCTAAATTAGTTTTAACCTGCCATTAATGTCGGGAGCCACGGGTTCGTTTTAATCAGCCACAGGTTAGTTGTAACCGGCCACGCATGTCGGGAGCGATGGTGTTGGCGGATTAATGCCTGTTGGACTGTATGACTAACCAACTTTTGCACCCACTCATTTTTATGAACGGGTCGTGCTGCTGCTTCCTGCAGTATGTGCAAATTTGAAACAGGTGGTACGTACTGTTAGCCTGGGTAAACCCACTCCCCCAGGAGTTTACCCAGGCTAACGTACTGTAGGGCCGTTCAGTGACTTAGATGGGCGCTTCCAAACTCACACCAAAATAATCACTTATAGGCACAGAATTTCTTGACAGAAAGTAGCTCATAACATGTCTACGACTCTACGGTGGATTTTTATGAAACAAACGTTTTGCAGATTTAATTAATTAAGAATAATTAAAGCTTGCCCTATTGCAATGTTTGTGAGTTTAACGTCGTTTAATTAATTAATTAATTTAATGGAAATTCGGATTTGGATGAATGGGCTGTCAATGGAGGGTATTGCAACTCTAGATTCATCCCATTATAAAAAAAAATCTAGTGTTGCAAATTGCGGTTACCCTGGATGGAGAGCGAACCACACCACACGTCCCAGACTCTTCTCCCTTCTGGCTCCCAAACTATGGAATCAACTCCCCATTGCAGTCAGAACTGCAAACTCACTCCCACTCTTCCGCTGTCGTCTGAAAACTCACCTCTTCAGAGTTCAGACTCCAATTTAGCCCGTAGCACTTGGTCTATAGCCTCGATGACCTTGCAGGCGTATGCAAAGGCTAAAATATGTAATTTAGATAGCATGCATGTTATGTAGACAGATGCCAGGTCTATTGATCTGGCATTCTATAGCATTCTGTAGTCTTTATAGTTTCAATGTACAGATATTCAGCAGATGATAGGTTCTTGCATGGTTTACTTATGATCCTAGATTCCTATAGGTGACTATTTATATGCATTTGATGTATTACCTTGTGGTTCTTGCTTACTGTAAATCGCTCTGGATTAAGAGCGTCGGCTAAATGCCTAAATTGAAGAGAGAGAGGGTGGACAACATCAAGGAAAGTAGAGGGAAGGATGGATGGAAGACGAGCTGAATCGATATTATTTTCTCCCTAACAGGTTAACATGACATCGAACATTTTATATAATACTGACCCTGACACAAACTCTTTTACTCAGCTCATAAAGGGCCTCTATTATTATTATTATTATATTGGAACATGCAGGGAGGGATGGTTGAGGTCATGCGGTTATTATCATTTAACAGATGTAGTAGGTCATCTTCTTGTGGTCCCAGCTAGTACAGCTGTCTGACAGCTAGAGCTGAGGACAACACCTGTTTCTGAATGTTAATGGATCTGCTTGTGGGGCCTCCTCTATGTGTTTCTGTCCTGTGTTTGTGAGTGTTTACATAGCACAAATTCACACATGCTTGTCTCTATCGTGACATCGTCTGCATGCAATGCATTACATAATTTATGCATTGCGTGTGCATGTGACCACAGGAATATTTCTATACTTGTGAGGGCAAACTGTCCCCACATAGTAGTTTATTTGAGAAATAGACATTGTGAGAACAATTTTCCTGGTCCTCACAAGAGAAATTCTGTTTTATGGTCAAAAAAGATGTTTAGACTTAGTAGGCCTATCTCTTGTCAAGCAGATAAAAACAGCACACATGAACGGACAAGTGCAGAATAGACGCTGTTGGCAAATATCCTTTAGTGACCATGGCGCTAAAACATATCATTACATATGAGCTGTGTTCATACTGTATTCACTTGTTCCCATTGGAATTAATAGACTCATGATGATACTACTTCTGGTCTTATAAAAGGAGCGACCACCTACTGTAAGCCTGTGTCAACACACAACCTAACAAGACTACAACTCTAAATTATCATGGAGATATCAGATTTTCACCTATCACACGTGATGGGCTGTCTTGCTTTTCTATTGTTTGTCTTTAATTGGCTCAATGCGTGGCAGCAAGAAATGGGCTATATGCATGCAACTCATCCGCGTTCAGCTTGGGCCGCCAATGCACTTCCGGTCGACAGTCGACTCATTGATAGTGAAGTCGGGATTTTGTAGGAAACCACACTATTTAATTTGATTATTTGATGTTGTGGTTTTTCATAATTTGTATTATTTGTGTGGCGACGTTGACATGATGACATGAAAGTCTGTCAGTCCGACCGAGACGAGACTTCACACATTGGACTGCAACAATGGAGGAGAAATCATCCCGTTTCACCCCTCAGTTGTTTAATCAAACTGCCGAGGTTTACCGTATGATGTTTGAAGGCTGGCTCAGATGTGTACTGAAACACCACAGAGTAGTAAACTTGAGAAAGGTTTAAAGTTTTACATGTCTTCTTATCTCTGCAAACTGGAACTAACGTTATAATTTAGCTATTTTTGAAAAATCTTGAAAATGTGGCACAAATCTTTGAATATATATTTCAGAGCGAACATTTTTAACTAAAATATTTGCTTCTGGGGGTCCCTGGAACTACATATTTAGAAGCCAAAATGGGTTAAATACATTTAAATATGAAATAGAACCACACAGTGAAGATAATACAATGAGCTCTATACAACAATACAATACAGTTCAATACGATCACAAATATATGTAAAGGAATAAGCTGCCATGGACTGACATCTTTCTCGCGGTCTCTCCACCTACTTCTTCTCCAGCTACTATACACAGCAGCAACAACTGGAAGCTGCCGTGTCAGCATGTCAATGTCGCCACACAAATAATACAAACTATGAAAAACCACGACATCAAATAATCAAATGAAATAGTGTGGTTCTGTGGTTTAAAGAACTTCATTTGTTTCCTACAAAATCACGACCGTGCGTTCACTATCAATTAGTCGACTGACGACCTGAAGTGCAGCAGTGGCCCAAGTTGAACGTGGGAGAGTTATACAGTACATGCATATGCAATTATGCATGGGCCGCTTCTCACTTCCTTCACGGGTGTTACAGCATTCAGGGGCGATTCACACTATGGTCCCGGGTGCGCACTCGGATCCACTTGGCAGATGTTGTGGTAGTGTGAATGATGCGTACCGTTCCCGGGAGCGGATCGCCCAACCTTCCCCGGGACCGCATGGGGGGAGGGTCTCTGGACCGTTGAAGTGTATTCAGATACGGATCGTTCCAATGTGAATGCATGCGTACCTAAAGAAGGAAGTGGACTGTTTTTCTTTTTAAAGAACATGACATAATCTCTAGTCGACGAGCCAAGCGTCAACAAAAACAACACAGCCGCTGCACGATGCGTAACACCAGCGCATTTCTCAACGCCGCCCTTCTCCTGTTGAATCTGCTTATACGCGCAGCACCGCAGTACGCGCTGATCTTATTCTGCGGACTACACGTGGCTCTTGGGCAATGCAATTCAGTGTGTCTGGATTTATTTGAGACAATGTCGCACAGTTGATGGTCAGTGTCCATGCGCGCCAGCCATCAAGCACACCGTCATCAGGAGGATTAAAGTGTGTTATGCAAGTGTACCCGGGTGCGCTGTTGAATCTCGGGTAATGTGAATCATGGCCATCGGGGACCAGGCAACCGTATTCGGAAACGGTTCCAATGAAACGGATTCAGTCCGTCTCAGTGTGAATTGCCTATTAGTGTAGCAGAGCCTAGCTGCCCAGTGAGCCAACATGCACAATAGCAGCACCCTGACTGTTAGCAGGCTGGGCAAGTCCTACACTGTAGACGCTATCTTTTTGTTTGGGTGGAAGTTGTGGGATTTTGGCGGAAGTACCGCTCAAGGAAATGACGTTGATGCTTTACAAATCAGTTTACATTCTCTGTGAATGAAACAAGTGTTGTGATTGGTCGCCACCCCGACATTTCCACCAATAGCGTCTCTGCCTTGGTTATGACCAGGCTTTTCTCCTGGGACTGAGGCTAGATTGTTAGACAAGAATGGAACACAACCAATTAGTATCATTGGTAACACCTGCCAATGTGGCTGCCAAACATAGGGTCTAATGGGGTTTGGGATTAAGTTGTTGTTTGTTCTGTGTGGGTGTTGGATTTTTAGATGCCCATTACCCACTACTTTATGCTTGCCTACAGATTAATTGACCAGCTAGGCCCCTCCCAAACAACCCTCAGACGGTTTGGCCTCCATAATCATCATCATCATCATCATCATTATTATCTTTATCTTTCTCAATTTTATCACTGTGATTGGGTCTCTGCCCAGGGGAGGGCCACGCCAATACTAGCGTTATTGAGCTGAGGGAGATGAGGATGCCTGTGTGTGTGTGTGTGTGCGTGTGCGTGTGCGTGTGCGTGTGTGTGTGTGTGTGTGTGCGTGTGTGTGTGTGTGTGTGTGTGTGTGAGAGACAGAGAGTAACTATCTCAGAAGGGGAGAATAGCACAGAGACGGGAGTGGTGTAACTGAACAAAGGTTAGAGAGACAGAATGAATAGCTAGTTTTCCCCCTGCAGCGAGAATCACACGCACACTTAGGTCACTCTCCTGAGCAATGGACTGGACTGAGCAATGAATCGATACATTGACATTTAATGGGCTTCTCTGCATTTGTGTTCCAAGCGTAATTCACAGGTTTATTTTATTTTATAGAGTGTTCATTCCTGGTCTTGGCCCCAAACGCCTCTGGCCAGTCAATATGGTCGGTACTGTATGACGGGCCTAATTCAAGAATAGGTCCCTGAATGAGTCAATGGGTCATGTTTCTGCCAGTGGGGGAATTTACCAACTCGTTCAAGTTAATTACTCTTGTAATGGCAAAGTAAATCAAATCTGTATTCCAGACATTTGTCCATTGATTTGTTTATTTGTATTACTGCTTGCATTACTACTGTAGCTACATGCTGGGAGATATAAAAAAATCGAGCTGCGATTAATTAAACCAATTGTCTGTTGGCTGGATCTTCCTGACTCGCACCAAGGACAAATGACTGTTTCCACTTTAGGCGAATAGGCGTCTAGATGAAGCCTTCGGCACACTCTGCACAATACAAATAAGTTCAACTAAATCAGCCTCAGACACTCTTTATTCTGTTTTCTTTGTATGCAGCATGGAATGAAAACTTATGGAAGAGCACAAAATAACAATTTAGTGTGTACTTTTGTCTAGACTTTGAGACAAACTATTTTGAAAAGAGCAGCAGGGCCTATGTTTCTTTCTTTTATATCATTCTATACACGTGTTCTGTTGAGTGTGATTTGACTGGCTTATGGGGCCTTGGGGTGCCTGAGGCACACCTGGCAGCCATAATAAGTCCCTTTATTTACTTTTCATGTATTTTGTCCTTCTAAGCTATGCCTTATTAACAAATACATTTTGGAATGTCTTCCAACTAGAGGGCTATAAATTGCAGGGGGGAATAGGCTGTCTGTCTGTCTGTCTTGCTCCTCAATCTGTAGTCCATGTGTGTGCTGTGTGCATGGTGTCCATAGTCATTTAGGAGGAGAGGAAAGGGGTATAAAGTAGACAGACATAGAGAGAGAGAGAGAGAGAGAGAGAGAGAGAGAGAGAGAGAGAGAGAGAGATGGCAACTGACAGCTTCATCATAACAAACAGTAGCAACTGCCGGCAAATATCAGATCACACACACACACAATTGAGTCTCTACTGAACACACACACAAACACATTTGTTTCAGAAAAATCACACCTGTGTGAACTGAGTGGTGCAACCTCTCTCTCTCTCTCTCTCTCTCTCTCATTAGCAGGCAACAGTGCAGCACGATCTCTCTCTGTTTCTGGTACAACAGTGAACCTACTGGTACTAAAGTGACTGAGCTTCCTTTGACAATATCTCCTTGTCGACACACCAGCAGCACCACCATGGTGACATGATGATAATTTTCCACGTTTTGTCAAGAAACAGGATATTTTGACTAGAATGGTCAAATCAGCCCCAGATTTCTCATTTGATAGATTCAGACAGAAAGAGAGACAAAGGGCTCACATGTACTCATATAAACTCACACTGCACATCCAACATCACAGCGTCAGACTTCCATCTCTCTCGTCCTTCAACAGCACATGGTAACCCTGAGCATCCTCTTTTTTAGGCTGGAATCTTGGGTTGGGTACTCGTTGTCCATCTTTAAACCAGACCATTGGCGGACGTGGTTCACAAGATATTTCACAGAAGAGTATCACCACTCCCCCCTCTGACACAGTCGGAGGCCTTACGCGTGCAGTCAGTCCTGATCAAGGACCAAAAACAATCAGTAGGTGAGATTGTCAGGAAAGATTTGATTTTGACGTCATGAAAGGTTAAAAAGGTACTTATTTACCGGACAGAGATGTACTGTGACTGGACCACGAATCTGTTATAATAACTTCCCATATCACTGTCTTCTCTATGTTAGTGATCCTCAGGGTGCAATCATGGAGTTGTATTGAAAACGACCTTGATGAGTGAAAATCAATTCAGTGTATTTGTACCAGCCTGTAGTAGTGATAGTCTGATCCTCTGGGTAGTCATATCCAATATCTACTGAGGAGCCTCCCAGTATCTGGACACATGGTCACTCTCCACTAACCACTACAGACACCTGTACGAGACAAAAAATAAACCCTGATAAACTTTCTGATTGTTATTTTTCAGGTAATAAATCTGACATTCTGGCCTCATTCCATTGATCCACAACTAGATTGTGATATTATGAAATGATGCCAATAGTTGAGAATATAGATACTAAATAGATTCATCAGAATGTCCAGGATCACACTGATTATCTTTAGAAACCTCATGGTATCTTTAGGTGAAAACTGAGCAAACCCCATCAGGTAGCTGCAATGAAAGACACACTTCACAACCAATTAATGTATATCTGTTTTGTAATCAAATGACAATAAATCTATTAGTAAGGCTAATGAAATGGTACGGTAATTGTCAAATAGCCAAGCAATATATCAACATTATACTATATGTGTAATAAAACATAATGAAATGAAATAGAGTAGCTCAGTCTCTTGTGCAAGTAAGAGACATGTGTGGGAATGGAGCATAGTGGTTCTAACGGATTGTGTGGCCCTGGTCTTTCCCTAGTGGGTCTGATCGAGGGTAGCTACTGGGACGTAAGTCGGGACTTGATCACCCCGGCTGGGTCATCCGAGTGAGGGGTATGATGTTCGAGAGACCCCGATGACCTTGGGATACATCACTGAGGATACGTCCCAGTTGACTTTTAGTTGACGTTGTTCTCTGTATTAATTAATTGTGTGTTAAAGAAATCGTACAAGCTGATATACTGATGCGATATGGCATGAGAAGGCCTGGATTCTGTACCCCACTCTAATCCAGAGACTAAGGACAAGAACTTAAAGGAGAATAATTAAGGGGAAAAGACCGTTAAGGCCATACCAGGGATTCAGGGAATAGAAACAATGATCAGTAAAATGTGCATACATAAGGTGACCATGAAATTAATGTCTAATTGACCAGCCTGACGACTGAGTGACAGTGTAGTCTGGGCAAAAGGAAGTGCATTTGCAGAGCTACATTTTTTGCACATGTGGTTAACCACTAATCAGCCATTAGTTCAGTGGAGTTTGAAGCAGTGTTGTTTAGACAAGATACTAGGTTTAATGTTTACCCGTTATCCTGGTTTATTTGTAGTACTTGATTTATTTCCACTCTAGTTACTTGACCATTTACCATGTCCTTTTATTTCTTTATTTATTACTAGGGTTCATGCCAATTACTCTGATCTTGTGTCTGCCAAATGCCTATATGTTTTACTGTAATCTGGAAACTTAAAGGTCAAACTAAAATGTAAAATCACAAACAATAGCTAATATGCAATGTCATTAGACTGAGAGCCTTTCTATATCTCCAAACGTTTTCTCAGTTTCACAAGTCACTGAGGGTCAGATTGTCCCATAAGTATAGCATCAGATGTGGGATAAATGTCAGAGATAAGGCGATGACAGGATGTGAGCATACCTGACTGATTGTTCTTTCTGTGACTCATGTGGAGGGAATGGGAGTCAGCTAATTGAGGTTGATGTAAATGGAGGATGTGACACAGAGCAGAGGATTAAGAAGACATCGTCCAGAAACAGTGTGATTAATGTTATCGTGTTATATCGGTCCCTCTGAGAATACTTTGGAAATTGCAGTGGCTCTGCCTCTCTCTGTTTCTGTCTCTTGGGCTGTCTTTCCTCTTTCCTCTCTCTCTCTCTCTCTCTCTCTCTCTCTCGCTACCGTACTTGGAGCCGGTTAACATTGAGATTACATTAGATAGACCTCCATCCCTGCTTTCAGTCGAGAGTAATTGCACTGTCTGGGTCTCTGCCAAAGCCCTTCCTCTCTCATTGTGGTGTGCGTGACCCCCCCTTCCCCAATAATGGGGGGAGTATAGTTTTGTGTTCTGCAACGATTTGTGGACTTGACCTGGTTTAAAAGGTACAGATCATTCTCATCAAAGCCACAATGACCGTGAGAGAAGTGTTTAAAAAATAAATAAATAAACCCTGCTAATTATCCTCAAATGCTTACCAGCTAGCATCCCCGGAAAACCCTCACATCTTCAAAAAATGGCAAACTTTAAAGTCTAAGGTCAAAATAATGGAAGTGTTGTTTGACTTTACTGTTGACACCGCATTTTTTTGGGGGGGGTTCTTCCCTTTGTGTGCAGTTTTACAGAACAGTTTTCCAGAGGTCTGGCTTGTTTCCACATCTTGGGAGGACACGGGAGGTTTCTGCACGAGTCAAAATAAATGGGACACTAATGAAGCATCCGCAGTGTGTAATGTAAGCCTCCTGCCAGCCTGACACCATGCATTATTAGAGCCTTCTGATATTAACCAGCATGTCTCTCCCTCTTGTATAAGCCCTGCAGTGCTTTCATTTCATCTGCGTTTTAACTGACTTTCATCTCAAAGTCTATCTATGTCTTTATATTTTGCTGACTCTGACTCTCTGCCTTCACAGACGCACTCACACACACCATACTCCCATGAAGGGTGTGCTCCACCAGCACCAGACATAAGAGCTTACAGTACATACTGTGTAAACAAAGTGTGTGTGTGTGTGTGTGTGTGTGTGTGTGTGTGTGTGTGTGTGTGTGTGTGTGTGTGTGTGTGTGTGTGTGTGTGTGTGTGTGTGTGTGTGTGTGTGTGTGTGTGTGTGTGTGTGTGTGTGTGTGTGTGTGTGTGGATTGATTGAAGTATGCAGAATGGGTACATTTAATTTCAAGTTAAAGTCCATAAAAAACAGTTACTGTGGACGACACCATGATTAAGCATTACACTTGTTTACAACAGGGTCCACAATTTTCAATTCATCAGAACATTTAGAGACGTAAAAATATACACTTATATAACTGTGTCTGGTGTGTGTGTGTGTGTGTGTGTGTGTGTGTGTGTGTGTGTGTGTGTTTCGTCTATCTATCGTCGGCTCTTTGCCTCTGCATTAATTCTCTCTCCATATTCTCTTTCTCTCCGTCTCCCTTTCTCTCCATCTCTTTTCTCTCTCGTTCTCTCACTTTCACCCTAATCCTTCCCTCACACTATCATTCTGACTCTTTGTCTCTCTCTCGCTGTCTCTCCAGCTCTAACCCTGTAAAGTCCAGCTATCTGCTTAACCTGTCGCTGACAGAAAACAGATGTGTTTCCACACACACACCCCCTTCGCCTTTCACTCGTATCTCTCTCCCCACTCATCCTCTTCCTCCTCTGTGTCCTTTGTCCATTCCCTCTTGTCTCTAAAGCCTCTGTTCTTCCTCTCATATTCTGTTTAAAATATTTCTTCAATGTCTTTGCACACATAAAACAAACACATGTGCATGCATGATGCAGTGCATACACACAAGCATGGATGAAGACATGCTTGCATTCACACATGAGTGTTTGCACATATTGTATATGTGCAGTAATAAACATTTTCCTTGAATCACGCATTTAGGAGCATCCACTATGCGTAGTTATCTTGCGGCCACACAACACACAATTAATTTTGCCGACTCCTATATTTGCGGGTGGAGGTGTGTCTGTATAGGCGTGTTGATGCGCTTTCCCTATATATTTGCTATCTTATTGTAACCAGGTAGACCTGTTACTATGGCAGCATCAGCCAGGTGCTCCTTGTTTCAAATTATGGGTGGGGTTTATTGGCAGACAGGGTTTAAAAGGGCTGGGCTGCTTTCATTCAGGGAATCCCCTAGCTTGCTGTAAGGTTGCCGTATCTGAGGAGGACAAGAGCTTGAAGTCATGGCTTTCCTAAATCAGCATACTGGCTGCCTGGTGAATTAGTATGTAGAAATGCCCTTTTTCCATGCTGCTCCTCCTCCGGTACGCCAGCCAAATGTATGGTATAGTATGTCTTGGTTGTTTATATGATGTTGAGTTTTAATATGAGTATTTTAAAAGAATAACTACTTTGTGTACAAAAGGAAAAGAGAATAAAATCTATATGTCTTATTTCCATGCTCAACCGTGGTCACACGAAACTGTGCTTTCTATTGTTAAAGAGGACCTTCACTCTAGATAAAGGTGGTGTAGTATAGTAGGCATTAAGTATATTTTATTATTATATTTCAAGGCAGCAACGTGTGTCGCTCTTCCATGGCCATGGGCCATAGTGTAAATCATTGGGCATAATGTTAAATGGATAATGGATCTTTTAAAGGCAATGGCAGGAGACACAGTGATTGGTTTAATCATTGTCATCAACGCCCAAACCACACCTATGCATAATGTAAGGGGTAATGGAGGTGTTTTAGGGACAAGCACAAGATAACAGATTTTACGGGGCCACACCTCTCACACAATACTAAATCCCCAAATGAAGGAAAAAGGGCCCCTGCCGCAAGATGGAGCCCTATATGTTCTCTCTCTCGCTCTCTCTCTCTCTCTCTCTCTCTCTCTCTCTCTCTCTCTCTCCCTCTCTCTCCACATCTGTTCCTTTATCTTCTCCCTCTTTATTCTCCCCTCTTTCTATATCAGGTTTTAATGGTACACACACATACACAATGTCAGTGGTATAATAGCTTCCAGAATGTTCCGACTGTGGAGAGTTGTGTCCTTGTCAACAGTATCTTCTATAACAAAACACCCAAATGCATTCATAAATCAACAGGGTTTGGTTGTCATTTGTTACTATTACATCTGTTCCGCTCCACTTGGCCATTTGCTTCATTTGTCCCAAGACTCCTCACTTTGTTTGTCTTCTCTTTGACGAAGTCACATTTCATGGGAATGCCTTTCATTCATTTCGATGTTAATTAGACACGCAGGCTGACGCAGCTATCCACCTAGTTTATGCAATTTTCTTTGCCGTTTCCGTTCCCAATTGGGCCTGTGCCACCAATGCGAGATTTGCATGTATATTCACAAGCCGCGCTGCAGTAATTAAAAAGATCGCTGCCAAATGAGGCAAGAGATAAACTACTGTACGCACCAGAACAGAACATTCTAAATTAATACAGAGTCTAATATTACCTCTTGAAGTAGAAGTTTTAAAATTGTGTTATTATTGCGATTGTAGGTCGCAGATTACTATGAATCACTGAAGCTCAGTCATTCGGCAATGGACCTCTGACATTTAGATCTCCAAACAAATGAATTATTGTGACCACAGTGACCCTTAGATCTCCAGATATGGAGATGACCTGTTCTGACATTCCATATGTTGATCTGACCTCATCAAACCCTGTACACTCAAGACATGCTCCATATGGCCAGACCTCATTAAAGCCCGTACAGTCAAGACACTTCCCCCGCTGCCACCCTTAGATCTCCATATATGGAGCTGACCTGTTCTGACATTCCATTATGTTGATCTGACCTCATCAAACCCTGTACACTCAAGACACGCTCCATATATGGCCAGTACATAATTCATTCCATATGTTGACCTGACCCCCCATGCCAAAGCACCAGCTTCTCGCCCTCAGGGCGTCTTACTGGTATGATCTGCTCTACCCACTATTGATGTAAAAAAAGCTACATAAAAGATTTTCGGTAACCCTTCATTTTACAGTACAGTAATTACCAGGTAACAATAGGTTTACTGGTATTACCTTTTAATTACCTGGTAACACCAACACCAACAAACTACTGGGTAATTTCCAGCTAATTATAAGTATTACCTGGTAATTAATACTATTTACTGTACTGTAATCTCCTGGTAATTACATGGAACTTACCATGGTAAATGACACACTGGTTGCCAGGTAATTACCAAGTATGTTCCTGGCAATTACCAGGTATTTATACGTTTTTACTATGTAATTACCAGCTAACTACCCGGTATTTATATTAGAGTATTTACTCTGCTACCAGGCATGATACCCATGTAGGTAATATAGGCACTTGGGGGGGGGGGCACCCCAGTGTTCCCCCAGTGCCCCCCAGTGCCTCCTCAGACAGTTTCCCCCAGACAGTGCCACCCCAGTGCCTCCCCAGACAGTGCCCCCCAAGTGCCCCCCCAGACAGTGCCCCCCCCAGTGCCTCCGCAGACTGTGCCCCACCAACTCCCCCCCCCCAGTGCCTCCCCAGACAGTGCCCCCCCAGCTCAGCTGAGAGACAGATCAGCAATCAGGATCATTATAGGCAATTAAACGGACCAATTTACAAACACACACTGCTGTAAAGGCCAAAGCCATCATAAACATACTGAGGGAAAAGAAGCACATAAATGCCAAACAACAAAAATATCTGCTTGGACAGGACACTCCACGTGCCAGGATATTTTACCCATTACCAAAAATCCACAAGAGCCCTGATTCATGGACAACCGCATATGAAATACCACCGGGGGGACCAATTGTGTCTGACTGTGGCAGTGAGATCAGACAGCAGAGTATTCCTGAACTCACTGTCAATGAGACACCCCCGTTTTATAAAAGACACTTACGATTTAGTTGACAAAATCAAAGCAATAATAGTACCAAAGGAGGCCTCCCTATTTTCGATAGATATAGACAGCCTCTACACAAACATTGAGACGGCAGCAGGGCTACAACACGGATTTTCCTGGAGGTTTAAACATGCCAAAATATTAGACAAGTTGTTTTGATTTTGTACCAAAACAACATGACTAAAACTCCAAAGCCATATAGATCCTAAACACAGCCAACAATCAATGGAAATCAGACTTTGAGTAGGGGACACATTATCACATTCCACACCAAGCCAACAGGGGACACGAAGCAAGAGGTGTCACCAATACCAAATGGGCTATTAGACACCGGGCCCTGCAGGAAACAAAAGAGAGACACATGACAGGGACACCTTGAAATATAAATGTTACTTAGAAGAGCCAGGGTTTTTTTCTTTTTTAAATGGAAACAGTAAAAACTCAAATAACAAAAGAATATCTAGTTTTAAAGAATAGACCTGTTGAGAACTGTAGTTTTCGCTGGCTGCCGGGCGTGGCTGCACTAATAACTTTGGGGCAGGCCCGTCTAGAAATGGACAGGTGAGAACTCTAGTTTTCACCGGCTGCTGGGCGCTACTCTTTCACTACTGTCACACACCTCCCAGGACAATAGTTTGTCTCAAATACATCTGGATAGACATCTGGATGTCTATCGTATTGCTTGCTAATTATCTTCTCCCCCGTCTGATTATCCATGCACTCCTTCATTTTGTATCCCCCTCCCTCCTTTCTGCAATCCAGGATCATCCAAGTGGTTGTTCACCTCCCTGTGAACAGAAATGGTCTCATTATCTCCACCACCTAAAGTGCGTGCAGTTGTTTGCCTGCGTGTGTGTGTGTGTGTGTGTGTGTGTGTGTGTGTGTGTGTGTGTGTGTGTGTGTGTGGAGAATGTTCTCTCCATAAATCCCCAATTCCCATGTCTTCCTCTGTCAGCTGGTTTAATTTGGGAGGTGACTTGAGTTCTAGGCATTTCAAGGACTGGAATTTCCCAAAAGATTTGCTACTTTTTCATTTTCTAGCACACTTATCGTGACATGACTCCATTAACTGCTGCCAAACTGCACCTGTACATTAGCCACTGTGGTTGTTTGCACCCAGTATTGCAGGATTTCACATATTAGAACATATTGCCAATTTTCTTAAATCAAAAGGTTAAACATGTAGCCTACAGGTACATAAGAGTACAATACATTTTTGTTTGGCTTCCTTCGGACAATGCAGCAGCATAGATACCGGTAATAACATTAGAATAATGATTAGTAAAGACGTAAAAAGCTTGTCAATAGCTAGGCTTTTCCTGGACTTTGGTTCTGATCAGTTACTGACGAAAAGTGGATTCTTAAGTGGTGATGTAACAGCAGCACAATTCGAATACAGTGCAATGAGACTGCAGAATTAATACATACTGACCTCATGAAATAAGTTGTTACCTTTGAAGCCAAACTGGGGATGTGGGAGCAATTAAGGAGAACTTAGGTTCATCCAAAGTTTACACCGTTAATGATATATCCAATCCAATCAAGCTATCCGACTTACTTTAATTTGGCCATAAAGAGCAAAGAGAGGAAGAGCAGATACTGGAAAATGCTGTTATTTGCATGAGAAATCCACAAGCACTATAGGGTGTCGAGCACGGCTCTTATGATTGCAATACAGCATGGCAGACAGAAGAAGAAACTAGATTCTTCTCACACCTATAAAAAAAAGAGTTGGGTGCAAAGAAGATGACACCAAAAGTATATTGTACAAACAGACTCCATGCACTGTCTACTCTACTATACAGGCTTCATGCCACCCGAGGAAGTGTAAATATATTCATTTTAATCTCAAGATGGTGTGCGGGAGTCGATTCATTTGTTTTGTTTACGGTATGGTGGTATTGTTCTTTGCTGTTTTCCCCAAATTTTCCTCACAATTTTAGTTGATGCCAAATCCCCATATGTACTGTGGCGTGCTGCGGTCCCTGGTGCTGCCTCTGTTGGTCTCGGGGAGGGTGATGTAGGCAACCACATGCCTCCCCAATACACATGGAGTTGCCAGCCGCTTCTTTTCACCCGACAACGAGGAGTTTCAAGCTGGGAGAATGGATCACACGTGGAGATTCAGGCTGTCTTCCTGGTCATGCATGTCACAATTATTACATAATCGCCTAATTGCAATTATTTCAAATGAATCTATTCTTTTACATATTCATCAATCGTTCCATGTTGAAAAATGTCCATACATTTTCAAAAATAGCTTGGGCTACATGTCACAAAATATTACAAATTATTAAATGTGACAGTTATTTGTCATATCTGCCTTGTGCAATTGATATATTGTGATTACGAACAGAACAGAACAGAAATACAAATTGTAATGTTCCAATGTTCAATGTTCAATGACAGTGGGTGTGGGGGTGGGGGGGGGGGGGGTTGTTTACTGTAAGAATGAAAGTGGTGGTGAAGGTGGGGTCGCATCATCAATGGGATGGTGGATGTTAGGGAGGGACCTGGATCCCCTAAGCACCTGTTATGAGCCATTTGACATTCATACAATACGTCTCATCAAGCAGTAGTCCTACTCGACCACAGGAACAAAATGTCTCGATAGAAGAGCAGGGAGACCAATTCCAACCATAGATTGTATTAACACACACTACCATACAGATTTAATTCAAAATAATATTTTCACACAAAAAAACGGATTGCAGCTTTAAGCCTGAGTTATATTGAGTTGTGCACTGCACGGGTGACCCTCACCAAAAATAGCAGTTCTAGAAGGATTTGTCACAGCTCCGTATAAGGTGTACTCATGCAACTTCACCAAAGTATGGAGGTATGGAAATAAAGGGCTCTATTTTTGTCCATGCTAAACCCCTTAACATCTTACAGTTTTTTACTATTTTGAATTTTTTAATAGTTCAACTAGTCAATCTACATCGACGTGTTTTGAGCTTGTAGATTGGCTATTTTAAGTATTCAAAAATGTTTTTCCAAACAGTAAAAAAAAAGTTTAGGGATAAGGTATTTAGCATGGACGAAAATAGAGCCCAAAGTGTCCAGAGAGTATGTTGTCTCTCACTGGAAAATACCAAAACAATGCAACAGCAGAAAGTATCTTTACAATGGATTTTGTGTTGGTTTTGTGTGACAATAATTTTTCCCCATCCAGCAGCTATAGTGCACCAACCTCGCTGACTTGTCTGTTTTTGTGTTAATTACAAAGTAGAGAAATCTGGGTCCCTCTTTGGGATTTCTTGTAAAATAGAGCAATGATGATTGCATTGCTTATGCAGAACCCCAACCTAGAGCCTTCTGTTGATGAAGTTGCATCATTAACTCTCATTCAGACTCTCTGGGCTCTGTCTATTGGGGTTATATCAGACTGTCTAAATAGCTTATTATGGAAGTCACATCAGCAGAGAAAACCCTCATCCTTACAGTGTGTCTTATTGCTAGTGTCATTTTATTTATCCTTTTTTAATGCATCTGGATATGCAAAACACATCGTTCATTCAAAAAACAAGGTTGCTGTGTGTGTGTGTGTGTGTGTGTGTGTGTGTGTGTGTGTGTGTGTGTGTGTGTGTGTGTGTGTGTGCGAGCGCGCACGCGCAAGTAGGCCAGACAGTTCGGCCATGAGTCAACCGTCCTTATCTCCTGAGAAAGGAGACTCCTTGACATGAATCACAACATAAAAAACAGCGAACCGAAACACCACACAACAATACACACTAGGCCACGATACTGACCATATGATACTTATGCGTATTTTAGTACATTTTAGTGCATGATTGCACACACACACACACACACACACACACACACACACACACACACAGAGCCTATTCGCCTTAACACGCCCTAAGTCTGCTCTCAGAAGGAATTCATGAGGGATATTTTATTCACCCTACTGCAAAAACCTGATGTGAGTCACCACTGAAATGTAAATGAAGGTTGACATGAACAGAGATGAACTCACTGGTAAACTGTCTGTCTGTGTGTCACGCTGTAACACCACCGGCCCGCCACCAGAGGGCACAATTTATTCTAATTGTTGTTATTGCAATTTACGAGCTGCGTTTGCTTCCCGCGTCGGCGCGTCTTACTTGTATACAGAATACTACATACAAGAATACACTCAATACAGTAGTACACACAATCTTGAATTCAAGATCTCCATTCTGACTCATCAGTGCATCTACACCAATATCCCCCCCCCCCCCCCCCATACCTCAAAGAACTACAAAAAAACCGCAAAACTCGAAGCCTCCGCTCCTCTATAACACCAACCTTCTCCCCGTCCCCAACACCATGTTCCACACCATGGGCGACCTGGCCTTCTGCTATACAGCCCCATGTCTGTCAAATTCCCTCCCCGAACACCTGAGAGCGCCAGTGCACTGATGTTTTCGAAAATGTACCTTTTTAACAAAGCATTTACTTATTATTCTTGGGCCATTTTTGTCTTTGCCCTGTTTTTACCTAGATTAAAAAAGTTGACCATTAGTTTAACCAAGTGGGGTCCCATGTAACTGTTTGATTGCCTATGCTGATTTTATGCCTTGTTTTTAAACCCTGTATGTAGAATGTTGAGATTTGCAAGAATGTAAAGTGTGTTGCAAATAAAATGTATTATAAATAAATAATAAATATATGATGTATATACCAGTAACATGTACGCATCCGCCTGGGAGATGACTGTTGGGCGAGGGCTGCCTGGCGCCTTGGCATGGGGGGTCAGATCAACATATGGAATGAATAGATTAGAGGGTATGCACATGCATGAAGTGAATGGGAAATCGAGTGGCAAAGTGACTTGGCAAAGTGAGTTTAATGTCGTTTAACGTCGTTTAATGCAATCAGATAGGACTTTTCTGTTTGAAAGTATGGTCAATTAAGGCCAGAAAAGTAGTTTTTTGCCACTCAGTAGGAGTAGGCGTTCCTGCATAACTTCCGGGTATGATGATGATGTCACGCACATATCCCTCTATCAATGATTTTTTTCCCAAGTGCCTGGAAAAAAGCTATTGTAACACCCATTTTTAAGGCTGGGGACCAAACAAATGTGGCTAACTATAGACCAATTAACATTCTAACTGTTGTGTCCAAAGTGGCTGAGAAATGGGTGGCCCAACAACTAACCGCTAATTTGAACTCGGACCACAATCCTCTGCACAGTTCGTTTTTCACTCCAACCATTCAACAGAAACAGCTAACTAGCAGCAGAGAAATGTTCTTCTCACGTAACTCCACAGACCCTGACATTGGCTGGGTTTCCCAAATACATTTTGTGTTGCACGTAGCTTGAACACACCCGCTAGGCCGCAAACAGAAGCTTGTGTGCGGCCTAATTGGCTGCATGGCAGCCAATCAGACACTGTTGTCCTTTTTTGGGAAACACTGTCAAACACAACGACATAGAAATAGACCACCTAGAATAGAGCACAGCCATACCTGTCCTCATTGCGCACGTAAGGCCTCTTGCTGTCCTGCATGAATACATTTAGAAGCAAACCTGTTTCCCTAAAGCCTCTTTTTACACACACCTGTCGACATGTGGCAGTAAGTATAGTAAAACCATTCGCAGAGAAATGTGTGATGTGAGTGGTGACATGTAGGCCTACTTCAGCATCAAAGAAATTAAATTCACACACACACACACACACACACACACACACACACACACGAAGTGATGAATTGAATTGAATAACATTCGATTGTGGGTTAATAAATATAGGCCTAGACAAGGAGGTTAAATGGGAGGCTATTGTGCAGTCAAAGTTACCAATACAAGCTAGTTAATTCAGCATTCTTTCTTTGACTGGTCAGGCTGGTATGGTAGACCTCAGGCCTACCAATATAGGCCTCAGGTCTACCATACCAGGCCTCAGGCCTACCAATATATAGGCCTCAGGCCTACCAATATATACGTAGGCCTCAGGCCTACCATACCAGGCCTCAGGCCTACCATAACAGGCTGCAGGCCTACCATTGCGTGGCACATCTGCACGGAATATCTATGTTCACAGTGAAAGGGGGTGTTGTTGAGAAGAACCACACACATACTCACTATATGCATATTTCGTTTTTGGAAACCCAGCCATTGACATTCTTATCAAGGGTAACAGCATTCAGGTAGTATCCGAATTTAAATATCTTGGAATGACACTAGACTCAAACTTGACATTTAAAAAACAGATAAAAAATGTAGCCAATAAAATCGAATTGAATCTATCTAACTTCAGACACATAAGACCATATCTCACAACAGACACAGCTAAACTCTTCATGCTATGCTAGAATAACTTTACAAACAGACATTAAAAACTCTTGACCACAAGCCCAACCGTTACCACCATTGCCATATATAGTACAACTTATTTACTTTTGACAGCTTCAAACATTTTGAAAATGCTTGTCTCATTTTTAAGATCTTAAATAGACTTGCACCTCCACCACTGAAACAGTTCATAGATCGAAGGGACAGTGGTGATAGAACAATAAGGGCAACCAGAGGGGACTGTGAAGTGCCAATCAGACGTAATGTGTTTGGTAAAACAGTCTTCTCTGTTAGAGCTTCCCATCACTGGAACAGTCTCCCTTACAGAAGTAAGAGAGACCTCTAACTATTTGAAATTCAACCTGAAGAGGTGGCTAAAAACAAATAAAATCTGTAATCATGAGTAATCAGCTCTATTTATCACTGGTGTCTCAATTCACTCTGTGGTTGTTTTGTCCCCTGTGCAATGTTGTATTGTATGTATAGTGTTACTACCATTTTTAAGAGCCTGCTCAGGGAGTACAGATGTAAATTATGGCTAACTCTGGCCCATTTACATGGATGTGAAAACTGTCCAAACACTGCTCAATTCCATTTCACTATTTCCATCTCACCACTGGCTATAGTCCCAGCGGAACTGAACTGAAATTAATCTGTAATGTAAAATGATTAAAGAGTAGATTTGTACTTGATTTGCCACGTGCAGCTGCCCTGCCCTGCCTATTCTCCTCTGGTCTAGCTCGCGCTGACAATCTAATAGTCTCATACTATTTCCTATAGAAGTCAATGTGCCCTTATCGTTTTTATTAAATAAGAACATATGAAGCACCACTGCATACAGTGCATAGCCTCCCTTCTGAACTAGAAAGGGAGCAAATTAGACCCGGGCAACTACCGTCCTATTTCTATTCTTATAGGTTGTGGAGTCTCGCCACAGTACCACCAGAATAATGGGCGCGTTCCTATGACAACCAGACAAACGCCGACCTCGCCGACGCGCTCCGCCCACGGACGTGTCATAGACGCCATCTACTACCCCAGTGCGATCCTACACCAGCTGCGTCTAATGCGGCCGCCGCCCGATTAGCAATCAGCGACAGCCGCAACCTGTCAGCCGCGCCCTTTATAAACGCCAGTTGAACTTAGCCCTGACACTGGCTGGTTCACCCAAGAACGCTCAGACAATGTATGTCGGCAGCTTGGCGCTGGATGGTAAGTCCACACTCCTCTCGGTACCGGATCCCTCGACACTATCTAAAACTCACTGTTTGATTGTTTGTACCGCAACTCAATTCTGTCTTGTATTCCACTTCATCAGGCTTGTAGGAGTGTGGCTGAAAGCACACACGGGAGTGTGTGCCCCCCATAAATAAGTGACGAGTGGAAAGCCGCACATATACCTGGAAACCCACCTGACTCGGTTCGGGGACGAGTAGCAGAAGACGGGACCCTCGTATCGACTGGCAGCCCACCGCACGTTAAGGTCACAGTAAGACAACTGTTCTCTCACTATCACACGTTTGGCTAAGAAGAGGCACTTACAGACACTTGAGAAGCTAAGGATAATAATAAGAATTGTGAATGAAGAAAAGCACCTTGTTGATGTTTACTGAAGAGAAGACATATAGTTAACTGTGTCACGTTAACCCTGAAGACTGTGAAAGAAGAAGACCTTGTTGATGTTTATCGAAGAAAGCATATTCTAGTTAAAGTGTCACATTAACCCTGTGAACAAAGACTGGCAGGTTGTGTTCAGTTAAACCCTTAAGACTTTAAGTTGGCGAGAGCCCCGCCTTACTCCGGTGAAAGAAGACCGAGACTGTGATTAGAAATATAGTGCTCTTTTCTCTTAACCCACTGGCTGCCTTTGACGTACCTCTACGGCGACCCCAGTATATAGAGAGAAATCAGAGTATAAATGCTTGTGTACCTACCTGTTGGCCGAGCCTAAGGGGCCCTAGGGTACATACTCACCCGGTCCCGAACCAAGTACTTTTACTCTGATTACTCGCCCAAATGTATCCGAGTACTTCTACTCAAAAGTACCCTTCTGTGCCCTGTGGATAGAGAAGACTACCTAACATCGTACCTACCTCCGGGGGAGCCTCCTGGCACCCTCTGGACCCTGGAAAAGAAGAGGAAAGTTATAGAAAAGTCTAGTTGGTAGATAGCCTAGACCGGAGTCTCAGGCCCCAACCCTATACTTACCTTGTGCTCTGACCGCTTGCTAACACCCCTCTCATCCTCTGCAGTGACGATCCAATCCAAGGAGGCCTGACTTCAAGGAAGAATGTTATCTCATGCATAATCTGATGTGATATTGACTTTTGTCTGACATTATCTGAAATAAAACAAGGGGCACCACCGTGTGTCAAACCCTTGATACTGCATTCTGACTCCTGATTCCCACCCGACCTCCCACAAGGTCCATCTCGAAAGTGATGGAAAAAATTGTCTATGAACAGGTTAAAAAGTATCTTGCCACAAAAAATATATATATTTGAGCGACCACATCAAACATGAGGTGGATGCTGGCAAATACTCGAGGCATGGACATGCTGGACCTCCAAAAGGCTTTTGACACCGTGAACCACTCCATACTGGTTAACAAGCTAAAAGCAATTGGTTTTGATAGCACATCAGTGAGCTGGATGCAATCCTCCCTGGATTCGCTACAGCACCAAGATACCCTACCTGTCTAAATACTTCCTTAATGTCAACGAAGTCCACACCCACAACACCAGAGGGAGTTCAACAAACCATGTGCAACCCAGATTCGGCACAAACAAGGGGCTAAATTAATTTCACTCCCATCATGCCACCAAAATGTGGAACGCCCTACCAACAGTCATTAAGACTGGTTGACTCCTTCAAAACTGCTCTCTTGGTAGTGCTGTCGCCTCACAGCTAGAAGGTCCTGGGTTCGATTCCCGCTGGGGACGCTGTGGGCACTGGCGGCGTGTTCCCTCCTCCGCGTCATCAGTGCCCATACCCGAGGTGGGGGTCGGCGATAGGGCCTTTCTGTGTGGAGTTTGCGTGTTCTCCCCGTGTCCCCTAGGGTAGATACCCTCACAAAAACATGCCGTAATCCTGGTCTCTAAAACTACCTCCCCCTGGCCAGCCGGGGCGCCTGATGGAGGGGAAAGGAACTGGTCGGAATAACGTGTCCCTTCCACGCGTTACGTCCGGCCGGGGAAATTCCCCTCTGTCAGGTGAAAAGAAGCAGCTTGGACTACTCATGCATAGAAGGAGGCATGAGGTCAGTCCGCTGCCCCACCAGGTTGGCAGAGGAAGTGTAGCGCCCAGGATTACATTAGATAATTGGCACTGGGTGAAAAGAAAACTGGGTTACAAAATCATGGGATAAAAATTCTGAAAAAAAAACAAAAGTGCTCTCAAAGGGCACCTACGGATGGCTGCAATACGAAACTGGCCCCGTCAAATCTGAATCCCCACCCACCCCTTTTCCCCCTCACTGTATATTTGTTTCTTTTCCCTTTTTACCTCCTATGATGATTTCCTGTTTTGACTATATTCGTACGTCCCTATTGTATGGTGTCTCCCATTATTATAATAATAAAAAAACTTTATTTGTATAGCACCTTTCATGACATGAAATGCAGCTCAAAGTGCTTTACAGAACAATGGAGAATAAAAGAAAAGCAAGGCAACGACATTAAAAAAACAAGCAGTAATGCAATACAGTGAGGACATGAATAATAAAAAAATTAAAGATCAATTAAAAGCAATGTTGTAGAAGTGGGTCTTGAGCTGAGCTTTAAAAATGTCTACAGAGGCTGCCTGACGAAGGTACAGTGGGAGCTTGTTCCATGCCGACGGCCCGTAGAAGCAAAAAGCTGCTTCCCCGTATTTTTTTGTTGCCATTTTTTTAGGCAAAGCGAGCAGGCCAGCAGTGGAAGACCTTAGGGGGCGGTTTGGGACATATTTAGGCAGGCAGTCATGTAGGTAGAATGTCCATGAGGCCCTGAATAGATGTGGATGCAGAAATGTACAGTAATTGTAGCAGGCTAGCAGCAGTGGTTGCAATCTGAGCATTAGAGGCGCCTAGGCATAGGTGGAGTGAGAGAGTTGGCAAGTGAATGTGACATCTTAAATAGACCACCTTATTACGAGAGCGAGAGAGAGAGAGAGAGAGAGAGAGAGCGAGAGAGCGAGAGAGAGAGAGAGAGAGAGTGTAGGTCTCACTCCATTATGTGCAGTTATATTTCTGAAAGTGTTGTATTCATGTGGTATGTTTGACGACATGTATCCCAATTCGTAATCTTTATCTATGCTGCTATAAAGTGAAATAGGTTTCGGTAACGGTATATGCATAATGTTTAGTATGATATATTGTATATACTGTATACTACTACTGATAGGGGGAAGGGGGAATTACAGTACAGCGTATATATTAGAACATACTCTGTGTGTGTGTTTTATTTAATTATTTGACAGGGACAAAGCTCATTAATCAACAGTTTTCACATCAATGTAAATGGGCCAGAGTTAGCCAAAGCTAAATTTCATCTGTAGTCCCTGGGCAGGCTCTTAAAAAGTGAATGATAAAAGAAAGAGTGCACACAACACCATGCGTTGATGCCATGTGTGCATGTGCAGGCACCCATCACTACGTCCATGTGTGTGTGTGTGTGTGTGTGTGTGTGTGTGTGTGTGTGTGCGTGCGGTGCGCACGCATGCAGTGCACTGCAGTAGGCCTACCACTTGTCTTGAGCTAGCTCACGTATCACACATACCTTATTATGTTTATGTGTGTCCTTGTGCGCTTGTAACTGTATGCATGTGAGTGTGAGCTCCCATCTATTAAGTCCCCATCTGCGTTCCCATTAAGTCATGTCAATGACATCTATATCTTCAACAGCTGACTAGGGCCTATGTTATGACTTTAGGAGACGACGCGCTCCAAAGAATTGCAACAGTAAACTGCTTCCCACACATGCCTTAGTGAGCTGTTGCCTTTGTTTTCCCTGTCTCTATGGTTCATCTTCCATGGTCGGCTCATTAAAATGTGCTGCATGCGTTTCTCAAGAATGTCCATGAGGCCCTGAAGTAATATCTACCATTTGTGTCAGTGGTAGATGTTGACTTCCCACGCAGGAGGCCAGGGTGTGAATCCATATTGGGGCTTACCCAATATGGATTACTTTTCCGTTTTCTCTGCGGCCAGCCCCTGAGGACCAGAAGCCTAATATTTCCCTTGGGCAGGTGGGATTCCCCTTTGGCTAAGAGGTAAGATGTTTGGACTGGAGACCATGCAGTGGCTGAATCAATAATGGTGCATGTTAGTTCATCACCCTACTTAATTCATGAATGCAAAATAAATATTAAACCATGGATAAAATCGTTCCCTGAAAAAAAGGACCATCATTCCTAATTTCAACCGTTATTGATCCAGAGAAGGAAATGTAGGCATCATATAGCAAGCAACGACACCAAAAAGGAAAGGCACAGGCAAAACTAAAATTGTAAAAAACTAAAATACATAAATAAAATAAGTTAAGATACTGGCTAATCAATCTCTTAAGACAGATTCAAAAAGGTTTTGATATTACATAAGACCACTTAGACTCACTCTGTCACGTGTAGGTGAGGTAAGGACCCAAACGCAGGACAGCCAGGCTCTCTCTAGGTCGTCCTCAGACGAGCCCTCCATCGTCGTTTCCAGTCATCCCGATTCTCCACTCTACATCCAGCCAGTTCGTTGGTACTTTGCACTCCTGCATCGCTCTTGAGTACATCCACGTATGTTAGCGTGGGGTGTCCTCGTGATCGATGCCCGTGTGTTGGTTCCCAGAGCACCAGTTTGCTGGCTGGCAGTTCTTGATGCCTTTGGCAGTGTCCTGCTAGTCTCATTCTCCTGGCTGCTATTTTCTGGCTCACCCTTGGTAATCCCTCATACAGAGTATGAGTATGGTAGTGTTCAAAACCATGAATTGGTGTTTTATACAGAAGACAGGTGAACATGAACAACTTAAAACAGACTCAAACAGGTGACAGGAAACAATGACTCAACAAGGACTGACTGGGGAACAAGACACATGAGGGTTGATTACAAAATGAGACACAGCTGGAGCAAACAAACATAGAACCATGAAAACTAGACCAGGGAACAATACATAGAAATACAAGACCTAGACAAAAGTCTGTGACTGTGACACTGACACTCCACCAGACCATCTGAAAAGTATGTTAATTTATAGTGGCCTGTGGCACTGTTGACATGTTATGGAAATCCAGGTTTGTTTTGATAGTGGCTTTAAGCTCATCTGTATTGTTGGGTCTGGTATTGACAATACAACATAGATTCTCTATCTATGGGATTCAGGTCAGGCAGTTGGCTGGTCAGTGAAGCGCCGTAATGGCACAGAAAAGGAAATTAGCATCTCTATAAAGATGTTTTTGTATTGATTGAATACTTTCTGAACAGTTTGCAAAGAAAAGGGAACGGTGGCACAGACTTATACAAAATAAATGCTAAAAGGATAACCCAAATGACATTAAAGTCCTGTGTATTCATTCATCATGGCTGCGTTAGTGTCAATGTCCGGCCAAGTGGAGGCAGCATAGCTTGATAGGGCCACTTTGAGGCCAGCACACATCACACCTGTAACTGGCCACGAAATGGTGTCAGTATTGCACTGCAATAACAGATAAATAAAGCTTGGCTAAACGGCATTGGCCACACATCCAGGTCTTTAGTTAAGTTATAAGACCTGGTACTTCCGACACACAAAATAGGGCCCTTAGTGTCTGGTCTGCATTACGAAACGTATGCACCTTTACTATACTGTATGTTAGATATTGCCTGTAATGTATATCATCGGATGTACAGTACATACATAGCTACATATGATCAGATGTGTTGGTGAGTTCTTATAACAGTGCTCTTTAGACCAAAGAATACAGTACTGTCACACACTACTCCTTTTGTAATGGCTGGGGTTCCCCCATTGAGTCAAAATGGGTGTTATACTGTTGCATCCCATAAGATGGTATTCTGACACCACTGATGGCTAAATCTAGGTCAATTGTGTGTAGCCTACAGTAGATAGTTGAAATATGAACTAATGTTTATGCTGTTGCTATGAGGCAGTGTGTGGAATATATGACTACATTTGACCAAGACCAAGAAGTGAGAAAGAAGAGAGCCTCACATAATAAATGTCTGGCAAGGCAGTTTAAGTGCCAAAATATCCATATTGAATGAAAGTACACTTTTTGGTGGGCTATTGCATTTTGGTTGCCTTGAATGCATTTCAGTTCTATCTTAACAACTCACTAACCCAAACATCGCTCTTTATATTTGTACGACGTTGTTGCGTGCAGCTCTGCTCACAACACGTCACATCGCGACACACTGTGAGCTTGCAGATCAGCTATTTCATTCGTGGCACAAAGTATAAATCAGGCTTAATTAATCTCCATTTCCATCACTCTTGGTGCAGTTCCACTTTCATGTCCTCGGCTCTGCAAAGTAAGTTGTGCAATATTAGCCTACAGCCAGTTGAATTGTGGAGCTTTTTTGACTTCACACTGACTCATTCTAAATAAAGCCAAGTATGATTTTAGCCCAAAGCAAGACAATCCTTCCTTCTCTGGAGCAAGGTTAGCGTCAGCTTTGTATCATTAAAAATAGAATTGCAGGATTTAGCCAAGGGCAAACTGGTGGATTGTGGAAAAAGGCTGGATCAGCCTGGGGGCTTCTCCCAGCCCATAGGACTCACGATAGTCTTGTTTTCAACATATAAAGAATGTACAACGCACTTAGGGGCAGAAATAAGCACTCGAGAGCTCTGAGAATAGTGTAGCTACTGGCTACCAGTAGTGGAAATTAACACATGAAGGTGCACCATATGACCAATAGGAGACTGGCCATCTCTTCACCTAGTGCAACTCTTTCACTCATTTTGTTAAATGCTATTATTCAAAAGGTGGGTTATCATTCAGCGTATGCTATAGCTATCATTTTCTATATATATAGCCTATATCCACAAATATGTTGATGTGGCATATACAAATATATGTTCATATATTTTAGGATTTGTTTCTAGGGTGGGATGTCTGTATTTCTCTAAATCTATGTTAAAAAAATCAGCCGCCGCCCAACACGCTGAACGCAGCAGGACACTCTTGCCTTTTCCTGAAACTTGGCAGCCCTGGTACATTTACTAAATGCCTACTTCTTCCACCACTGCTGGGAATAGTGTGGCTACACGGACCACGGTACACCTACAGTATGGGCTATACACTGGCACTGCCTGCTGCAATTTTATTACGTCTCCCAGGGAGGAAGATGTGATGTCATCAACATGTGTCCGTTCTAATGCAAAAAAAAAATTGTTTGACAGCTGAGACTGTGCAAGGTTTTCTGTGCTCATAAACATAATGAACTCTCTAGTTCCCTCCCACACTCGTGCATCGCCTCTCTGCTTTTATCAATGACTTGTGCACGCACACACATATACCCACGCTAGGGTCAAGTGTTTTTTTGTTTGTTTTTTTGTTCCCCCGTTTTTGTAGGCCTCAAGATCAGCCAGATTATAGTTATGGTCACCCCAATGTAGATCAGCCAGATTATAGTTATGGTCACCCCAATGTAGTTTTTTTAAAATACTAATAATAATAATAATAATAATAATAATAAACTATTATTAAAAAACAAACAAAAAAACAACCCCTTTTATTTTTTACATAATAGTTGAATTTTGTATGTAATACTATAAGTAAACTAGGCAACTAGTAAAAATCACTAGAAGTGAAAGCCCTAGCCCACGCACATTTTTAAAGTGCCGCACGCACGCACGCACGCACGCACGCACGCACGCACGCACGCACGCACGCACGCACGCACGCACGCACGCACACACACACACACACACACACACACACACACACACACACACACACACACACACACACACACACACACACACACACACACACACACACACACACACACACACACACACACACACACACACCACGTACATGCCCCCACGTTTCTAAACAAAACATTTACACCACATCAGCATTTTAACAGATTAATGCTCGTCATTCTTTTTTAGTTTTTATTTATAAAATGAATTGATCAAATGAAAGCAAACATTCAAATGAGATACTCAATACTAAGTCCCAATAATCTCTCCCTTCCTGACAAAGAAGCATTAAACATCAGAGTCTTACGACAGAGTCTTTACAAGGCAAATAATTTAAGGATGAGACAAAAACAAGAAACTGAAATCAAAGGGTAGTTACACAAAAAGTCTTGGTGCACACAGTTAAAACCCTTAGTGTTCATTAACTCTGGAAGTGCACGAATGGACCCAAAAGGAACCTCAATTGTCCATGTGGGTCCAGTTTTGCACTCTCAGTTAAATCAACACTGAGGTTTATACTGTGCATGTGCTCCTAGCGTATTAAATGACTTTGGACAGGCATTGGAATGACAAGCGTTATTTACCCAGACTTCGCTATCAAAGTAAAAAATCATGTTTCAAAGACTTGGCCCGCATTGCGTTTATGATACAGCGTTGGAGTGTATCAAGTACTGCCCCTGCGCACAGTGATATAAACAATGCACTTGAACTTGAAGGTCCATGGTTCTGGTTCTGAGGCTGTGAGAATATGAGTTGGATAGAACATGGTGGGACAGCCGATGTCAAAGTCTCGGTCAAATCCGAAAAGTAGGTCATGGAAAGATTAAATGGGTTTTCCTGGTGTAACTGATATTAAGCACCTGCGGCTGTGCTATTTTAGCTGGTGCTACATCACTAGTTCCGTGAACCCCCAGGGGTACAGTGGATTCTAGGTGGTCCCCAGCTAAGTGATTGATGGTTAGGATTACAGTAGGATTGTATCTGTTTTTGCCAGGGAGGCGGGGGCATTCGAGCATGGAGCTAAATATGTATTTCTTTACAAAATTGTATAGCGATTAATATTTTTATTATTTACTATAGTCCTACTAGACCGCAAGAAATTACATCTGGCCACAAAAGATCACGGGATCTACTGAATGTGTCAAATTGAGTCTATGACACACAGTGTGGCTTTCCCCCCAGTAGGCTGCCTTCACATTCAGTATAGATCCTGTGATGTTTTGTGGCCAGATGTAATTTCTTGCGGTCATAATAAAAAAATAAATCGCTATAAAAGTTTGTAAAAAAAATACATATTTAGCCCCATGCTCGAATGACCCCGCCCCCCTATCAAAAACAGCTAAAATCCCTAAAACGAAGGAAAGCAGCAAACGAGAAATTAACACTCATCTTTTACTTTCTCTAATGACAACCTAAAACATGAACGTTGGTTGAAAAAAACTAAAGTTGTCCCAATATCCTCCCTCTGAACATAGAGAGGATATTGGGGAACCAGAGATACAAAGTACAAATAATCGTATCAGTATCGGTTAGGGGTCCGGGGACAGTGGCCTAATGCTAATCAGACAAAAAAATCTATTAAAAAGTGCTTCAATGCCTTCCATTATCAGGTTCATCTAAAGGACTTGTAATATATGAAGGGATTTCGTTTATCTATCTGGACATTTTTTATAGCCTGTTGAAAAGAGTTCACCCATTATTTTTAAATAGGATTATTAGGTCATCACAGTCAGTATATTATGGCAAACGCTGATCCAATGAGAATAATACATCTAACTTGGATCAGTGTTATGGTCCTGTCGTAAAGGTATAAATTAATTAAATGAAGATGAAAATGGCACTGCATAGTAAATGTGTGAGCATGCGTGTTCACTTGCTGGCAAATAAATGAAGCAGATGTTGCATCCCAGTCACAACCAATCACAGAACTGCCACATGTACTTCAGTAAGTGACTCGTGACGTGGGTTGAGGTACTAATCAGCTAATCAGAGCTTTCAGTTTAAAGTAATTTATATTTCACTACTCAGCTTTATTTTAAGTCGTATACAGTGTTTTGTATCAATTTGGTGTACCTTGAAATGGAAAGATTTGAGAAACATGTTGAAATGAAGGTGCCCAAATGGTTTGAAATGCTGCTATGTAGGGAGTTAGGGCCCTATTTTGGGGCAGGTGGATTGGCATGAAATACGGCGAATGAGCGAAGTGTCCTGCTCGCTGTGTTTGGTATTTTGAGGACTCGCCATATGACAGCGTGGGAGGGGTCCAGTCGTTTGCAAGTCAGCATCGCACAGCAATTTGGGGGTCAATGAGGACCAGGACTTGCACTGTCCACTGTCTACTACGAGGCATTCGCTCATCGATTGCTATTTTCTGCTCACTTTAGTTGTTAGAGGCACACCCAGATATACGTCTCACACAAACCTGCTTTGTATGCTATGCTTGTCTGTTTCACTTTGCTATGAGTCCATCAAGCTGTAACACATATAGCATGTTTTTTGAGTGGTGCAACCACTCCAAGGAACAGCAATGTCCGTGTTCACCTATGTGTTGGTTAATGAGCACCAGTATGACTATGAGTACCAGTTTTTGTGCCAGAAACCGAGAGAGAGAGATAGTATTAGTGCTGCCAAGCACCAAGGGCAGAGAGATATTGCTTGTCATGCTCATAGCACTCAAAGCCAACTCTCAGAGGGGTACCAAGCCCCGTTCTATAGACATTACTCATGGATTGGTCACATGGACAGGTAGTATATACATGACTACTGCATGAACATCCTGGGCAGAAATCTGCTCAAGCACCACTTTGCTGCAGAGATAAATAGCGGACCAAAAGTGGACCCTGAGTATACGTTTATTTGTTGATTGTGTCAGATGTATTATCTGCATTTATTATTTCCTCCCAAGATAATAATCGTACATCATCTGCTCTGGGTGGTCTGTTTGAGATGTCGTAGAAGTTGGAGACGACATTGCACGTCCCACAAAAGGATCTAATTTTGCTCTTGGGAGAAATTTGGTTTCTGAGACTTTTCTTCCATGACACTGTGGAAATGACTAGTACACCAGAGTCTAAGATCTTCAAGAAGATAATAATGTCATTCCAAGCCTTATAATGGTATGAAATGTATACACCATTTGTGTGAACGTCATTTTTTTATCAGATCTCGCGAGCGGCCTGTGATCAGTGTTTGTCATACCCACCATGCTGTTGTCTGCTTATACGCTGGTTTACACAAAATAGGGCCCATGGAATTTTCTTATTTTTCATATAAAGAAGTTGTTCTTATTAATTGGTTTGAAAAATTCCCTGAAATACAATTATGGGCATTTCAATTGCTCAGTGTATTATGAATTTTACTGTCTTAACCAAAAGTACCAGTCCTGCAACGTCTTAGGTCTCTTGCTACCTAACCACTGACTACCTTAGTCAGAACTTCATAATTACTGTCCATATAACAGCTGAGATAAGGCAACAAACTCAAGTTATATCAAAGAAAATCTGATATGCTTCATTATAGAGACAAATACAGACACAAGGGTCTTGTGACTCATACAAAACAGAGCAATAACATCAAAGGCACACATAAAAAATTAAGATATAAAACATATATTATATTATGTACTTCAGTCTTTTCTTCAGTTTAACAGTGTCTTCTGCACTGAGCATTGCAGTTCCTTTGGGCACGAGGGACATACAGTATACTGTACTATCCGGAAACAGGAAGTCTGTCACCACTATTCACGAGGTCTCTACCTCTGTGGCTCTATGCGAACACCTGGGTGGGTGTATTCACAGTGTAAATGCGTAGGTATGCACACTTGCACGCTTGTTTCTGTGCGCACTACAGCACATAGTGGAGGGTATGGATTTCTCTCCGTTTTTGCATGTGTGTGCATTCTGTGTGTGTTCTCTGGCTGCACACGTCTAAACACAGCGTGCATCTCTGGGTGTGAATCGCCTCCATTACATAACATGCAAGTATGTAACTTTGGTGTCAACCCCTATGACATTCTTGGCGGTACACCTGTAGAATCCTGTGTCCCTACTCGATGGGTTCTGAACTATCAGTGAACCCTGGGCGCTGAGGTAACGGTTTCCGTAGTTGCGCGCCTGACCCGTTGCCCTCAGCTGCGACCTGTCAGGTGTCTCCCAAGTGATGGTCGCTCTGGGTGTTGCTATGGCTTGACAGGACAGCTCCACGGCAACTCCAGGGCGTGTGTAAGTTACAGGGGAGGGGCTTATTGTGATGCGAGGAGGGTAGGCGATGACGATCACAGGGACCATGAGGAGTGCAGCCGAGGACGAATCGTGGTTTGTGGTTCGACAGGAGTAGGATCCGCGGTCGAAAACAGATGCCTGCTGGACCGTTAGTGTTCCATCTGCATGGACCAAATACCGCCCTGAACCACTGCTCTCGCCCCGAGACAATACCTCACCGCTGGGCAATGTCCAGGACAGAGACCCTTGGGCATTACCAAGGACCCGAGTAGCAGAACAGATCAAGCGAAGGGTCTCCCCATTAACGATGCTGACTAGAGAACCCGTTCTTGTGCTCAGCACCGGTTGCAGTCTTTTTTTCACTTGTTCTGAGACGGTGCCACCAGAACGGTGCAATGGAACTTCTGAGTGAGGTTCAGCCGGTATGAATGGGCCTCTCTGTGGAGGTCTTTCTGTTACTGGCCTAAAAGGACGAGCTGTCACAAGAACAACTCGAGGTGGGTCTCCAGAGTGACCTGAAAGTGAGCGAGGTGCAGCCGGTATGAATGGGCCTCTCTGTGGAGGTCTTTCTGTTACTGGCCTAAAAGGACGAGCTGTCACAAGAACAACTCGAGGTGGGTCTCCAGAGTGACCTGAAAGTGAGCGAGGTGCAGCCGGTATGAATGGGCCTCTCTGTGGAGGTCTTTCTGTTACTGGCCTAAAAGGACGAGCTGTCACAAGAACAACTCGAGGTGGGCCTCCAGAGTGACCTGAAAGTGGGATGGCTGGTAGACCTGCGTAGTTAGAAGCGTCATATACACCTGAACCTCTTGGGGCAGGTGTATATGACACTCTCCTGTGTGGTGGTGGTGGTTCAGCCTGTGTCTCAGAGACCACCAGCTCCACTTGTATCCTTGACTCTCCTCTCTCTCCTCTCACCACACAAACCAGGGTCCCAGTGTCAGTCATACGCACACCCCGTAGCTCCAAGGAGCCATTCCGGTGCACAGTGATCCGGCTGCCATAGTACGGAGCTGGCAAAATGCCGTTACCTCCTGGAAGAAGCCAGGACAAGCGGGGTGGAGGCGAACCATGAGAAGGACATGGTAACATCACAGTTTGTCCCCTAACTGCTCGTCGTTTTACTGATGTTACTGCATTCACCACAGTGTTTGTGGAGTTACTAATAGCACTTGTACCACTATTGCTAGTGCTAATGCTGACCCTGCCGTTAATGTTATTTGTACCACTCGTGCTGCCAGTCTCTCCTATACTAGTCCTACTCAAACCATTATTACTTACTATGCTGGTTCCAGCTCCATTACTGGGACCACTACTATTTATAACACCAGTATTGCTAGTAGCACTATTTGGTCTTCCATTGGCTGTACTAACACTGGCACCATTACTAGCCTTCCCATTAACGTCATTGATATTTGTCCTGTCCAGCCCACCGCTAACTGCTCCAATATCGGTTGGACTATTAGCACTGTTAGCACTATTACTATTACCATTAGTTGTAATCCCAGGTCCATTGCTATTTAATCCCATAAGACCTGGTCTAATAGCTATATTGTTAGCCCCGCTCACTCCAACACTGAATACACTGCTACCAAGCCGTGTTGTGACTCCATTGATAGGCCTGTTGACTCCACTACCACTACTGCTGCTACTGCTGCCATGAGCGCCATTACTACCAAACCTGCTTGTGCCTCCATTATTAAATCCATTATAAGAATCCCCATTCAGGCCTGTATTAACATTGACAAGAAAGTTATGCCTGCTCCCATTTATAGTGCTGCTGCTACTACTACTACTGCTGCTGCTTCCATCACCACCGGACCCACTGTTTATACTCCTGCCTCTCCCATGAACTCCTACAGTAAGTGTACCGCTCACCCTGCTACTCATCCCATAGTTAGGGAGTTCCACTTCCAGGCCCACCATCCTGCTCCTCACCCCAGCCACGTTGCTTGCTCGGCATGTATAGTTCCCGTTGTCACTCCTTTGGGCTAGGCGGACTTCCAGAGTTCCATCCGAAACCACCACAATCCGCTCTGAGAAGTAACGGGAACCCAAGCTCTGAGGAATTACGCGATTGTTTGGCGAGAGCCACGTGACGGTGGGGGAAGGATGACCCTTGGCCTCGCAGCGAATGGCGGCAGTCACTCCCTGTCGCACTTTGATGACATCATAGCCTAGCACATCAGTGAAGGTTGGCGGAGAGTTCATCATGACCTTGACTTTAATCTTGAAGGGATTAAACATAAATTAATAAATAATGCATATTAAAATGTGTGCATGGATGAAAGAAATGTAAATTAAACGAATGCTCTCTATGGGGAATTGATTGTTTTACCTTCATGGTATCTTGCCCTCCTTGGTTCTCAGCATAACATGTATACTCCCCTTCCTCTCCCATCCCCACCGCTGGCACTAGCAACGTTCCATTGTCAAACACTGTTAGCCGCCGTGTGCGTCCTCCCCTCTCTTCCCCCTGCAACACGCTGTTCACCATGGTTCCATCTGGGAGACTCCACCGGACAGCTGGGTCAGGTAGTCCCGATGTCAAGCAATCCACCTAGAGACAGCAGCAGAATATTTTCACTGCTGCTTTAAATGTCTACCCATATGATGTGTACCTTATGTTAGACAAAAGTGAAGTCAAAGTTACACTTTAGATACGCTTAATGTGTTACACACTACAGTGAGTAAGCTGCAGGTTAGTTTCTCAAGGACACTTCATACATGTGGACTAAAACTTGCTGACCGTTGCAATCTCCAACCTGTGACCTTTCAATTTCATGATGGTATACTATAGACCAGCGGTTCCCAAACCTTTCACTGCCAAGGACACCCTTCTTCACTTGAGCACCTGCTCAAGTGAAAAAAGGGCACCTTGTGCAGCGCGTGGAACCGGGCGGTTGCCTTTTAATAGTATGAGATTTATAGATTTTGGGGCATAAATAATTTATTAGAAGCTTTTTTTTAATCAATAATTGATCAATGTCACCATGGTCCACATACAGTACTGTACACTGTACTTTTTTTCTTTCAAAAGGGCACATTGCTGTCCAGAGGGCAAGGGCAGGTGGTGCTCTAGCACCCCCTAGTGTCTATCTGTGCACGCCACTGCCAAATACCCATAGCCCTGTCCCCTAATGAGAAATGGCTTTAAAACAAATCTACTGTACAACTTGCAATTTGTTTTTGTAGGGACACCAGGGTGAAACTGGCACAATCATCTTATGAATTGAATTTTAATTGTCTTTCTTTCTTTCTTTCTTTCCCTATTTATATTTTTTATTAATTAATTAATCAATCAATTAATGAATTAACTAATTCATTGTTAGTTAGTTTTAATTGATTAATTAATTATTAATGCCCCCCTCCAACCTTTTACCCCCTGGTGATCTGTACTTTTAAAACCTGCGGGATAGATGTTTTAACCACTAGGCCATCCAGCCACCACCATACATTAAGTGATAAATGGCCTCAATTCATTCATCTGAAAATGAAGATCACTTAAAGGAATCCTACCTTCAGCGGTCTGCCAAATTCCACCATCTGATTGGACGGTTGCCTGGGTTCGATCTTGGCGGGCTTGGTTGCCACGGAGACTCGGAGGAGGCGATAGTCATCGGCCACCTTGTTGCGTGCAATGCACAGGTAATCTCCAGCATCCTTCTCCGTCACGGTCTGAACTGAGAGGCTGCCGTTGGGATGTACCTTAAGCCGTCGGTCAAAACTAGAATACAGACACACAGACAGACACACACGATCAGAAGAATATCAGCTGCTACCAACGTATGTGTAAAGGCTTAACACACACACACACACACACACACACACACACACGTACCTGAAGTGCATGTCAATTAGTTTCCTGTTGGGTGTCCTCCAGATAACGGTGGGAAGTGGGCTGCCAGATACGGAGCAGTGAAGTTGCAGGAAACCCCCGTAGTGAACCGTAGTGACAGCGGGTGAGGTAGAGGTGATGCGAGCCTTACTGAGGGAGCTGACAGGGACAGCGGGTGAGGTAGAGGTGATGCGAGCCTTACTGTGGGGGCTGACAGGGACAGAGGGTGAGGTAGAGGTGATGCGAGCCTTACTGAGGGGACTGACAGGGACAGCGGGGGGCGGGGCTCCTGCATGGTTTACAGTGGAGGGTGACACTTTGATGTTATTAACAAAGACTGCTGGGGAGAGCGGAGCAGACGGAGGCGGCGAGGAGGAGTGTACCGGGGAGATGTTGCCTGTCGCATCGCTTTTGGGAGATGGATTATTAGTGTAGGGGGTGCGGGGACGAGGGGAGCCAGGGGAGTTGGGGGAGGGTGTAGAGGTCCCGGATCGGTCGAATGGAGATGGAGGGGAGAGTCTGCCGGTGTTGACAGGATGGGACGGCGATGCAGGGAGAGAGGAGCCTCCATCTGAAGGAGGTCGTTGAGGTTGGAGTGTAGATGTGTCCCGCCCTGCAATTTCCACTCCTCCTCTTCCTCCTTGTCCGTCCCTCCATCCCACAAGCTCCACCCTCACCGTCCTCTTATCAGCTCCCACAGCATTGGTCGCTGTGCACTCGTAACTCCCAGAGTCCTTTGGTCCCAGTTTGCGAATGTGCAGTGTGCCATTGGGCAAGACAAAGAGGTTTCCATGGAGAAACTGAGACGTACGCACCAGCGTCCCGTCCGGGATTCGCCAGCGTAGGATCGGAGGTGGGGCACCGCGGGCGGAGCATTGGACATAAACGGGCATCCCCAGAGTCAAAACCAAGCGGTCCTCTCTGGGTTGATGTATCACTGGGGGCATTGAAGAGTAAGACACATGTACTCGCACAGAGGAGCTGGCCGCACCAGCCAAGTTGGAAGCTACACAGCGATACACACCCCGGTCACTAAGTACCACTGCAGAGATACGGAGCGTTCCATTTGCATGCATGGTCATGCGACCATGGGAGGAGTCCTCAGAGGTCTTTACAGAGCGGTCAGGAAGAACCCAGGAGAGGAGAGGAGTTGGCACAGAATCTGCCTGGCAGTCCAAATGCAACTCTCCGCCCTGATGGATAGTAGCTTCCCTGTAATTGGCCAGCTGCATCCGTGGGGGGCGGGACCATACCTCCAAAGTGGTGAGCATCCTGTGATGGAAAACAGGACATAAAACATTTCACAGTTAATGCAGACAAGTGACAAATAATACTGTATTATAATTAGAATGTCTAATATTCATGGTATTACCTGTCACGACCCAGTGAGCTTTGTGCGCTGCAGATATACGTCCCCCTGTCTTGCATCTGTACATTGTAGATGACAAAGGTTCCATTTGGCAAAACCTCAAAACGCTGGGTCCTGGAGTGTACTGACATCACCGCTCCTAAGAGGAAGAAAAATAAAGAGAGATAGGACGATGAAGGAAGCAATCAAGAGAGTGGGAGTGGGAGAAAAGAGGGAGAAAAAGAAAATAATAAGAAAGAAAGGCAGAGAAACGAAGAAACAGGAAAGGAGTGGCAGGGAGGGACAGTGACATATGTGTAGTGAAGTCAGTTCCAAGTGAACAAAATCTTCCATGACTAGTTTTATTTCCACCACTGTATAGAAAAGCCCATTGTTTGCATGCCAGTATGAAATAGTGGGTGTAAGTGGGTGTTACCTTTTTTGTCATCGTAAAAGTGACAAAAGTGTGCGCCGTGCGTGATTGTTCAGGCAAAACTGACGAGAATTAATTTTCAATTTTATGGCATAAAAATTACTGATTGCTTTTGGAATGCGTTGTTGAATATTTATTGTTAATCATATTTTGACAAGTAAATTGTTCATGCAAAAAGGCCTATTTGAATGTTAAAAGACACATTTTCTGAACTCATTGAAATGAAAATAAAATTACTCCCATGCAAGGCTGACTAACATTCACGAGCATTTTTGTAAATTTGTTTGAAATGTGTGCACATGCATGCATGCATGTTCCTGGCTGTGTGTACCTGTGGAGACTTTAGTCCACGTGATGGTGGGTTTAGGCTCTCCGATAGCCTCACAGGCCAGACTAGCAGTGGTCTCCGCTGGGACAGACACTGTCCTGATATGGGGATCAGCAATCCTGGGCCTGGATCTCAAAACTGGGACCTGTGGCCAACACACAGATAAACAGGATGGAAATACTAACTAGATGGAATGAGCAAAAAATAAATAACAATTACCAATGACAACCAAAAAACACATTCATCGTAATTGCCAGCTGAGAAAATTCAGAACCATTTTGAAACCATATTCACCTGTGGGGCCTGTGGTTTGGTCTGGGCAGGCCTTGCAGCAGAGATCTAGGAATGGATTGATCATTGATTATCTCAAACCCCACAGGCTTAAACTCTACAGTACATAATGCCGTTGATTATAGGGGCACATGTTTTAATCTCCTTCTTAGATCTTTCAAGCACTACTCTGGAAAATCCATTAAATTGAAAAATTGCTATAAACATGATCTCCGGGAGATTAAGCGTGGGTCAATTTGAACAGACAGAATTGTCTATTTTCACATCTACAGTGCTGTGTAACCAATTTCCACTATTTTATTCTTCCCCTCTGGGTCTGTACTGTGTTTGTCTTGTGTGCTGGTGTTAATTTAGCAAGAGCTCATTTGGAATAAAACGACATGCTGAATTAACCACTGTTAATCTGCTGTCCCAATTGTGGGAATGTCACTCTGGCACAAACATTTTCACAATGCATCACAATGCAACATGTTGTGAGCTTGTAGATTGGATTTTTCAAAACAAATATAAATAGGTCTTAAGTGATTATGTTCCACTTGCTAACAATATACTACTGTATACAGTATACTATATATATATATCTGCAAATTAGATGTATATTAATTCACTACATGAATGAATGAATGAATGAATGAATGAATGAATGAATGAGCGAGAGGACCAAGGGACAAATGAAAGAACTGAACAAAAATTTCAAATAAAAAGTGGAACAATCTGATTCTGTTCTGATTCCCGTCGTTTTTTAGATAACACATGCCCACTAGGCTATGTGTCCTATGAAGAGATTCAAACTCACCCCGGGTGAGGCAGGGAGGGGCGGAGCATGGGGAGTGCGCGGTCTGCTGCTGTGGGAATCTGGAATGGAATTAGCTCCTGGGTTCTTCCAGCTGGGGGGAGGTCTGCTCTGCTCTGGCACCCCAGAAACCGGCACCCCTCTGGGGTCAACCTGCTCTAAGCTCGGCCTCTCCCTGGAGGGTTCTCCGGTAGTCGTGGATTTGGTGGTTGCAACCGGAGTACTGGTAGTAGTAGGAGTAGTGGTTGTAGTAGTGACAGGATTAGTACTTGTAGAGATAATAGGAGTAGTTGTCCTAGTAGTGGGACCAGTAGAAGTAATAGGGTTTGTTGTTCTAGTGGTGGTTGGAGTACTGGTAGTAGTAGGAGTAGTGGTTGTAGTAGTGACAGGAGTAATATTTGTAGAGATAATAGGAGTAGTTGTCCTAGTAGTGGGACCAGTAGAAGTAATAGGGTTTGTTGTTCTAGTGGTGGTTGGAGTAGTCATGGTCATCAAAGGAGTCGTAGTGGTGACAGGAGTAATACTTGTAGAGATAATAGGAGTAGTTGTCCTAGTAGTGGGACCAGTAGAAGTAATAGGGTTTGTTGTTCTAGTGGTGGTTGGAGTACTGGTAGTAGTAGGAGTAGTGGTTGTAGTAGTGACAGGATTAGTACTTGTAGAGATAATAGGAGTAGTTGTCCTAGTAGTGGGACCAGTAGAAGTAATAGGGTTTGTTGTTCTAGTGGTGGTTGGAGTACTGGTAGTAGTAGGAGTAGTGGTTGTAGTAGTGACAGGAGTAATACTTGTAGAGATAATAGGAGTAGTTGTCCTAGTAGTGGGACCAGTAGAAGTAATAGGGTTTGTTGTTCTAGTGGTGGTTGGAGTAGTCGTGGTCATCAAAGGAGTCGTTGTAGTGGTAGTAGGGAGAGTAGGCAAAGTAGTAGTAGTAGCAGCAGCAGTAGTAGGAGGCGGAGTAGTAGTAGGAAGTGTAGTTGTAGCACTAGTCGTAGAGGGAAGAGTTGGAGTGATTGTGGTTGCAGTCATAGTGGGATATGTCATTCTGTTGCTAATGCTTGAAGTTGCATGTCTTGTAGTAGTGGTGGTGGTTGTAGTGTCAGCAGTATCAATGGGATTTGTAGTTTTTCTAGTAGTAGGGGTAGCAGTACTAGTGGTGGTGGTGGTGATAGCAGTGGCGATTGGATTTTTACGTTTACTTGTTGTGGAAATAGTAGTGCTTCTAGCCGTACTAGTTACTTGGATGCTCGTAACTGGAATGGAGGTGACTGATGGAGTTGTAGTGATTTCTACAGTGGTGGTAGCTGTGCTGGGCACTGTGGACAAATCAGAGGATGGAGAGAGGGACACATATGATTCTTCTAACAAATTCCAGTCGGTCGCAGGTATTCCAGGTGCTATGCTATCCGGGATGTTGACCGAGTGAGTCATCATGTCTTCTTGTCTATGTGTCATTGGGGGAGAGGTGGTCTGCGAAGAGGAGAGCACAGGGGGAATTGATGGGGAAATAGATGGGAAGGGGGTTTCTGTAGGAGAAAGAGGGAGAGAGTCTGAAATGACAGGAGATGCAGAATTCAATTCCAACTCATTTGATTCATTCATTTGATCCTTCTTTGCCAACGTCATGGTTGAAGAACTGGATGTAGGAGACAGAGACGGAGTAGCCACATGGGCCACGGTGGTGTCAGAGGCCACAGAGTGTGACCTCGGTGTCGTGGTGTCTGGCAGAGGTCGGGGTCGTGTCACAGGTCGCCCCCTGGGACGGTTGGGGATTCGTTTCCTCTGTCCGATTCGCCGGCGAGCATTCCAGGGGCTCTGGGGCCGTGAGTTGGGAACAGAGTTAGGCAGAAGCCGTGGGTTCTGAAGCCTGGGTTCAAAGGGCTTAGGGGTCGATTCCCTCTGCTCCTCTTCTACTGGTTCAGGGACAATTTCATTGGTTCTGGATGTCACTGGGTCTATCTGTAACACTGCTTGTGTGTTTGTCTCGTCCACATTTGTCTCTGTCTCTGTTTGGGTGTTTATTTTTGTCTGTCTGTGTGTCGGCATCTCTGTGTGAACAGGGTGCAGGCCTTCCTCTTGTAGACTGGCATCATCAATAGATGACCCTTCAGCTTCCTTTTCCACATCTGTCTCTCCCTCCCCTCTTACTCGATCACGACTAATCTCATCCCCATCCCTTCCTCTGTCCGTAGGCTCTTCCACACTGTTTGACTGGCTGGTGCTGTTAAGCACGGTCCTGTCGCGTATCTTGGCCAATAAGTCAGCCCATTTCTGGGGGTCTATCTTCTGTTTAGTAGAACTAATTCTGCGTCTGTTATCTAAGTGGTTCCTTCTCGGTTCAACAGAGGATGATGCCCCTCCACTTCCCCTCCTCGGGACCCCCGCTCTCACGGGTACCCGTCTGCGAGGGTGTCCAGCTGGATAACGTCGGTTTAGGGGCAGCTGGTGTGGTCTTGTACGCCTCCTATCGACTAAAGCATTTCTATCCTCCTCGTCTCCTGAGCCATCCTCTACCATATTACTCTGTAGCAACGGGGCTCGTATCCGAGTTGACCGACCGGCAGCCGACTGGGGCCCCCGGGGTAACGACGTCATGATTGGCCGGGGTGGTCGGGGGTTTAAGCTCAGCTGTGTAGAAAGAGAGTCAGCACCATACTGGTTCACCACCGTGCAGCGGTATTGGCCGGCATCATTCATAGAAGAGTGTGGCAGGGACAAGCTCCCATTTGATTGGATAGTGAGCCCGTTAGACCTGCCTGAGTCCTGCCTTACTATATTCCCATCTGGTAACACCCAACTAATATCAGGCATAGGGGAACCAGAGGCCACACAGGGCAGTATGATAGCCTCGCCAACCATCCCTGTTAAGGAAGGCCCCACTTGCTCCCCTGGAATCGCTACAGAGGAGTGTTCCACTGCGAGACGCACTGGCAGAACGTCCACATCTCTCCCCGCCCGGGCCACGCAATAGTATAACCCAGAATCGGAGCGTTCCGTTTTCTGTATGAGTAGACCGGAAGCTGAGGCGTGGGCCCTACCATCCGCGCTGCTAGAGGGGGAGAAGAGTTGTGATCCGTCTGGGAGATTCCACTCTATGGTAGTAGATTTGCCAGAGCTAAGAACAGGGCAGGTCAGTTCCACCCTGCTGCCCACTACTGCTGCTAGTGCTGTGACGGTGCGATTAGTAGGGATCAGCACCCAAGGACGCAGAGCTGGGGAAGACGACGAGGATGGAACAGGGTCGGGACGAACAGTTGCTCTTGTGGTCATTATGAGCTGAAGCCTGTGCCCACTGGACTGTGCTCTGTTAAGTTGAATGCTAATAAACGGCTGTAGCAACCACTGGGGCTTGGCTTTGATCGAAGCTCGGACTCCAGTATGGTAGTAGCCTTCTCTCTCCCCAGCCTGTGTGTAACGGTAGGCCAAGTCTGGGGCTTTACTCAGCATTATCTCTCTCTCCAGGCGAACCGCCGTCTCGCTATAGTACGCCAGAATCCTCCAAAGTCTCTCGTAACTCCCTCTCTCCACGGGACACTCCAGGGACAGGGAGAGTGAGAGGGACAGCGGAGAAGAGGCTGAGAGGGAGAGATCGGGGAGAGGTGTGATGTCCGGAGTGTTGGCAGAGTGAGTGACGTCGCAGCTCAGATCAACGCTGTTCCCCTGTAGATCGGACATGCCCAGAGAGGCGGTGCCTAAGGGCTCTATGAAGGATTCAATGGGTTGGACGCTGCCATGGTCCACCTCAGCAGGGGGATCTCTTCCTGGGGAGGAGATGACAGGCGCGGCACAGGGAAGGTCAGTCTGCTGGAGCAAGCCCCGACCTCGGAGGGGAATGGGCAATTCACAGACTGGACATTGAGGACCTCTGGGACATTTCATCAATCCTAAGACGTGAGAAAGAGCCAGACAGTGACAGAGAGAGAGAAAGTTCACTAAACGTCACTTCATAGGAATTATTTAAACTATATTTCAGCTGTCATGCTCAAGCAATCAAACTGACTCTACTTCACATGTAAATGACGCGTAGTAGCAGTTTTTATACGGCTGCAACTGTTGATTCTTTTCTTAGCAGTTATTCCATTGATTACTTTTATTTTATTGAATAATATTGATTTTTTTTTACATATTTTCTTTATAATTTGTCATTGCAAAATAATCAAGTAAATGTCAGTTAAATCTGGTTGACCACTTACGTCCTATCTTATACTCATACAGTGGCACAAAGTAGTGAATAGTGAAAATATCTACAAGTTCAGAACGCACCACAATATGTTTTGAAGAAAAAAAACATTTTGGATAATAAATGTAATTCATTAATCCGATTAACTGTTCCCTACACAAATGCTTGCTTATATCTAAGTTGAAGTTTATTGTCATTATTCTTTCATTCTCTCTTCTCCACATGTTATGCAAACAGCAAGAATGGAATATCCCACCCTCCGGGGCCATAGTGCAACACATAAAATCAAGCAGCTCACAAATCAAGCACCTCGTCATTGCGCAACACATATTAGCCTACATTGTATCTATCTGCACACAGTGGACGTGGTCATCACAGATTAGTCACACAGCTGAGGCCGGGACGTCAAACAAACAAATGTCAAGGTTCAACCTGCTTTCACGTCTCTATCAATGACAGGGTGAGACGGAGAGCAGGAGGTGGAGAGGAGGAGAGAACAATGGTCAGCATCTGGGGATGTTTTCTCAAAGGTATAGATATATTAAAAAAAAGATGCTTTGCATCCCAACACCAATATATTAGGGTGCAGTAGTATTGTGAGGACAGTTGGACGTGATCTGTTGCAAATAATAATGTGATCTTGTATGCAGACAGAGCCATGTTAAGTCAGGGCCATCAAATTAGATAAATGCATCTACAGTAGGTAGATAGAGGCCACCCACTGAATAACATGAAAGATTTTCTCTATAATGACTGTGTTGTTGAGAGGAAGATAAAATACCAACACCTTGATTGAAACTACACAATACAAACACTACTGTACCATTACTGCCATCATTAACCACCTAAGCCCTATTTTAGTATAGCGATTTTGAAAATAGCTGATGGAAGCTCACAATATGACGCGATGCACTGCGTTATGAGCTTGTCGATCTGCTAGTTTCCTTTGAATTATATATATTTTTTAATTTTAACATTCTCACAATCTTTTTGTCCACAGTTGTATTAAAGCAAACACTTACTGCAGTGGGAGGGACATAACACGGCCACAGACATTAGATGAGATTTAAAGTTAAAGTCCGAAGGTAGCTGAACGCAAAGGCAAAGTAGACTAACCCGGGTGAGCGAGAGCCCAGCCTGAAAACCAGTTCATCCTGCAGTCACAGCTCCATGGGTTAGCCTGCAGTACCAGCGTCTCCAGCAGGGGCGCCGTCTCCAAGGTCTCTCTGGGCAGAGTGGTTAGACTGTTGTTGGACAGATCGAGGTGCCTGGAGAGAAAACAGTACAGAAAAGCAGAGAAGAGTATGGAGGTGAAGAGAAATTGGAGTAAAAAAGGACAGGATGGATGGAAGATGGAGGCAGGGGCAGGGAGAAACATTCATCATCAACCATCATCAGTATAGTGAACATAATCTTCATCGGGATCAAAATCATTATAATAGTCATCATCGTTGTCCGGTTCCATTCTCATTCATTTATGTATAATATATCCTGTATATTTCCATCAACACAAATTAGTGAAGTACTGTACATTTAGAGCAGGGGAAGGCACAGGGACTGCTGACGGTGCAGCCGAAGCGAGAGGTTAAGGATGTTTACCATTATCTCCAACCACTGATGGAAACCTTACCTGCTTGCCACCCCATTAGGCTAGAATGGAATGATGCAACGGCCATAGAATGATACAGCACTTGCCACGGAGATGTCAAATGCTCAAGGGACTGAAACGAATAGAATTCAGGCCATTTATCATTTGTGCTGCGAACGGACGGAGAGGTTTTACCATTCCATTTAACAATTAGGACGTGTATACACGTCTTCTCAATTAAAACCGGGGTGTGCCTTGTATATACCAGTCTGTTGGTCCTTTATAATGATATAAAATGGGATCGTTGTAATCCATTTTTTTAAAGCTCCCGTTGCACGGCAATGCCTTGGTCAGAGCTCCAGGCATTTTTTGTGCATGCGTGCAGCCCTTCACTTCCTTCTTTACGGGCAGACAGATCTTGCTATTATCTCAGAATCTACGTCGCTGTCCATGGTTTTGATCAGAACACAGATGTTCTGTCCTAATTTCTGACTTAAACAAGCATCTTGTTTGGAATAATAACGCTTCTAAAGAGAGATCAGACTTGACAGCACATGGTAGTAATGGAACATGGGGGTTCCATTACAGAGTAACATCTGCCCCATCTGCTTGGCACTCCAGCGCCTTTATTCTGAAACACTCTGGCAGCGTCAAAAGTGGTAAAGCTCACCTGAGTGTGGAGTAGAAGTACGTGTTGAGCAGCGACAGGGTGCACAGGCCGCGCGGGTGCAGCTGATGGAGGCGGTTCCCCTGCAGGCGGAGCAGCCGCAGGCTGGGCATCTGCAGCAGGGCCTGCGGGTGGAGGTGCTGCAGGAGGTTGTGGTCCAGGTGCAGCCGGAGCAGGGAGGTCAGGCCGGAGAAGGCCTGGGCGGAGGAGATCTCCCTCAGCTTGTTGTAGCTCAGCTTCAATATCTGAGGAGAGGATGGGAGGGTGGGGGGTTGAAAGGTTAGAACAGTGATGAGGAGGAGATGTTCTCCAGTCTGGACTATAGGGGGACGGGGAGATAAAAATGAACAACACCAAGGGAAAGCGTTTTGTTTGGTACAGTATGAAGCTCTGCTTTGGGGCATGGAGAGCGAGAGAGAGAACTGCTTTCAGCTTGTTATAGTTATATGTGAGTATCAATTCAAACACTAAACAATCTGCAGACTAATCAGCACACTAAACAATGCATGCACGCATGCACAATGCATGCATGCACGCACGCAAGCACGCACACGCACACGCAGACATACACACACACACACACACACACACACACACACACACACACACACACACACACACACACACACACACACACACACACTGTGGACCATGGGCAAGGTAAGTGTCTGCATGAAGAGATGATGTCCTCCATTTAACCACAACTGATTGAAAAACACCTCCTACATATTTTATACACAATTTAAGTGAAAACAGCCACAAGCACCCACCAGAACCCTATGCTTAAATTGCCCAAATGGGCCCACAGCACGTATCTCCATCACCATGCTGTGAATGAATCAGGGCAAGACTGAGAGAGAACCCAATGGAGATACTGTAGCACAGAAATGTTTTCTTCACTCTGGTATATAAGTAGGAAATGCAAATGTCTCCGTTATCCTTTACTTATACAAGCTTACAAACCGCTCTGTGGCACGTTGTGAACTTGTAGATTAGCTATTTTTGATGCAGGATGCAGTCATACTGTACAACCAAATCTAAATCGGGCTTTATCCTGCAACCTCAGTCTCAATACTGTGATTCTTGTGACGGGTGCGAGCCCACCAGACTTACTTATTACTACTAATGCTGCTCTTGTGATGTGTGTGAGTCCATTATAAGTTACTATTGTGACGTGTGGTGAACCCACCAGAAGTTGAGGGAGATGCATACTGTACAGTGTGTACACACCTTCTCTCTCTCTGTGTGATTTATGAGATCGTTTACTCCCCAGAGAGACTACTTAGCAGGAGAAGTTGCCGCGGCTGCTGACAGATATTGGATGTGGGGGTAAGTCAACACGTGGAAATATGGGTCCTATTATCACGACAAAATATAGCAGCGTCTGCCTTGGAGGCGATAGGGGAACAATAGCTGCCGGGAGTCATACGTCTGATATCTCTGCCCTGAGGTTAGTGGCTTACCGCTTTATACAGTTATTTCACTGCCAGCAACATGGAGAAAAAAATAGCATACACTGTACATAAATGACCAGGACCTGGGTAAATACATTTTGTTCTGTACTCGTATGGAATGACAATAAAACTCCTTGAAACCTTGAAATTATGCATTTGTTCTGTACACTGAAAGATGGAATATTAGACAGACAAAAATAAAACATTACTTTGTATCATATTCAGTTATTTATCGATATCTAAGGTCAAATGGATTAGTGAATTAAACGTATCCCAGATGTGTGCACCCACTGAACATACAGTAAGTCTATAATAACATACCCCTGATACAGGTGCATGTATCAAAGTGGCAACATGTGGTAACATTCAGCAACATTTTGAAGTATTTTGTTCTGTACAATAATAGTGTAAACACTACATTACATACTCACGCTGTTAGAACTGCTATTTGTTCTTTGTCAAGCACTGAATAAATATGCCATGTCTTCACATCACACTCACACATGATCCTGTGAGAGAGCTAAGCATACTCTATGCATATGTTCATGTTTAGGGAGTTGAGTTTGCTCCAGTAAAGCGCACACTTGAAAGAGAGCAGAAACCCATAACGCTATTCACAATGTTCCAATCGTCTTCTGTTGCCTGAGGATATGGAGGGCGATGAAAGTAATATCGGAGGAGTCTTGTCCCTAATTTGACTTCTTCAGTCTCCAACTTCTATGACCTGCTAAAAAACTGCATCTCTGAGTCAAATTCGTAGTAATTGGTGCGGTGAAACGGATCAGCCCAAATAAAAAATGCATGACACCATTAACATTCATCATGCATTTTGGACGTTTTGCTAAGATGTACAGCTTGGCTACCATGCAGTCACTTACAAATTCCAACATTTATTTCCTAATAAAAGCTCTCCCTGGATGATCACCGTACCAGCAAAATCAGGCTTAACCAATGTTGGTTCACTCTGCCGCCTACATAACTCCAATGGCATGGGTTTGATTCCCGCCTATATGACCCTGTGCTGCAAATCATTTCTCTGCCCTCCTCACAGAGACACTGTGACAAATAAAATTCTGATTCTGCTCACACCACACATTCTGGCACACTACATATCTGGAAGAAATCTGGTCAATCTGGTTACTACTGTTGGTTCCTGTTTACCTGTAGTGATTTCATGTCTCGAAATGCTCCATCTGGAATGTGGTGAATGTCGTTGCCATGGAGCATCAGAAGTTCTGCCTTCTTCAGGCCAGCCAATGAGTTGTCAGGGATCCTGCTGATGCTGTTGAACCTACCAGAGCAGAGAAAATACCACCATCATCAACAACAACAACAACAACAACAACAACAACAACAACAACAACAACAACAACAACCACCAAGGAAATCATCAAGCAATGACGCATGGAAATATGACAATATTACAACAACCAGCACAACCATGACCAATGTAAGCTCTGAGGTATATGGTCCATACTCCATACTGTATAGACGTGTATAGAGCGTGTGATACCCGGAAGTTATGCAGGAACGCCTGCTGAGTGTCAAAAACTACTTTTTGGCCTTGACAGCCCATGCATCCAAACAGAAAAGCCCTATCTGATTGCATTAAACAACGTTTTGCGTGCGTGCGTGGCTTTTTGCATCTTTGCATGTATATCCGAGTATGTGTGAGTGTGTGCATGTGTCCTTACCCTAGATTAATGCGTAGGGTGTGCGTGGGCAGGCCAGGTGGTATGGAAAGCAGAGAACGGAAGGTGCAGTGGACCTCGCTGGCCTGGTAGCAGTTACAGGATCTGGGACAGGCCCGGCCCACGGGGACCATGAGGGCCAGCATCAGCACCGTCAGCGCCGTCACTGGCACACTCACTCTCTGACACATCTTCACTTCAGAAGATTAGCGGAGTCAATGGGGTAATCACTGTGAATGAGAAGAAACGTTCATAACCAATTAACAGATCATTTTGGTTGCCAGCAGCACCACAGCCCAGCCCAGGAATCTTTACTCAATTAGCAGGGTTAATGAGCTCTCGTGTTTACTACTGACGGAACCACCACAAATACTCCTATCTATTTATAGATACAGTATGATCTAAATTCCCTCTCTTTTTCTCTCTCTCTTTCTCTCGGTTTCCAAACAGAAGAGATAGAGTAAAATCTGATTCCATGTTTGGTTTTCATTGAAAGGCAAATGGCAAATTGGGTCAGGCTAATGGTCCATTATCCTGACCCAATGAAATGTAAACAAAATTTATTGTATGACTTCTGAAGTCATTATATTGATATTGTGATATGAGAGTAGGGGTATGGAAAAATATATCATCACACGAAACAGTCAGTTCTACAGAAATGAAGACAGAATTGCAAATCATAGATTGTTCATTCACTGTATTAGGATATATAATATCTTTGAAAAGGCATATGGTGGAACATTGTTTATCACAATATCGCCCGCCCCTACATGAGACATATATTGTCTAGGATTTTGATCACATTATCATGATATGTCACAAGAATTGTTTCTTCCTGGTTTTAATCACATTTAAGCCCTGTTTTAGGGTTTGAATTTCAATCAAAGCAATTATATTTATTTTATAGTCACAATATTGATGATTTTGTCACAAATATTGTGAGATTTGATTTTGACGATATCTCAGTGCTCTAATACATGGTTGCTAGGGCATATGCAAACATATAGGGCACAATGACAATCCATGAAGGAGTAATAAGGCCTAACATAATAGGCGAAGACACACATGTACAAGTCATCAGACATCTGTACAGATTGTGCATGTCACTGTGCATGTAAGCTCACTGTAAAACCAAATACACTCATATACAATCCTGCTCAAAGCTGAGTTGAGGGTGTCAGCTGGACTGACATGCACACGTGCGCACACTTACACGCGTGCGCAAACTGCGCATGCATGCACGCACGCACACACACACACACACACACACACACACACACACACACACACACACACACACACACACACACACACACACACACACACACACGTCACACACACAGTACACACAGTACACACAGACACACACACACACACACACACACACACACACACACACACACACACACACACACACACACACACACACACACACACACAGTACACACAATACACACGCGCGCGCACACACACACGCACACACACACACACACACACACACAGGATATCCACATAACGTATACCTCGGGCTTATAGAACAATTGAAGCATGCAGATACAGCTGAATCACATGAATCAGTTTAATTTAACGGGTCAACATTAAACAACGACGTGGTTTTAAGAAGAAGAAGAAAAAAGCTCAACCAATTAAGTTAACACGTTAATTCAATAAAAACTGGGGAGAACAGCTAACATTCATGAGAAGCAAATTCATACTGGCCAGTCTGTTTAAAACACACGAGGAGCTATAACAAATTTAACAACCAGGCTACATCGATCACAGTAGGCCTATGTAGACTACAGTAACATACTGAACGACCGTTGATGCCTTAGCTTTCCTTATTATTCAACACACAACAAAGACTAGCACATTATCTCACACACGCACGCAGGCACGCGCGCGATTATAGTTTTTGAATGGACGCGCGCAAAGACGCACGCCCTGACGGCTGACGCGCGACTCAATTAGCCAATTGTAATATCCAAACCATAGCGCAGTGTGAAACTGAAACTGTATAGACTAGACATACAAATATAAAAAAGTTAAAATGTGAATGCACAGTATGAAGCATTGTAGATGAATAGATTACCACGGTTGAAAACAGCGTATAGCCTACCTTGAAATCCTTTGATCTGGAAAAGTGAATTACTTTTCCGGATTATTCATTCTCCCAAAATGCTAATTTAAATCCAACAGACTGGCAATTACATAATTGAGCAGTTATTTCCCCCAGATAAAATGCGTAGCTGCAGAGAAAAAAAGTTTCCAAGAAAGTTACAACTTCAAATCACAAAATAAGAGAAGATAGAAACTTGAAAGGGACAAAAAACAACACACACGCTACTTAATTTTATAGCCTAACCACGAATAAAAGAAAGCTATTTTCGGAAAATCCAAACGAATTGCAGCAGTATTCCAGAGAAACAATCCAACAGGTCTGTTGTTTGCTCAGCTCCCCTCCAGTCCTGAAGTGCAAAAAAGTAGCGCACTGGTCGCGGCAGGCGGACTATTTGGACACTCGTCTGGCGCAGCGTGACTCTCTGTTTGAGTGAGAGCAAAGTGTGTGTGTGTGTGTGTGTGTGTGTGTGTGTGTGTGTGTGTGTGTGTGTGTGTGTGTGTGTGAGAGAGAGTGTGTGTATTTGACTTTAGGGGACTGGACTGAAGTGAACTTTTGAGAGTGACGCAAGTTGTCCAAGGAGGGGCATTTTAGAAAACGAAAGGTGCCCCATGCAGAAAGATGCTTTGTGTGGTTAGCCAGAAAGTGAGAGTACCGTGGTCAGAATTTCTTGTTACAATTTGCAGTGTTCCAATAAAAATATCACTGACTTGTTTGATATTTATGTTATGGTTTAAAGGGCATGTGTGTGTAGCCTATATTCCATGGCATGCCTATTTATTAATAGGCAATAGGCCATTGATGTCATTGCCTGTGGTGGGTCTGGTATATTGGGAGCAGGGTAGAGAGGTTAGTGGGGCTATAGAGATCCCCATAGCTGCATATCACACTCTCTCATATCCCTTCTCATTCCTCACTAACAAGTACAGTTTTGCTCAAGGGGTAAAAAGTGAACATGGACAAGTAGGTGCAGTGAAATTCCATTCCCACCTTGGTTCCCCCTGTAATCTGGGTTACAGCGGATCTAAATCAGGGAGTGTTCTCTTGTCTTGGACTTTAGGGTTGTCTCACTGACCCCTTTGACTGACACCTCCTGCAGGAGTGAAAGACTAAAATGAGGAGAGAACAGAAATAGAATGATGTTCCTCAGCTGTTGTCTCCTGTAATCACAGACAGTAGACCCGCCCCTCCCTCAAAACCTGCTGTGCATTTCTGTGAATGACAGAGAGAGAGAGAGAGAGAGAGAGAGAAAGGGGGGCTGTGTGTGTGCATGGAGTCTATTCCATTTTGGGGCAAATTGTAGGCCTGTTGACTGACGATGTCAGTGACGATCTAGTTAGGGACTCCCACCCCAAATATATTTGTCTGGATTTTAATATGGTTATGATTGTATCTCTTACTGTTATGTTAGTGTAAGAGATGTAATGAATGTATAAGGAAAGTCCACAAACATTTGCAAAACCAGTGTGTGGTGTATGAGAGAGTGAGATAGCTTGTGTGTGCGTGCGTGCGACGTGCGTGCATAGTACAAGGAATCGAGGATGCCATATTTCTTTCCTTTAACATCTCTATGTCTAGCGGGCCTTTCTTTCTCCCAGCTTCTGTTCCTCCTATTTCCAGTCAATGGCCCCGACCCCGTCTCTATCCATCTCTGTAGGAGAGACTGGTCTACATCGCCTCAGTGTTCTCACGCTAACATCCATCCTCTGTAGCTCGGAGGTGGCTGCAGAAAGCATTAGGCCCAATCCCAACCTTCTCTGTTACAGTACGACACACCCTTCATCCTATTGGAATGTTCTGCAGTCTATTGGCTGGATAACTGTCTGACTGACTGGGCAACTGACTGGTTGACCAACTGACGCAGGGAAGGAAGGACAAACTACATTACATAAGTGTGATTGTAAAGCTACAGTGCATACAAGGGATCTCTTGTATACTCATCCTCATCATTTTTCGACCGCGGTTCGAGATCATGGATTTCACATTGCCATGCCAGACTTCCTGGTCCTTCATTGCCATCCCAAATTCCTGCTTACTGATGCATGTGTCCCTAGCGATGATATCCGGGATACGACAGTTTTCTACCTCTGGTCTGAAGGGAAGATATAACCTCATGATCAGCTCTGTAGCAGTGGCAGGCAAACTGTGTTCTTCTGGATCGGACTAGTGGAGAAAGACAGGGAAGGTTGCCGTGTAGGCTATTAGAGAAGTCGATGGGTGGCTCTTCCAAGAGAGATTTTGTGCTCTCATTAGAAGTAAGTGCCATCCAGCTGTTTCTCTCATTTCTTTGAAAGTGTCCATGTCTCTGAGCCATGGAGTAGAATCGGCTCGACGGTCGTCCTATAGGCTATATACTTTGAACCTCTTAGTAAGCTGGGATGACCAGATCTTATGCATGTCATTGCAGGCTGACCAGTATACCCCGTTTGAAAGTCATTTTGGGAAGATATACTAGATATATTTGTATCTCTCTCTCTCTCACACACACACACACACACCCTCTCTTTTTTATGTATGTATTTTTATTGAGGCTCTGAAATTTCACAACTGTTCAATCGCAATTCAATGTATATAGAACCACACATTTTTCTTTTTTCAACACAACATAGGAAAACAACAAGTACCACAATACGGACAAGTATTACAATGCAGTGAATGCAGACAAAAAATAAATAAAAAGACAAAACGAGTACACCACAGTCTTGACATGATTGTACATTACAGCCAGGTCACCAGAGTCTTTGTTATTCACTACCGTTCAATAAGGTACATTGAAGCGCAGTCTAGAAGGGTCCACTGTATCTAAGACTGGTTCCCATACCTTCGTGAACCCTTCCATGTTATCGCAGAGGAGATAATTCCGTTTCTCCAGAGGAACCACAGTCATTACCTCCTTGTACCAATCATCCAGTGTAGGAACGTCTCTATGAATCCAAAGCTTGAGTATAGTCTTTCTCGCTACGTATAAAAGTATTCCAACCAATTTGGCATTGTGTCTGGTTCTTGCACTGCATACCTTAGCTGCTAGTACACACTAGAGAGGTGACAAGTTTAAATTATATCCAATCAAGGTGTCCAGCTCATTCTTCACCTCATTCCAAAACACCTGTATCTTTGTACATTACCAAAGCATATGTGCATATGTACCAACTTCTGTGTCACATTTATTACAGTTAGGAGAGCTGAGACCAAGCTTGCTTCTCAGTAGGGGTGTATAATGGAGTCTGTGTAAAATGTTGAATTGTCTTTCTCTATCATTATTGCAACTCAAAATAGTAAGTGTATTTCCTATAATTGTTGTCCAAGTACCGGTAATGTCTTCTATCTGACATTCCAAGTCAATCTGCCACTGCCTTCGAATATGATCAGTGGAGTGGTTTGAACTTACATCAAAACATTCATACAGATAGGAAATAAATCTTTCTGGCACAGGTTGTGTAAGAATATTTTCTAGGAAGGATGTCCTAGGGGCTTGCATGTTCTTTGTTACATAATGACGGATTTTAAAAATCTAAAGAAATGTGACTGTTGTAATGAATATTTAATCCTTAGATTCTCAAATGACTCCATTGTACCTCCGTTATATAGTTTAGCAAGCTGGTCCAGTCCCTTATCATGCCAAACCCTAACTACTGGGTCCTGATATGAGGGAAGATAATCTGGGTTCTTCCATATAGGAGCCAAAGGTGATTTTCTTTTTTATAAAAGTATAAAATGGACTTTGATGTTATTCCAGGTGTTCAGTGTATTTAAGACAATGAATTTCCCTCTCTTTTTGCTGGTTTAACTAGCTGAAACTAGCTGAGTTTCGGCTACAATCAACATATGAGGAAACAATGAATCGGCCAACCATAATATATTAGATATCAATTTTGGCTTTTTGTTGTTACCCTTGCAGCTTTTTGAGATAATAAAAAACACACATTGATAGTTAAAGTGATGGGAGGGGGGGGGGTCTCACTTTACAAAGTACAAAGAGCTCAAATCTTTGTTCTCAACCCCTCCTAGAACTCTGCAGTGTGCTCTGGTATTGGTATACATTGGTATGCTAAATTTGAACTCATAGCTTGTCGTTGAAATGCTAGGCTTTATGTCTCCTTGTGAGTTCAAAGACAAAAATGAAATCCAGATTTAGATTCATTCTTTATTGTCCTCCACAGAGGAAATGTGTTTTCACAGTCTGTACACAATTAAACACTCAAAACAGGTAACACTCAAAAGCAGGGTAGCCTATAGACAAGACAAGATCACAACAATACAAATCTGTTACAGTGAGCCCAGGCTATTTAAAGCAGTGTTTGCAGAGGGCACAAAACTCCTTCAAACATGAAAACAAACAAAACCCACCGAAAAACAAACCAAAAAATCAATAACACAGCTCCACTACTAGCAAAGAGCCTCTCTCATATCCCTTTTTCTATCAAAGTCACCCCTAAAAGTGAAAACAGGGATCGAAGAGGGCAAAGCATTAAATGCTATCCTTAGAAGAACCAAGACCCTTGGCTTTTCATGTGACCTCAGCTCAGTGCTAGTAAACTTCTGCCTAAAGCTGTCCAGTGCAGGGCAACCAGCACAGACCTAGAGTGAACAAAATCAATATTTCAGATCAGCATTCTTTGTCGACCATTTAGCTGCTCCACTCAACGTGCCTGCCATAAAATGGATATCATAAAAGATATGTGCTTTAATGCACAAGAGTCGAAGCGAAGAAAGAAAGGATTCCTTCACATTACACTGTAAGTGATGTGAAATAAATTATTGCTGTATAATCCAGTAAGTAAGTACTTTCCAGTGCAAATTGTGATAAGTGTCGCTTATGCACTGCACACACAATGCACAGTAACATTATGGCAACCATCTTGTGTGTTTAGTACCGATTTGCTCTAATCCATCATAGTAGCGATTTGCCCTAATCCAGCAGGAAGTCAACTTTCTATCCATTACAGCTCAGGGCCAGGCTACAAGCTGGGTCCAGGCAGTTACAGTGAACAACATTTAGATTTTTATAGCTTCCCCATTAGCTGACTCTGCAATGGAAGCCAGAGTCATATATCCAGAAGAAAAAAGAAAAGACCTGCAAATTTAATCAGCAAGTCACCTTATAGTGACCAATGTCTCCTGACAGACAAGAAACAACATTTTAGTATTAGTACAGTCAGCAACAGAATGTAGTACAGTGATGTACAAACCGAGTGTACAAATGGAACTGTATAGGGTTCATTTAACTCTTCTGAGTTACATTTACACCAAGGATTTTAGAGGCTTGCAGAAGTTCCAAAATATTAGGTATTTTACTATGGCATTGATGACAGCTAACCTTTTGGGGGATCTGACTGGGAGGTTGGGGTACACTGCTCTGTGCTGGGGGGGGGGGGGGGGGGGGGCTAAGTGGGGGCAGTGCCTGGTCTATTATTGATCCAACATGGGGTCAAGGCTGGGCTGGCAGCCAAGTAGGGGGTTGGGCCTAAGGGGCACACACATGCGCAGAGGGCCGAATAGTGAGAGGAGGAAAAATAGGTTTCCCCAAAAAACCTTTTAAAAAGCATATTGAGTCGATTACTTTCTTAAACCTTTGACTCTGCCCAGATGGAGGCTGGCAGTGAGAGGCGCTATGTGGTCAATAACATCCCATTGGGTCTGAAAGAATTCTTAAAGTACCATGCCAGTCTAAATTGGATTTCTAGCCATTAGTGGAGATTGCCCCATCTTCATTGTCGTTATTTATTCCAACTACATTTTTAAACATCATGTTGAAACAGCTCCAGCCCCAAGATATTGCAAACAAGGACCTTTATAATTCAAGGTATAGCATGAGCAACAGTTTCGCTCAATGCTGCGTCAGCCTCAGAAAACGAGGTCTACAGAGATGTGAAGTAATTGCTGGAGGCCTGTGAAGCAGACACAGTGTGGGTTGAGTAGTGGAGAAGGTGGTGGGCAGGCACAGTGTGCATGCAGCTTTCATACTGTACTGCAGCCATACAAGGATCTGTTACATCTGCTGTCACGGTCTGTGCCTTGAGACAGACAGACAGAGAACACTGGGGAGAAATCATTGTGACCATAACAATTGTGGGAGTGCGTATTATTATGATGCCAGCATGCCGGGACATATCAAACGTGTATTCATTGAGGTGAATGACATGATTCTGAATGACAATATTGCCTGCTATGCCTTCTTGGTTTGGTTTATAATACAATGCACACACATACGTCCCATGCACCCAGGCCGTGCACGTGTTGGCAGCCTGCTAACAACAGCATGGAAGTGCAAGGGACAGAGTCGTGTGGTTATGGACACATATGGATCTCCTTCATCCGGAACGCTGCATGCTAGTGCTAATGAGGCTTTAGTGGGACAGAGAGAGAGAGAGAGAGAGAGAGAGAGAGAGAGATGGGTGTAGGACGATGTGCTGGCAGGCAGACGAGGAACAGATAAGGAGGTCATTACTCAAAGGAATTTATTATGGACATGGTGAGGTTACAGTCTCATCAGAGATGTGCTCAGCTTACTGTAGTGTCTGTGACTGCAACACATTAATATTCTGAATCGGCAGGTAGGAATACAGACAGACAGACAGACAGACAGACAGACAGATGCCGTACATCAGTCAGTTGTGAGTCGCGACTGTATATGCGTGGGGGTGCATACGTTGGTTAGTTATACATACGAACAGTCCGACAGACATTAGTCCGACAATGTGTCGCCTGTTAAACTAACCCGTGGCAGGTTAAAACTAAGTCGTGGCTTCCTGTGAGGTTCGGTTTAGGGTTGGGTTTGGGATAGGGTGTCAGATTAATGACTGTAGGACTGTTAGTAGTATCGGACCAAACACATGCACCCATATGCGTGCCAGCTAGAGTGATGGCTGTCTGACTTCATCCGTAAACTCAGACCACTGGACTGGAAGCCTGAAAAGAAGATTAGCATGGCACACATATAGCCAGGCACGCATAAGGACCTACTGCTTTTCAACGCATGCACACACGCACGCACACGCACTCTCTCTCTGGCTGATCCATACAAAATATGTATTAACATTTTACTACAGTGTTGTTGAGCCATGTGCACACATGGAGCCATATTGGAAGTACGTAGGACATATTGGACATAGGACATTTTGGAAGTACATGTGTCGGGGAGGCCCTGAGGCAGTCTCAGAACCAGGGGCCCATAGATTCTGGATCCGGCCCTGGCATTACTGTCATGACAACTGCAATTCCCTCATGGGATCAATAAAGGTCTATCTATCTGTCTAGCTCTCTAGCGATAGCTAATAGTCCCACTGGGACTATCCATAGAGCATGTTCAAACGGTGGCCATTTTGCTATTACTTACATACTCGGGGGAATGGGATTACATTGTCCGGATAAGTAGTATACTGGACAATGTATCATGAAGCATAACCTATTGTTGCAGAGAAACAGCCCGAGAAAAACAACTTCAAAGAAAGAAACGCCCCAATGACTCATTATATGACCATTAAAAAGACTGAAACAACCAAAGTGTAGCAGCTGTTGAGCTTGGCCTATATCTGCTACGAACCCGGTAGGGAAAACTGTGCAGAGGCCGAGGAGGGTGTCCAGATGTAATAAGTGTGCATCAGGCCGTGCATGCAGCGCTGGGCGGTCAAGACCTGGCCTGAGGGCCTGACAGACAGAAGGATCAGTGTAAAAGAAAGAGGCGGTGAAAATAGCAGATGTGGGTTGCATACAAATCCAACGTTTGTACACAGGAATGATATACAGAGTTTAGTCCGAGTGCTAACCAATCTCACATGCTAGGCTAGGGAGCAGCGGTCGTAACCTGGGGGCCCGCATGCAGCCTGTGGCCCGAGGACAAGAAGTCACTGGGTGCTTAATGGAGGATGAGGGCAAGAGAGGCATAGGAGAGTGGGTGGGGAGAGAGAGGTAAATCACAGTGAACCGTCTATTACCTACAGATGTAGCCGTCAGGCTTAACTCAAGGCAACGGTGAATTACAGATACAATAATGCCTCCACCCAAAGGAGGAATCACCCAAAAGGAAAAATAACTCTCTCCTTACGCGTTGTCAAAATGATCCGTTTGAGAATGTTGTGTTGCGACGATGTGTCTATTTGATGCTACCGTTTGAGAAACATTCAATCTTAGTAGGCTCCATGACATCATGGAGCCCATGGACACTTTGAAATACTAAAATATCTAAAAGCACCTATTACCCACGTAAAAACCCCAGGAAAGTGTTTCTTGTTTCCCAAACATCATTAAAATAAGATCTGGTTGCAAAAGGGGTGAAGTGGCCCTTTAAGGGTTTGATTACCACAAGGGCCACACATCATGAAAGATGGATTTTCTCACAGTAGTGCCGCAGATAAGGAAAAGAAAATGTTGATAAAACGTTATATATGGGACATAAGCTCTAAGTCTAAAGAGTCTTTATGGTAGTGGTCATGACCCCCAGAGCTCTGGCTAGGCTGTGGTCTGTGGGTTGGAGGAACAGAGAGGTCAAAATGAATGATGTGTGTCTCTCTGTGAGAAGGCTGTGTGTGTGTCTGGTGTCTGAGCCAGTTAGAGCACTGACTACTTGTGAGTCCAACTCCCATCTTTTTTTTTCTTTTAGTTTTTTTAATCCCAACCAATGTTTTTCACCCAGTGCCAATTGCCTAAGCTGTAATCCTGGGCGCTACACTCCCTCTGCCAACCTGGGAGCTCAGCTCATGGGTTCAATGCATGAGGAGTGAGCAGGCCGCTGAATTCTTCTCACCTGACTTTCCCCGGTATGACGTAGCACATGGAAGGAACACGTTATTCCAACCAGTTCCTTTCCCCGCCATCAGGCTGAACTAGTGGAGGCAGTATAGAGACCAGGATTGACTGCATGTGTTTTGTGAGGGTACCTACCCTAGGGGACATGTCGGGGAGAACATGCAAACTGCAGACCAGAAAGGCCCTTTCGCCAACCCCAGAGTATTGGCACTGATGATGTGGAGGAGAGAACACACCCCCAGCGGGAATCGAGCCCAGGAACTTCTAGCTGTGTGGCGACAGTGCTACCAACTGTGCCACCGTTCCCCCTCCGACTCCCAGCTTGTCTCATATGTCTCCTCTCTCTGCCCTCAGTTTCATGCTCTCTTCACAATATTTGTCAAATAACATAACATGCCAAAAATGTGTCCTGGAATCCCTATTTTAGGCATGTCATTTTAAGTGAAAATACACCCGTGTGAAGTGAGGGGCGCTAATATATTAAAGTCTAACTCATGTTGATTAGGTAATGTAATGGTGATGTAAAACAAACGGTGCCAACACAAACATTAAACGCCATTAACAGGGCTGGATTGAGACAAAAATTCAGCCCGGACATTTTCACGGAATTTGGCCCAGACTGGTCCACCACAACCAGCGTGGAGATACTCTACTGACTTTTTGGGTCGATACATACAAATACTTGAAATACAAGTCCTTAACACCACCACATTTACAGTACAACATAAATGATACACAACCAACAGACAACTAATTTAACATTTGGCCCAGACCGGCCCACCATGGGTTGGCCCACCGGGCATATGTCTGGTACGTCCTGTGGCCAGTCCACCCCTGGCCATTAACAATAAAGAGACAATATGACGTAATGAGGCACATTATGATGTACATTTTCCCTTTATTGTCAATGGCGTTTGCAAAAGACTAAAGACAAACATTAAACCTGTATATAGGAGGATCAAGTGTTTCAAAATAAAGTATATGGTAATCATAGTGTCGTCCACAGTTAGTTTTGTATTGACTTGTGCTTTCGTTTGAAATGTATACCCATTCTGCATACGGTGAAACAAGATAATCAATCAATCAATCAAACTAAATAAATTACTTCTTAAACCTCATACAGTATAATATAACTATATACAGTAGGCCTACATGGGGAGGACAAAGTAGCCTGGCTAATAAGCCAGACTCAAATCACACTGTCGTGTGGTATTTGAGTCTGGAGATGCTGTGTATGGATCTTGTTTCCCGGGGGGGCGGGTTTAAACATTTTCTCTTTGACGCAATTGGTCAAAGGTCTCAAGCATTGAATGTCACTGTACCAAAGCCCGCCCATATTGCATACCGTGTTCCGATTGGCCACACAAGTTATCTGGTGTAGGAAATGGGCGTACAATTGAGCCTCTCCAGACCGTAATCCGCCGGCAGGCAAAAAACAGCTGATTCGGTCTGGCTTATTAGCCAGGCTAAGGACAAAGGGCCTTAGAGAGAGAGAAGAATTGAGGACAAACACTATGTAGTCCCAGTCTGGGAGGAAGAGAAGAGGAAGAGAGGTGATGAGAAGCAGAGACAGTACGGTTCAACATCAGGGGTGGAGTTTGGATGAAAAAGTCAAGGATAGGGTTCTTAGGAGTGCGAGCAAGAGGGGAATAGGTGGAGTGGGTGGAGGCCTGACGTCTGGTGGCCTGCGGTCCTTTAGTCATGCGCTCCTTAAGAGGGGCTTTAAATCAGCATGGAACATGCGCGCGCGCACCCCCCCACACACACACACACACACACACACACACACACACACACACACACACAGTATAGAGCACACAAAATGGCAACGACAAAATGCTCAGCTGGAACGTCTTCTTCCGTTCTTCCTTACTCCCCCCCACTCTCTCTCTCAAACCGCCTCAAGCTCTACATTACCGGTTTCTAGAATCCCTGCTTTTTCAACAGAGTGTACTGTACATGAATTAATTACCTGGATAACGTGTGCGATTGGGAGCTTAATTACTTCCCCATATGTGGCTTTTTGCCTGAGTTGGACGAAGGTGTATATGGTGTGTGAAGTTGAATAAAGACAAAGAATGTCGTGAATGTAGAACTTCCCTTCAACAAACATCATCCAGGGAGTCATCCAGGGGTTTATTCTGTACTAGCTGGGCCCCGTCCTTTTCCGCCCACACTAAATTAAATTGGCAAAAGAAAATGCTGATTTATGAGCTTGTCATTTTTGCTTGTACTCAGCCATTTTTGACGAATGTTTGCCCCGGACTAGGGATGCTAAGGTTTAAAGTGGTTGTAGATCTAAATCTATACCAGTCTAATAAATAAATAATAAATGTCTTTTGGGTCTTCACAAAATGAGTCTGTTTTAATGAGCCCCCACATGAGACTATAATAGCTCAAGTTGGCTTGACAAAAAAGTTTAGGAAAGCTCCCCCATCCCTACCAAAGAACGTCCTCTGGTACCGGTATCTCTTTAAAAAAAATCTTGCAGCATCTCCAGCTCAGCTGCAGCTATTTAGACAGTAAATTACTCCAATTGGCATAGTTTAGTGTCCAGGTCCATAAAGTCCATTCACACTGAAGTGAGAATTAGCCAGAGTTCTACACGTAACTAGCTCAAACAAACACACAAGCCTATTAAAAAAGGGTATTTTTTTTAGCTTTGCTCGAGCTATAGGGCTCACTACCCTGGGGCTCATTTCTCGTAGCATTTGTAACCTTAAGTTGAATGCACACTACGTATAAAAAATATATATATTTAGAGGCAAAAATGTCAATATCTGGGAATTCAGAGAAAGGTTCCCAGAGAAAATACATAGCACAGAAAATGTACCCTTGTTTGTGTGGAGATGGCCTAATATAATTGGGACAAAAAAGTCTTAAAATATAAACATTTTACCTAATGTAGTTGTTTCATATCAAATTGTTGTAAAACAAAATGTCCAATATGTATCTTCATCATCATCACCAAAAACACAACGGCTAAATCTGTTCACGACAATGTTGTGACAGTACATGATTGAATTGATTGACAGTTTGTGGAATGGATACAGTTCAAGGAAAGTACAGGTCAATACACAATCTAAGAATTGTTTACATAAGGGTCCCCCATTTTCAAACAAAATGCTGCAGCTCGCCTGGTCTTCAACCAGCCCAAATTCTCACATGTCTCCCCCCTTCTCTGCTCCCTCCATTTGCTCCCGGTCGCCACCTGCACAGAGTACAAAACTCTGATGCTAGCCTTCAACGCAACCAAAGGTATGGCACCCCCATATCTTGATGTCTATCTGATTGAACCCTACAAACCCTCCCGTGCGGCACACTCAGATCAGCTAACACAGGGAGGCTGGAAGTACCTTCGCTACAAATGCCGGGACAACGCTCCACACACATTGGTGTATGCAGGAATTAATTATTGATTAGCTAGGCCTGGGACCATCTAGGCTGTGCACACACAGTGTGATTCTCCACTGCATATGCCAACCGTTTATATTGGTTTTCTATCCAGCAATGTTCGAGAGTTTGAATGCTTGTGAAAAAGGCATTCTATTCCAACACCTAAATTTCAACTACCGGTAATCACCTTCATCAATCAGTATCCCCCAGGGGTCCAACTGATCCGCTCCTCTTTTCCCTCATCAAAAATAGCACATATACAAGATCTGCAGATCTACAAGCTCACAAATTGGTTCCATTTCTGGTTCCTCACTAGCTGTTCACTTTATTAAAGCCCAACATATCCACTCTCAGATTATGATACATTGGCATTGAGGTGATTAAATGCTCTCGTAGAGGAGGTGAGGAGATAACTATTTTGGATATACATGTTGGCTCATGGATGTATAAAGAAACCTGGATAAGTCAAGACATCAAAAGCCCATTTCCTAGGTGGGGTTGGCAAAAGGGCCTTTCTGTGTGGAGTTTGCATGTCCTCCCCGTGTCCCCTAGGGTAGCACAGCAGTAATCTTGGTCTCTAAACTGCCTCCCCCTGGCCAGCCTGATGGAGGGGAAAGGAACTGGTCGGAATAACGTGTTCCTTAATCAACACGCTACGTCCAACTGCTACGTTCCCCTGTCAGGTGAAAAGAAGTGGCTTGGACTCCTCATGCATAGAAGCAAGCATTTTCAGTCCGTTGCTCTCCAGAGGTTGGCAGAGGAAGTGTAGCGCCCAGGATTACATTACAGAAAAAATGGGTTGAATCGTGCCCATTCATTTAAATTACATTGTGTTATTTCTGAATAATGACCGCTAGCTCTGCTCTATAACAGACCGCTGCTTAATCAGGCTAAGAGCACCTGGCTGCGCTGCTTGAATTTTATGCTGTATCCTTTATCCAACATGACAACCATGTAAACAAACACAGGAAGCCATGCAAGGGAGCAACCTGCACATCGGGAGCACTTATACAATCAATGTCAAAGTCAATGTAGTAGTTTATACGTACGTACCCATGTACAGTAGATGTGTCTGAACCCACATAATACAGAAACAATTGTTAGAGAAGAACAATGTTAAGATTGACTCCATTTTGAAAGTGGCTAAGGCTGAGAATAATCTTAACAGACAATTAGTATTTCAGCAGCATCGCTAGCCTACAGTGGACGTGGACCCCTAAAATGTTTCAAGCTGAGATGTGTTGTTTTTACATAGCAGATATTTAATTAGTTGAATCTTAAGGTATTTTCAAGTACTCAAATGATTAATCTGCCCAAGAAAGTTTTAACGCATTTCTATTCCAACTAATGTACTGATAAGTATCAAGCCTATGCATGTGTGCGCTACACTAAGCTACAACAAGAACTGATCACACGCACGCACGCACGCACGCACGCGCACACGCGCACACACGCACACACGCGCGCACACACACACACACACACACACACACACACACACACAGCACAAAATATGCACAAAGCACAAAATATACACACAGGGATAATTTTAACCAAAATAAATACACTCAATATGTACATACCGTATGTACTGTACATGTTTTAATTATTAAAGGAACTCAAACACTGTCGGCCTATGGGAGATGATGTAAAAGAATTGCTAATGAGTACAGTGGCATTGCTGTGAACAGCTCTGTGTCTATAATCTTGTTCTAATTAGTCCCTCCAACTGAAGAATTTCCTCTGGAAGATGAAAGAGATTCCAGATTGGTCCTCGTCTGGGTAGTAAATGAGCAGTTGGCGCGTTTGTCTGCGTCAAAGATGGTTTTATGAAAACAACCGATCATGCCAGAGTTGGAGTGTGAGCAGTTTGCCTGCAAGCAGGCACTCTACATTGACACAGATCTAACGCTGTGCTTTAGGTCATTGGATAGACACTGTAATTATCTCAAGTGGAACACTTGAACTACCCTGAAACAAATATTTAGATTTAGGAATCCGCCAATCCGGCTACACTTACATACAGTATGCAACACCTGACCAACTAAAACCCAGAACAATAGCAATAGAATAAAGCTCACCTCTGTCATAGCTCACCTGTTGTCCAACCAAAACATGTTGTAGTAAGAAACTCCAAAAATTAATCTTTATTTAGTGATTGCCACAGTAAATCCATTATTAATTGACATGCTCCTTTGAGGCAACGACAGAGACTGATGTTCTGATTAAAAGTGCCACATTACCCCAAATGCCAACTCTTTTGGTATTTGGCTTTAAAATAAAAAATAATAATAATAACTAGAACTGCACTCTGTCGAGTGCATACTTGCTTGTTGCACACTAGTAGGCCATAAATGGCCAACTAGTGCGCAAGCAGAGCGCGCAAGTCCTTTCGACCGCTGTAAACTGTCAAATCTCAGTATCTCTATGAAGGAACGTTTGAAATGTATAATTTTTAGATGTAACTATTTGCTACCTACCTACTTTATGCATATAAACACCTAGTATTATTAAGTATGATTCAAGTTTCTATCTATATAAGTTTGGGTGAAGAGCTAGTCATACATATACACACCACGTACTCTGGTCCCAGCAGATCAGGCACAACAATTTTATTTTTACTGATTATGTATATAGTATACGTATGACTAGCTCTAAATGATGACGTAAGAGATATGGTCATTTGTGGTCGTTTGGTCCCAGCAAAGCAGGCATATACTATATACGTAGGCATATACTATATATAGTATATATATCAGTATATAGGCATATACTATATACGTATACATATATACTATATAGAGTGTGTAGTTGTAAGTTGATTAGCGGTATACTGTGGTTACTTTGCGCCAAAAACCGTGACAGCTGTCCCGCCATTTGATGTTTATGCAAGAAAACAGCAAATCTGTGCCTGGTTTGCTGGGACCAAACGACCATAAATGACCATATTTCTTACGTCATCATTAAGAGCTAGTCATACATATACACACCACATACTCTGGTCCCAGCAGATCAGGCACAATTTGCTATTTTATTTTGACTGATTATGTATATAGTATACGTATGACTAGCTGTAAATGATGACGTAAGAAATATATATAGTATATATATAGTATATAGGCATATACTATATACGTATACATATATACTATATAGAGTGTGTAGTTGTAAGTTGATTAGCGGTATACTGTGGTTACTTTGCGCCAAAAACTGTGACAGCTGTCCCGCCATTTGATGTTTATGCAAGAAAACAGCAAATCTGTGCCTGGTTTGCTGGGACCAAACGACCACAAATGACCATATTTCTTACGTCATCATTAAGAGCTAGTCATACATATACACACCACATACTCTGGTCCCAGCAGATCAGGCACAATTTGCTATTTTATTTTTACTGATTATGTATATAGTATACGTATGACTAGCTCTAAATGATGACGTAAGAAATATATATAGTATATATATAGTATATAGGCATATACTATATACGTATACATATACTCTATACTGTATAAAGTGTGTAGTTGTAAGTTGATTAGCGGTATACTGTGGTTACTTTGCGCCAAAAACCGTGACAGCTGTCCCGCCATTTGATGTTTATGCAAGAAAACAGCAAATCTGTGCCTGGTTTGCTGGGACCAAATGACCACAAATGACCATATTTCTTACGTCATCATTAAGAGCTATTAATTTGCTATTTTATTTTTACTGATTATGTATATAGTATACGTATGACTAGCTCTAAATGATGACGTAAGAAATATGGTCATTTGTGGTCATTTGGTCCCAGCAAAACAGGCACAGATTTGATGTTTTTCTGCATAAACATCGAATGGCGTCACGGCGGAAGAGACCGGGCGAAAACATTACTTGTGCGCTCTGCTTGCACAAGTAATAAAGAAAGAGTCACTTACAGTAACGCAATCCATGTAACTGCATTTAGTACTATTCTTCATCTCCTTTAATTAAAACCCCTCTTTTAAATTAGCTCCAAGCAGGAGTTGAGGAAGTTGTTCAAACTCACTTGGGTGGAGGTCTCTATTTTAAGAGTCGTTATTCTAAATGAGCTGCAGCCACTAGTGTGGCCATCTATCATAGAACACGAGTCATGCGTTTGAGACTAGAAAGGGAGTCACGCTGGGAGGAAGCTGTAATAGTCCATGCCAGCTTGATTGAAACCTGTGACACGTGTGTCCCAGATGACCATTCTTCTACTGTACAATATGGCACTGTTTCTAAACATCCTGGAGAATCAGTGGTGTATACTGGCCATCTGGCATACCAGGAAGACAAATCACGGTGTGCCGCATCATCAGTGAGCTGGTGGACAGGCTCACACTATAGTTGTTGGGCCGATTTCTCCCAGATTAATTTAAACGTGTCCTAGCATCAGAGGCTCCGCCATAGCCTATACTCCATCTCTTTAATGGGCATCGGATCACACATTAAATTACTTTTTACGTTTGTATGACCCTCACTGACCCACTGACATTTAGAAATCTTGCAACGTGTTGCATCCATCACTTGATGTGAGCTAGTAGAATACCAACGAAGTCGCCCTTTTAACAACTCACGCTGCATGGGCGTACAGCCGGCGAAACTGCTCCGTCTGGTATTCCTAAAGTAACCCAAGTAAATTATGCTTAAACTTAACTTATATATTCCTAATCTTATGAAACGGTGCCAAAACCTAACCCTATTCCAAAAAGTAACCCCAGTAAAACTATGCCAAACCCTAAAGTAATTTCCAACCTTATTCTCAGTCAAACAAAATAAAGAATATGGGCGAAGTATGGGCGACGGTATACCTGTTACCAGCTAGTAGATTTTCGTCACACAACACTGTCGTACACAAATGTGAGCTGAAAATAGTTTAATCTGTCAATGAATCTTTGGCTGAACTAGGCTTTAAGGCAGCGAATGACTAAAATATGCTTTATTTTAATAATGGACCACTCCTTGGTGTATTATTCCAATGTTTCTTGACCCATCAGCTAAGACCCAAAAGGCCTACTGTACTTCTGCTGTGGCTCCACATGATAACTAAGTGAAAGTGACCCTCTATGCATGATTTCAAGAGCCTGAGTCAGACTGGGAATAGATGTCGTATTGTGGTGCAGGGGCTGGGTTGTTTTAGAAGCCAGACAATATTCCCTACACAATATATTCTCCTTTTCTTCTGCCATTATTTCTGAACTTCGTGCTGCTCTGATGAGCTACAGTATAATATTTCACCACATACCTCGATAAGCCTCGGGAGTGTTGAGTCTGTGATGGAAGCATAGAATATCAACAATGTGAATAATGAGATAACAGAGTTTTTATTTTATTTTACCGCAGTCATTTCTATCTATATACACTGCACAATCCAGTCGATGTCAGTGTAAAAGTGCCTGTGTAGAATAAAGTAGAACACTGTGTGAAAAGAGAGCTATGCTTAATGTGGAAATAGAAGTAGAACCCTGAGTTCATTCACTTGCAGCTTGCAGGCAAATGAGTGGACTAAAAGCTACGGTTCTAAACCATTACATCACTCCTAATCAGACAGCTCTCAAATGTAAAAAGGAAGTAATGACCTCAAAGCAGATGGCTTTTAATGTTCTGGCGAAGATACAGTTGGAACTCCTAATTATTTTCACTTTACAAGTCGATTGCAAAGCTAACTCTTGCTGATGGTCTGAACCTGGCCTGAACAGAGTCGGAAAAACAATTTTCTACATAATCCGTCAATGTAGTGATAAACCTGACCAAAGGAAAAAGGCAGGTCTTCTGGTAGCAACAATATATAAAGCCTTTATTGTATTGCCTCTTCATTGCAATAAAAGCAACCTGTTTCGGGCCAACACTGGCCTTCTTCAGGGCAGCAAGCCCTTCTTGCCTTATAGTGATTTCCTTGATAAACTGCAACTACCTACTGTAGTTCCTATACTAAACGGCACCTACTTAATTGTAACTAAAGTTAATGCTTTGTCAGCCGAACATCCGGGCTCCACTTTGCATGCATTGTAGTTCTTCTGAGCCTATTGGACTGTGAAGAAACTGTTGCACTCGTGGCAGCAACAGTAAACCTTACTACCATTGTTTAAACCTACGTGGCTTGCTTTACCTTACTACCATTGTGTAAACCTACGTGGCTTGCTTTCCAGCCTCTTATAAAGTTATAAATGACACAAACAAAGGTCTGCTACTGCACTTCCTTTGCCTAAAGGGAAGTTTCTGGCAGAAAGCTAAAACCAGGCAAGTTTGGCTTAATTTTAGTTTAGTTTTTGGTCAACATAGAATTCTCATGTCATGATCAGATTAAGATACTGTATGTCACAGTATCTGCCAAGTCGCACTTACTTCACAGCAGCAGAAAAACTGTCCATCATTCTTTGTGCCAAGAAGATATACTCTGACCACAATGACAGTAGCATGATGTGTTACTGCCATTAGTCCATTGACTATATCCTCTCATTCACGTCCGTCCTTCCCAGTGGCCGTCTGTAATGAGATCATTTCCGGCACAGACGGCTTGATCGCAGCAAAACCCCTGTATGCCAGAGCAGAACCCCTGTATGCCAGAGCAGAACCTCTGTATGCCAGAGCAGAACCCCTGTATGCCAGAGCAGAACCTCTGTATGCCAGAGCAGAACCCCTGTATGCCAGAGCAGAACCTCTGTATGCCAGAGCAGAACCCCTGTATGCCAGAGCAGAACCCCTGTATGCCAGAGCAGAACCCCTGTATGCCAGAGCAGAACCCCTGTATGCCAGAGCAGAACCTCTGTATGCCAGAGCAGAACCCCTGTATGCCAGAGCAGAACCTCTGTATGCCAGAGCAGAACCTCTGTATGCCAGAGCAGAACCTCTGTATGCCAGAGCAGAACCTCTGTATGCCAGAGCAGAACCTCTGTATGCCAGAGCAGAACCCCTGTATGCCAGAGCAGAACCCCTGTATGCCAGAGCAGAACCTCTGTATGCCAGAGCAGAACCCCTGTATGCCAGAGCAGAACCCCTGTATGCCAGAGCAGAACCTCTGTATGCCAGAGCAGAACCCCTGTATGCCAGAGCAGAACCCCTGTATGCCAGAGCAGAACCCCTGTGTGCCAGAGCAGAACCCCTGTGTGCCAGAGCAGAACCCCTGTATGCCAGAGCAGAACCCCTGTATGCCAGAGCAGAACCCCTGTATGCCAGAGCAGAACCTCTGTATGCCAGAGCAGAACCTCTGTATGCCAGAGCAGAACCCCTGTATGCCAGAGCAGAACCTCTGTATGCCAGAGCAGAACCTCTGTATGCCAGAGCAGAACCTCTGTATGCCAGAGCAGAACCTCTGTATGCCAGAGCAGAACCTCTGTATGCCAGAGCAGAACCTCTGTATGCCAGAGCAGAACCTCTGTATGCCAGAGCAGAACCTCTGTATGCCAGAGCAGAACCTCTGTATGCCAGAGCAGAACCTCTGTATGCCAGAGCAGAACCTCTGTATGCCAGAGCAGAACCTCTGTATGCCAGAGCAGAACCTCTGTATGCCAGAGCAGAACCCCTGTATGCCAGAGCAGAACCTCTGTATGCCAGAGCAGAACCCCTGTGTGCCAGAGCAGAACCCCTGTGTGCCAGAGCAGAACCTCTGTATGCCAGAGCAGAACCCCTGTATGCCAGAGCAGAACCCCTGTATGCCAGAGCAGAACCTCTGTATGCCAGAGCAGAACCCCTGTATGCCAGAGCAGAACCTCTGTATGCCAGAGCAGAACATCTGTATGCCAGAGCAGAACCTCTGTATGCCAGAGCAGAACCTCTGTATGCCAGAGCAGAACATCTGTATGCCAGAGCAGAACCTCTGTATGCCAGAGCAGAACCTCTGTATGCCAGAGCAGAACCCCTGTATGCCAGAGCAGAACCCCTGTATGCCAGAGCAGAACCCCTGTATGCCAGAGCAGAACCTCTGTATGCCAGAGCAGAACCTCTGTATGCCAGAGCAGAACCCCTGTATGCCAGAGCAGAACCTCTGTATGCCAGAGCAGAACCTCTGTATGCCAGAGCAGAACCTCTGTATGCCAGAGCAGAACCTCTGTATGCCAGAGCAGAACCTCTGTATGCCAGAGCAGAACCTCTGTATGCCAGAGCAGAACCCCTGTATGCCAGAGCAGAACCCCTGTGTGCCAGAGCAGAACCCCTGTATGCCAGAGCAGAACCTCTGTATGCCAGAGCAGAACCCCTGTATGCCAGAGCAGAACCCCTGTATGCCAGAGCAGAACCTCTGTATGCCAGAGCAGAACCTCTGTATGCCAGAGCAGAACCTCTGTATGCCAGAGCAGAACCCCTGTATGCCAGAGCAGAACCTCTGTATGCCAGAGCTGAACCTCTGTATGCCAGAGCAGAACCTCTGTATGCCAGAGCAGAACCTCTGTATGCCAGAGCAGAACCTCGCACGAAATGAGGAAGAAATGCCTTTTTCACATTCCATCCTGATTGGCCAAGTTTGACATCTAACAAACGTTCCTGACCTGGTGGAGACCTGTGCTTTTTCTAGTTCATTTTTTTCCTCTCTCACTTGGTCCATACTGTATAGCTTTCACTATGGTAATAGCAGTCATTGTCAAAAGAAGTGTGTGTGTGTGTGTGTGTGTGTGTGTGTGTGTGTGTGTGTGTGTGTGTGTGTGTGTGAGAGACTGTGTGTGTGTGTGTGTGTGTGTGTGTGTGTGTGTGTGTGTGTGTGTGTGTGTGTGTGTGTGTGCGCGCGCACATGCATGCGTGCGTTGGTTGTGAGTCAGCCCGTCTCCAGATGTCAGGGGTGGGGGGGTGCAGATGGTCGTCATTCCCTTCTGACAACTACAGGAAGACAGAGAGAGCGAGAGAGAGAGAGAGAGAGAGAGAGAGAGAGAGAGAGAGAGAGAGAGAGAGAGAGAGAGAGAGAGAGAGCTACATTTATAAAAAAGGATGAAAGAATTAATAAAATATAAGGAAAGAAAAAAGGAGCATGTTAGAGTTATACACAGAAGGGGAGAGAGAGGAAGCGAGAGAGAGAGAGAGAGAGAGAGAGAGAGAGAGAGAGAGAGAGAGAGGAAAGAGAGACTGACTTTCTTCTCTCTGCTGTGACAACATTGCTGACACTCACTGCTGGAAGGGACGTTTTGTACTTTGAAACTGATGGAGCGAGAGCACATTGGAAACCGGTTGAGGCCTTTTACACTTGTAACCCTTCTTACGATGCTGTGCTTCTGAAGAAGAGAGAGAGAGTGCTGCCGCACTCAGCCAAACGAGGCAGCTCTGTGCATCGTAGGAGCAGGACAACACAGCATAAACGTAGAGAACACACTGGAGCAGCTCGGAGACGGACAATTAAAGCCTTCTTTATGAAGGTGTATAAATAATGACTGACCTTTCGACACTACTGCATCTTACTCAGTCATGACGCAGACTCGCAGAGTATAACATTACCTCGTCATTACCTATGCAATGCTATTGAGCCTCATCTCTTTGCCGAACGACGCCAGTATACAAGCTCAAGTTGTGAGCTTTTAGGCTATTTTCGCCACTTTAGCCTACACATGACATGCCCGGAATTTGCAAGGGTTCATGTGGTTAAAACGTTGATACGTCATTGAAGTGGTTCAGCCGGATTTAAGGAAATATAACTTTTTACAGTTTTTCAATACATGTCACGCTTGCACTGCACATTTGCCTCGCTTCACAGCAAGCTCTTAAATCATTCATAACTTGAGTGACATATCTCTTCAAACCAAGTCTTTCTGTGAACCGAAAAGTCTGAATACAAAATACAAATCCATGCTAAGCTTGATATATGCAGTTTTTACAAGATAATCTATGAAGCTGACAAGATGACAAGCCATCTAAGAATTGAATCAATGCAACATAAAATCTGATCCTAAAACCTTTTATGACCCAATCCTGAAAAATTAAAAAGATCAGCTATATACAGTACAATATATTGTGTGTGTGTGTGTGTGTGTGTGTGTGTGTGTGTGTGTGTGTGTGTGTGTGTGTGTGTGTGTGTGTGTGTGTGTGTGTGTGTGTGTGTGTGTGTGTGTGTGTGTGTGTATGTGTGTATAGACTGTATCGGCTAGGTGGACCACGGCCATTTCAATATGACTCAGACATAACCATAAACAAACCCTATATGTCCATACCGTATAGGCAGGACCACGGCCATGACTCACTATTATTCTAGCCTGAAAGAGACATTATGCTTTTCTGCTACAGTAGCAACAAATGAAAGGAAGGGACGTGGCTGGACGCCGGGGATACGCCATGACGCTCATGGGTGGCAAACATTGCACCAGAAGTTTTGATTAAACAGTTTTTCCAACATACTATAAAGTACAGGGCTATTCAATTAAATTGTTCAGAGGGCCAGATTATCAGAAACCCAAGGGGCCAGGGGCCGGACTGCCCCCCGAGCTATATTAACCTCATATGTACACTTGACACAACGCACTACTACATTTTCCCAAATGTTATTTAAGATGGTATCTTAATATAGATGTAGAGTTGTAGACCTATTTGACAGTGCAGAAACATAATTGCCTTCCTTGATGCATTAATGAGCGTTGATGAGCATCAGCTGGTCACACCTCTCCTCTGTAGTGCTCTATCCAAAAGCCCTTGAATATGATTAAGGATCACTGTAATTATGGTAAGCTCACTTTTCATATTGCACTTTTTTTTAGATCTGTACATTTGTGCTATAAAATAGGACATTAATTTATGAAAAAATATAGAACGATGGAATATGGAAATACTGTACAAGGCATAGCAGCGACAAGAATATACTGTATTTCTTTTCCTGTGTGCATTAGAGAGACTGTCATCTTCTCACAGACATTCCTGCCGTCTCTCAGAGGTGCATCCTTGCCGTTTCTGAGTGCTATGTGTGAAAAAAAAAGAAGTATTTGGACTAGCAGTTCACTTCGAACACTTCAAACATACTCCAGGCTGACAGGAATAAATAACTCCTGAGTTGTTGTGGTGGCTGAGCTGCTTGAGACGCTCGTCTCTGAACACGACTGAAATGTGTAGCACCTGGAAAACAACACTGGTGTCTGTAGGTGCGGTTCCATTAAAACAACACTGGTGTCTGTAGGTGCGGTTCCATTAAAACAACACTGGTGTCTGTAGGTGCGGTTCCATTAACACAACACTGGTGTCTGTAGGTGCGGTTCCATTAACACAACACTGGTGTCTGTAGGTGCGGTTCCATTAACACAACACTGGTGTCTGTAGGTGCGGTTCCATTAACACAACACTGGTGTCTGTAGGTGCGGTTCCATTAACACAACACTGGTGTCTGTAGGTGCGGTTCCATTAACACAACACTGGTGTCTGTAGGTGCGGTTCCATTAACACAACACTGGTGTCTGTAGGTGCGGTTCCATTAACACAACACTGGTGTCTGTAGGTGCGGTTCCATTAACACAACACTGGTGTCTGTAGGTGCGGTTCCATTAAAACAACACTGGTGTCTGTAGGTGCGGTTCCATTAAAACAACACTGGTGTCTGTAGGTGCGGTTCCATTAACACAACACTGGTGTCTGTAGGTGCGGTTCCATTAAAACAACACTGGTGTCTGTAGGTGCGGTTCCATTAAAACAACACTGGTGTCTGTAGGTGCGGTTCCATTAACACAACACTGGTGTCTGTAGGTGCGGTACCATTAACACAACACTGGTGTCTGTAGGTACGGTTCCATTAACACAACACTGGTGTCTGTAGGTGCGGTTCCATTAACACAACACTGGTGTCTGTAGGTGCGGTTCCATTAACACAACACTGGTGTCTGTAGGTGCGGTTCCATTAACACAACACTGGTGTCTGTAGGTGCGGTTCCATTAACACAACACTGGTGTCTGTAGGTACGGTTCCATTAACACAACACTGGTGTCTGTACAGGTGCGGTTCCATTAAGCCTTTGCGAAAAAAGGAAGCGTATGTTCATTAAGTCGAAAAAAGAAAAGTGAATTGTCGGTGTTCCCATTAAACTGATAAAATGAGCATATGAAATAATATGCAGTAGGTGGCACTGTTTTGCCATTAAAGTGAGGCTCATGCAAAGTAGTCCTAAACCACCAATGATTTGATGTGCTTTGTGCGTGCTCTCAGTTTAACGGACGGGACCCCATATACTGCGCTGTAATCTGATCCCTGGTCAGCGGCTGACCGACCGTCAGGCAGTCTACAGCAGCTCGCCAGTGGGCATCTGCTGCTTTCATAGTATTGACGACACCTACAGTCAAAGAACGTACAAAGAACGATTTGTTGTGTAATGCTTGTCTTAATATATTCGGGGCACATGTAGCCTATATGTCGTGGGACTCGATTGGAGCATACTGGTCGTTTATACTGTAAATTGATTGATTGCAACGGCAAACAGTTGTGAATAACTTGTTTCATCGACTATAGCCTAGCCTACACGTGTGTGTGTGTGTGTGTGTGTGTGTGCGCGCGCGTGCGTGTGTGTGTTGCATCCATACAGTAGCGATCCAGATATCAAAATGCCATGTTATTGCACAACATTTCACAGTGATGCAAATTACATCACATTTTAGGCCACTCCCCTTTGCACATGCACACAAATGTACATGCTTTTCGAAGCATTAATTTATTCATTTGTAGCTCTGCGAGTGTGCAAATGTAACCAAATGGACCATTACGGTTCTATTTAGTTACATTTGCACAATTCTCAGAGCTAAAGTAACAGTGGAGATTTCCCTGTGTACTTTGGATGAGAGATCTCTCTCAGCGGGGGAGGAGGCTGGCTAATGGAGGAAATGTATGGGGATAACAGTGGGGTTTATGAATAAAATATAATGAAAAATACTCCTGGGCATAGAACTATTGGCATGGCATCCTGTCTACACTGCTTCAACACTCATCCATTTATCCATGTGGGGCTCTGGGACGAGAGACGGAGGAGAGGAGGAGAGACGGGATGCAGGACTGCACACAGAAAAATAATGGCTCTTCAATGGTTGGTTCCGCGAAGAACCCTCACCACTAAAGAATGCTTTTATTTAGTGAATGGTTATTCATGTTCTTCTTATGGATCTAAACTAGAGAACCATTTTTTGTCTATGTTCTTTGAGGTACCAGAAATAGTGCCCAGTTTTCACGGCATCTCTCAACATCCACAAATAGCTGATCTACAGGCTCACAATGTGTCGAGCTTGTAAGTCGCCTATTTTTGATGAGGCCATTTGGTGTAGAAGAGGGACAAGAGGAGTGGACCAAGTACAGAGCCCTTGGAGAAACCAGTTCTATGTACAGTATAGTACACAGGGTTTAAAATAGATGGTTCTTTAAAGAACCTTGGTCTGAAAGGCTCTATCTGGAACAAAACAAAATCTTCTATGGTATTGCTCTGAAGAACCAGTTTCAGTTCAAGTTGGCACCTTTATTTCTCTGTGTGTATGAAGTAGGAGGAGGAGGAGGAGGAGACAGAAGTACAACGATGTAGGGAAGGTTAATGAGGAGTCTGTCACCCTGGGATGTCCTTCTCTGGCTCCAGTCTGACAAAAACAAGTATAAACACACGCATACGCATGCACAGCATACACTCACACGCACACACTCACACATACATGCATGCACGCACGTGCACTATTCAAACACCCTAGTAAAAGCACAGTAAAAGCTGTTAACCTATAACTCAGCTCATCAACAGGGCAGAAACACAGGAAGACTGCTTCATTAACACAGAACCTAACACTAACAGCACAGCGACAAGACAAGAGACATATTCATTAAATGTGAATGCTGTAAACATAGTGAAGAGAAATACAGTGGAGACCGACATTCAATCCCTTTCCCACAACTACAAACACAGTCTGTTACAGACATTAATAATTAGGCCTACTATTTTTAAACGGCTTCCTTGTATATAAACAACAAACACTTTAGTGTTAATAGGCTATTGCACAGTACAATCCGGAGCAGCAGTTAATCAGACAGTGTAAGAATTGAAGGGTCAGACATCATAAAGACTTCTATTCCTCATTAAGCACAGAGACACTCTGCTGCACTGGCACTATCACTTATTTATACACTTACACGTTTGATGCCGGCTCCTAAGTGATGTCAATCACATGCACAAGAGACTGTGGTTCTTTATCTTCTGCTATATATACCTGCTGCTAAGTGTTGTCTCTATTTAGAGCCCGATCTCACGCAAACACGGTGAATTGGCAATTGTCAATTCCATACATAGTACACGCCTAGAAACCCCCCAAATCTGTACATATTTCACTACTACAGTTTTGACCGCGGCGGAGTTGTGGCTTTCACTAGTATTGTATGTACAGTGCCAATCTGTGCTATTTCACCGTGTTTTGATGAGTTTGGGTTTGACATTATTTACGATTCTGTGCCATCAGTGGTGTCTCTCGTGGCTCAAGTTCTGTAGAGGCGGCGCCCCTCCGTCACAGTTTATATGGGGAGGATTTCACTGTGCAGATTTTGGGGTTTTCTAGGCGTGTATGTACGGAAATTCCAGTCCTTAAATTTCACCGTGTTTGGGTGGGACCGGGTTGCTATTTACACAAGAGACTGATATTCTGCCATTTCTTCTATTTTCAACATTTACATTGTCTCGACTTTCATGAAAAAATTTTCTAACTGCAAAATGCAGTGAGGTTATACAAAAATCTAAAATAATATAGAATTGTATTTTTTCTTTTTTCAAATGGAAGTGGATGGAGAGAGAGGAATTGCCGAGCAACAGCAACCAATGAGAGTCGGGACTAAGGGTGGGACATAATGACATTTTTGTCATTTCAGTTCTCCAAGGCAGACATGTTAATTGCATAGTTGTGCCACACCTCACCACACCTGTTGTCAAACACGACATGACATCAATCTTTACAAGATGTTGTGCATCGTTCTTCGTTAACGATATTCTAATTATTCCGTATAACCACCATGACACTCCCACTGACATTGCATATCATTGCATATGAGCCTCTAAGCTATGCAACATTTACATCAATTTTACTCTCTGTCCCAGGAAGACTGCTCTCAGCGCACGGGATTCGGATTGTGTGTGTGTGTGTGTGTGTGTGTGTGTGTGTGTGTGGGGGGGGGGGGGGTATATGAAGGGGTGAAGTGTGTATTATTTCGGTAAAGTGTGTTAGCATTGTTGTGCAAAGAGATGAGTTGGAACTCCCACACACGCAGACCCACACATGCATGCAAACGTGCACACATAAACTCTCACTCTCATTAATTAAATGCCTTCACACATACAGTATAACATGAAGTTGCAGTGTGAATGGAAGAACATACTGTAAATAAATACATAACTTGTAAAGTGCAGAAAGAAAAGTGTGCGACAAACCACTGGTGCTGAACTATTTTGGTGATGAGGAACACACCAAAATTATATAGCAGAGTGTTAGGTTTAGGGTTAGGTTTTTGTTTTTAAAGCAAAACAAAACTTAATTCTTTCTCTATCAAGTCCGTATACGTACCCACTACCCACTAGGGGACGTTATTTGCTAAGTCCGTATATATACCCCAACGTATACTCTGTGTAAATAATGGTTGAGCCCCATAGCAGCGTTTAACATTGATCCGGTTGCTATGCAACGCCTCCGTCACCACCAGCTATGGGACGTTAAATCTGATGTCGGTTTACCTCGGCTACAAACAGGATTTTCAAAACTTCATAAGTCGGAATCTAGGAGAGCTGTCATTGGTGGATATTCAGCCATCCAAAGTTCGGATGTAATTTGTGACTTTGTACCGCATCGCTCCCGACATGTAAACGTTTCTGGCGAGAGGTAAACAGTGCGCCCTAATACTAATGACAGTTTAGTGTGTGTATTGAGTGTGTGTATGGGGGTGGAAACTCCCTTTCTTAAAGTGAACGCTAACGGTGGCAGAGGCTAACTACATTTATGCTAACCTATGGAAGTCCATAGGTCAAAAAATTAATTTTTATTTTTATTTATTAATAAATAAAAAACTTAATTATATTAATACAAAATACAATTAAATAAATAAAAAATACAAATTTATAAATAAATGTATTTATTTATTGTGTAATGTTTTTTATATCATTGGGGTTTCTATTTATTTATTTGTGTTTCTTATTTATTTCATTGTGACTTTTAATGTCCACTTATATATATTACATGATGCCACTTTTAGCTATTTAATCAAGTCCATAGGCCCAAAAATAAAAAAATAAATATTGCAATGAAATATGTAAAAAATGCGATGAAATAAATACAAAATGCAATTTAATAATAAATACATTTATTTATTTCTGTTGTGTTTTTAATTTAACTGTGCTTTTTATTTATATCATTGTGTCTTTACTTATTTCATAGAGTTTTTTATTTAACTGTATCATTGTGTTTTTTATTTTATGCTGACTTTTCATAATGGCTTCCATTTACCCAATCATGGTCGACATCGCCGTCTGTCAATCAACAGGATTGGGGCGGGTTCATGGGCGGGGTCTACATTTATCACCCATTCAAACCAAAGCAACAGATCGCTGAGAAGCCGATTACGTATGGAAGCCTAGATGGAAGCTCATTGGACAAGGAGTAGTTCCGGCTGAGTGGGGTTCAGTCTGCTGCCCAGAGTGAGAGGCTGAGAGCTTTCTTTTCGCAGATAAGTAAGCCTGGGACCGAGGCTGGAGTGAGAGAGGTAAAGAAATAATACAACAACTTATTTGCTAAGTAAACGTTCTTGTTCTGTGTTTGTCAGCGGGGTCTTTTAAGGCTTTTAGGGCAGGCTGTATTTCATGTACAAATAAAAACCATTAGTATCAACGTGGGATCTGTTAGACGGTGAGACCCACGTTGACCGTAGACCTGAACGTTTTGTGTTGATCTGGTAAGGCAGCTGTTGGCTTAGCTTAGCCTATATTCTCATTTGTTTATGCATATATATCAGAGCTTGATATGAGACTATTATCAATTCATTGGTGTTTGTTATTATGTTAGCTGCATACTGTTGTTTACCTGCATGTAATGGAGTCTGCATGCTTTCTGTGTTTTTAAAAACACAACGTTGTTACTAGATACACATTTAAAGTTTATGGATGATCTAGGTCTAGGATGTAAAATGATATGTGTACAGTACACTTGGCCATTAGATCAATGTATTTATTTTATCTGTACACGCACTGTAAATTATTATGATAATTGTCATATTGCATAGTGTTTGAAAATCTATTGTATTGTATTTTTTATTAATATATATTCATATATATTTTGTATTTATTAATAAATAAAAATAAAAATAATTAATATTTAGACCAATAGACTTCCATAGCTAACAGCAGGCGGCAGAGAAATAATTAAAACTGAACAGAAAGAAGTATTTAGTCTAGAGAGAGAGCAACAATTAGAAGTCCAAGTAAAGGGAGAGAGCATGAAAAAATGAGAGAGAGAGAGAGAGAGAGAGAGAGAGAGAGAGAGAGAGAGAGAGAGAGAGAGAGAGAGAGAGAGAGAGGTTGGCATCGGTAAATCGGGACAAGTGTGGAAATGTGGTGTGGATACATTTCTATACATATCCTGCGTAAAACAGCTTAGATGCAGTGTGTAGCCTGTAAGGACTTTGGGAGTAATTTTGTGGCATCCTGGTGTGAGTGATTTGGTGTTTTGTGTCATTAAACTTGACAGGAATTTCCGCAGTGGCAGCCCACAACTACCGTAGCTTGAATTAATCCAGCATTTGGCCAGCATCTCAGAGAGAGGCAGAGAGTCCAGAGGAAAAAAAGTCAGATATTCTAGAGAAAGACAAAGGCAAGAGTATCTCCAGATAAAGGCAGATATTCCAGAGAAAGACAGGCTCCTGTGAAAGAGAAAGGTAGATTCTAGAGAAAGACAGGCTCCTGTGAAAGAGAAAGGTAGATTCTAGAGAAAGACAGGCTCCTGTGAAAGAGAAAGGTAGATTCTAGAGAAAGACAGGCTCCAGTGAAAGAGAAAAGTAGATTCCAGAGAAAGACAGGCTCCAGTGAAAGAGAAAAGTAGATTCCAGAGAAAGACAGGCTCCAGTGAAAGAGAAAGGTAGATTCTAGATAAAGACAGGCTCCAGTGAAAGAGAAAAGTAGATTCAGAGAAAGACAGGCTCCAGCGAAAGAGAAAGGTAGATTCCAGAGAAAGACAGGCTCCAGTGAAAGAGAAAAGTAGATTCAGAGAAAGACAGGCTCCAGCGAAAGAGAAAAGTAGATTCCAGAGAAAGACAGGCTCCAGTGAAAGAGAAAGGTAGATTCAGAGAAAGACAGGCTCCAGTGAAAGAGAAAAGTAGATTCCAGAGAAAGACAGGCTCCAGTGAAAGAGAAAGGTAGATTCCAGAGAAAGACAGGCTCCAGTGAAAGAGAAAGGTAGATTCTAGAGAAAGACAGGCTCCAGTGAAAGAGAAAAGTAGATTCCAGAGAAAGACAGGCTCCAGTGAAAGAGAAAAGTAGATTCCAGAGAAAGACAGGCTCCAGTGAAAGAGAAAGGTAGATTCCAGAGAAAGACAGGCTCCAGTGAAAGAGAAAGGTAGATTCAGAGAAAGACAGGCTCCAGTGAAAGAGAAAGGTAGATTCCAGAGAAAGACAGGCTCCAGTGAAAGAGAAAAGTAGATTCCAGAGAAAGACAGGCTCCAGTGAAAGAGAAAAGTAGATTCCAGAGAAAGACAGGCTCCAGTGAAAGAGAAAAGTAGATTCAGAGAAAGACAGGCTCCAGTGAAAGAGAAAGGTAGATTCCAGAGAAAGACAGGCTCCAGTGAAAGAGAAAAGTAGATTCCAGAGAAAGACAGGCTCCAGTGAAAGAGAAAGGTAGATTCAGAGAAAGACAGGCTCCAGTGAAAGAGAAAGGTAGATTCAGAGAAAGACAGGCTCCAGTGAAAGAGAAAGGTAGATTCCAGAGAAAGACAGGCTGGGGGCTTAAAAGTTCAGAGATGGGAAAGAGGGGATAAGAGGAGAGGAATGAAGACATAATCTGTGTGTGTTCATCGTGTGCACGTGCACACACATGCTGCATTTACTGACAACATGCATACTGTATAAACACATGCTTGCATACAGTACGCACACTCACAATATTGTCATTGAGTACAATGAGTAGTAGTCATATCGTGTGTGTGTGTGTGTGTGTGTGTGTGTGTGTGTGTGCAACTGTACGTGTGTGTTCTATCCCACCTGGATTACATCCAGGTGGATTACATCCAGGTGGGATAGAACATCCTTCCTTTTCATAACATTAAAATTACAATAATGTCTTGCATCTGGGAAGACAGAGAAGGAAGGATATATACTGTATAAATACTGGAGCAAGACAGGAAAAGAGACAGAGAGAATGTCATGTCTAGCCTATAGGCTGCATATCTTCATGCTGTGCATCCCTCTTTCTAATGTTTCTATATTGTCTCGCTCTTCTCTTTGTTTCTCTCTCTCTATGTGTCTCATAGGTCATGGTGACATGTGTATCCATTTACTGTGTAGATTTTTACAATGGGAGAGAAACAGCAAAACTCTAAATGAAAGGCAGAGAAACCCAGGAACTGCCATAAAAGAAACACACGCATGCACAGTCACGTGCACAAGGACGGACGCACACACGCATACATGTATGCACATCCACATTAACTCTTAAACACGCCTACCCGTGTATACAGACATGCATGCATGTGTTTGCAGACACAGGCACAGAAGCAAACAGACGCACAAACGCATGCACACGTACACACACACACGCACACGCACACGCACACACACACACACACACACACACACACACACACACACACAGTATAAACATACACAATTATGCTCACAACACAGACAACCGATGAACTATTACCGTGGTGCAAAAGCCACACACAGGAAATACTCTTGGCTTACCACACACATCCTCTCCCTGTTGTATATGGTGGGTAAAGCCTAATTCATACTCCATAGTACAACAGTGTCGCTTGCCAAAAAGCACTGATCTGCAAGCTAACAACTTGTTAACTTGAAGGTTGGTTCTTTTTGGCAAGTGATAGCGTCGTGTGAGGGTATTCGATTCTATTCGTCAAACACATAAACAAAGACAAGTCTGTAGGACCTTGACCAGACCTGGACCATCTATAATTGTTTTCAGAAAAAAACATGTTAGGTTTAATCTAGTCTTGCCCTGAAACATGATCTCATTAAAATGTTTTGCCTATGACCCCTAAGAAATGACCTGGTGGTGATGCATTGTGACTCACAAATACAGGGTCTTTGTTCTTCCTCTCTCTATGTAAGAAAGTGAAGCCAACAAAAATAACATGTCTCAATAGTCGGTGTTGCTTTGACAGAATGTTAAGCTACTGCAGTTCAGGAGTGTCTATTTGGAGAGTCTCGTGGCTCGCTTTAAAAATCCCTCTACTTCCTGTCTTGATGTTCAATAAGCCAATGTCAACAAACAACGAATACAGTTACAGAGTTTCATTAAATGCAAATATTGCATGCAATTACAGTAGCAACAGATTCAATGAAAACTCACAATCCAACCTTTCTCATAGATGCAGGGAGGGATGCATTGCATCATGACGTGTTGTAGATCTGCTTTTCACAATCTTTAGTAATTAATCATAATGGAGGCAAAAGTTTAAGATTATCATAAAAAAATGGGTGGCTGCGTTCAGACCTGAATGTATAAATTCGCCTCAATTCATCTTGTTTGTACCGCGGCAGGTCGCGCCGCGCCCGTTTGCGCAATTCTCATCTTTGCATTGACTTTGTATGTAATCGCACCGCTCTGAACACACCTTTAGAGACAGGGTGAGAATTTCAGTCACACGAGAGAGACTCGGAGTAGACTCGCTGCTTCTTCGCCTTAGGCTTAGGTGGTTCGGGCAACTGGTTAGTTAAGATGCCTCTCGAGTGTCTCCCTAGGGAGGTCCTTGAAGCACGTCCCACTGGAAGGAGACCAACGGGAAGACCAAGGATGAGTTGGAGGGTTTATATCTCTAAAATCTGCCAGGAACGCCTCGGGATCCACCAGAATGAAGTTACTAATGTTGTAGCTCTCTGGTGGTGCTGTTGCCCCCACGATCCGACTACAGATAAGCGGTTGAAGACGGATGGATCGATGCACTGTTTGAAGTCATATCGCCCAGCAGCATCAATCAGGAGCTTGGCCACTGACCTGGGATCAGGGCAAGTGGAGGTATAGCCATCGTAGTTTGATGACCACGGTTACTTAATATTTCACATGCATCCACCTTGATGGTAACCATAGCAATCTTGAGCCAAAGAGAGAGATCTGTGCATTTCCAATGACTTTACCACCGTGGGACGTGCCTGTGTGTGTGTGTGTGTGTGTTTCAACAGGATTGATAGTCTGCTGGTCTGTTTGAGACAGAAGTTGGAGGGAAGCATAGCCACACTCTTGCTCCCTGGAATGCTCTACTGTTTAACCACAGCCATTATGAACATAGACTTATGTTGATTTAATGTTTATTTAAACACATGATTTTTTTTTAATGTGTATTTATGTTCACTGACAAAGACCTTTACTCAACTCAAATTTGATTCAAAAGTGATTTTCTCCTTTTTATTTGGTTTACAGTTGTTTCACATGGTTGTGGTTTTACGACAGATCTATTCCTTCCAATTCAGTTTAATTGATTTCATATTGAGCAGAGACAAAGAGTTCTAAGAGCAAGCTAGCTAGGCGATCTGAAAATGTGAGCAAATCTGTGGAGGAAAAATACTTAAATTACAACTTGAAGCATGTAACGAGCCTTCTATTACAAAAATACATATTTGAAGTATAGATCAATAGCATGCACTCAGGGTAATTGAAAGGCTTTTCAAATGGAAAGTGAAAATCTGTGGAGCAGGTCCCCGACTTATAAGTATGTGCTTCCCTCCCAGAGTGAGCGTTCCATCCAGATTCAGTGGCATTAGTTAGATCTAAACAGGCTACCGCCATGGGGACTTTTCGGCTGTTTCCTCAGAGGTCTTTGGCTCCAAACAGATTGGAGGAGGGGGGGGGGGGGGGTGCTTTGATGATCTCATCAAAGCAGGAGCAGAATCACTCCAAATTTACACAAGTCTGTAATCTCGCTAAAGTCGTATCTTACACTACAGTAGTCCTGTCCAAACATGGCCAGGGTCAGTGGTTAGGTTCCCACTGGTCACTGCCGTTAATGTTGGCATAGATTATTTTGGATGAGAGAGAGGCAGAAAATTATGTTTAATATATATCTGCTGTCCAACAACAAACTCCAAAATGTTGATTTTTCAGGAAATGAAAAATATTAATTTGTCAGGAAATGAAGAAAACCTTAGATTTTTTTTTAACAAAGCAATACTGCCTCATCATTCATCAAAGTTGGTATTGTGACTTAATATATTGTCAATTACTTGCATTAGAGGGGGAGAGGTTGTGGAGTGAGTTATAACTGATTTAGCAGACAGTTTGAGGGTTCAATGGAGTTAGGTGGTTTTGTCTGAACTCAAAAGACTTTTTAATACTTTTCATTGGTTCCAAATTGTTATAACCAACACACAGACATGAAGGGTGTTCAATAGCACCGATTTATGGGGGGGGGGGAATCAGTTAGTCAGAGTATTGTGACACGTTGTCAGCTTGTAGATATGCTTTTTTCTTTACCTCCTAAGTTAAAATAGGGGCAAAATGGGATGCCAGATTAAATGCATCAATTCAAAATGATCTAAACTGTAGCCTAGATATACCTGCATATTTGTAGTCCTTTTGTAATTGGCGTGATTTGTTCTCTGCTAATTCATCCATTTGTATGAGAGAATAACAGAAAATAGGAGGTTTCGGCCCGATCCGAGATCCACTTTCATTATATTAATAAAGTTAATAATAACAAAAACATAAAATATTAATTATGTCAAATAAAATGTGTGGACGTACTTTATAGCCGTTTGCTCTCGAAAATCTCTCGAAAATCACACAGACCCTCTTGACAGCTAGCCTCCCACCCAGCCACATAACAGAGCATAAAGTCCAGTCCTTCTTTAGCTCTGACTCCAGCCTGACCCAGAGGTATACAGCAACGTTTAAAGTCCTCTTTACTTCATTCTTAACAGGTGTTGTTCACCCGTAAAACGTCAATCTACCATCTTCCATTTGTACTCTCTGATCTTCTAGTGTATTCAACATCTGACTTGATCCCCCACATGCAGAGAATGAATTCAAACCGTGGGACCAAGCCAAGCTATGGAAATTCTTAAGCTGAATTGTCAAAAAAAATGCAAGGGCTTCAAAGGGGGGTGCGTTCAGGCAGTTATTTTCGAGACATGAAAAGGAGACCTCTTGGCCAGGGTTTTGGCAGGACAGTGACAACTTGCTGTGCTACAGCTGCACTTCTGCAATAGTTAAGAGGATACCGTTTTAGATTAGCCGTAATAGGCAATGACATTCCCTTTTCTTTGTTTTTTAACAGGGCCGTTCTTATTTAGGGAAAACTGGGACAAGACAAGACTATTTAGATTTTTTACCTCCCACGAGTAGAAACTGAATCAAGTGACTCTGAAAGCTGGAAAGATCCAGATCCGTACACATTCACATGTTGTTAAGAGAGGGGGCTCCGCTGTTTTCACTATGAATGAGTCTAGTGTCTGGATGCTGTACTGTAGCTGCTGGTTGTAATCGGGAGTCTCACAGAATGCTGCCTAAAACTCCTAATAACTGCCTAATAACGATCACTGATCCCCAGGTACCTTTCCCTGGCGCACTCAAGCGCACGCACACACACATGCACACACCACATGCACACACCACATGGACACAGTTGCATAATAGCATAATGCTACAGCTAAACCAAACAATACACAATCTTGTGCTCATTTACTAATAGACACATGCAACAAATTGTCTAGAAATGCACTCTGTCGAGCTGCCAACTTGCAAGTACGGCCATGTATGGCCTACTTGTGCAGTCCTAGAACTCTCTGCTGTCTGTCTGGGTACGACTGCTGCTCCGAGTCCTAGAACTCTCTGCTGTCTGTCTGGGTATGACTGCTGCTCTGAGTCCTAGAACTCTCTGCTGTCTGTCTGGGTACGACTGCTGCTCTGAGTCCTAGAACTCTCTGCTGTCTGTCTGGGTATGACTGCTGCTCTGAGTCCTAGAACTCTCTGCTGTCTGTCTGGGTACGACTGCTGCTCTGAGTCCTAGAACTCTCTGCTGTCTGTCTGGGTACGACTGCTGCTCAGAGTCCTAGAACTCTCTGCTGTCTGTCTGGGTATGACTGCTGCTCAGAGTCCTAGAACTCTCTGCTGTCTGTCTGGGTACGACTGCTGCTCTGAGTCCTAGAACTCTCTGCTGTCTGTCTGGGTATGACTGCTGCTCTGAGTCCTAGAACTCTCTGCTGTCTGTCTGGGTACGACTGCTGCTCAGAGTCCTAGAACTCTCTGCTGTCTGTCTGGGTATGACTGCTGCTCAGAGTCCTAGAACTCTCTGCTGTCTGTCTGGGTACGACTGCTGCTCTGAGTCCTAGAACTCTCTGCTATTCTAAATCCTTTAGACCCGTTATTGACCTTATACCAACCTTGAAACGTACCTTAGTTACGTCACCAAGAATGATGGTCCCTTGTTGGCTGTTGGGACACCGACATACATACCCCGACATACATATATACAGTACATACATACCCAGACGATTTACCAATTTTGAAAGTAAAAACTATAATAACTATATAATGTAAATACAAGCATGCACGCACACACACACACACACACACCCACAAAGCCATACAGGTATTAAGAATCCCCTCTGGTCTCTGTATGGGTCTGGCCGGATCTGACCACCTAAGAACAATGATTACAGACACAAGGAACCACTTTAAGAAAACACTGCTGGTACACGCACGCACGCGCTCGCACGCACGCGCACATGCTCGCACGCACGCACGCACGCACACACACACACACACACACACACACACACACACACACACACACACACACACACACACACAGAGCTGCGTACACCATGCCAGTACACACACAAGTGCTCTCTGCTCACAAACAAATCCACATAGTGCTGATGACCTGTTCTAGCGTGCCGACGGCTGCTTTGGCCTGATCTAGCTGGGATTGGTCTGTTCTCCTCACAAGAAGCCCATTCCAGGAACAAACAACAACTAGAAAAAGTGCTCATTGGAACACAGGTCTCCACCAGGTCAGGAACATTTGTGATGTTTGGACAAAATGTGTAGGAGTAATATATGATTTGTTTTGTGTGTGTTTGATTTGCAAAAATGTGCCCATTAATGGTGGCGCTATAACAAGCCGTTATAGAATATTGGGGCAGAGGTTTGGAACTGGCATCCACTGAGTGTTTGTGCACAGTTTGGCAGTGACCAGGCCAACGGTGACAGAGATTACTGTTAGCTGTACAAAGACGGATGGACGATGACGGACACCGTCACGGACACGCACATGGAAGGACAGGGTGCAAAACATACTATGACTCTCCCCATGCCTTCAGAGAGAGTCAGACAACAACTTTTAATTACATTTAGTAGCATAAATCACTTCTGGCTGCATATGTATGTGCATTTTGTGCTGCTCTTTCATAAATACAGTGGGAGAACTGACCACAGCCCTTTGGCTCGGTCCCAGACTGGACATTTCATTTTTAATTCAGAAACGTTCGATTAAATCATCGTCGTCCAATGGCAGCATTGCTGACTATTACAGTAGATGAGATGCCAGTTTTTGCAGAGAAGAAAATGCGGCACATTCAGAGCCATGATACTGTATCTCTGTGAATAAAGACGAAGCTCAGCACTGCAGGAATCCTATTTGGTTCTGGAGGGAAGCATGGGGTTCTGACTCCATGGGGTGACACACAACCAACTAGTCACATTAATGCCAAGGCCTTCATGGTCCAACACAAATACGTGCACATTTGCACACACACACACACACACACACACACACACACACACACACACACACACACACACACACTAATACTGAATACATATTACTATTCTTGATTTCAAATCCCTATACCAATAAACACCTGGATTTTCCTCTCTCTCTCTCTCTCTCTCTCTCTCTCTCATTCTCTCTCTCTCTCTCTCTCATTCTCTCTCTCTCTCTCATTCTCTCTCTCTCTCTCTCTCTCTCTCTCTCTCTCTCTCTCTCTCTCTCTCTCTCTCTCTCTCTCGCTCTCTCTCACACTCACACTCACAGACATTCATTCCCTCTCACACATACACACAGCCAGTAGCCCCAGATCCTGGGTGCATACACTGGGTAATTTATTGCTAATTCACAGTGTTTCACTGGAAAACTCCAGTGCTCCCGGCGAAGCAACACTGATGTAAAGCACGCACGCACGCACGCACGCACGCACGCACGCACGCACGCACGCACGCACGCACACACACACACACACACACACACACACACACACACACACACACACACACACACACACACACACACACACACACACACACACACACACACACACATCTGGATTCTAAAAAAAAGTGCTCCAATTAAGACTGTTTATTGCAGCTACATCATGATTTGTGGATTATGTATAATGTAATGTATGTGCATATTGCCAGTCAATTCAATAGTTGCAGGAACAACAAAGAAATCCCAGGGTGTGACTTTCTAAAAGCCATCAACTGGTCCAATACACACTACTTTCCTCCCACACTGAGCCTGGAGCCAGAGGCTCTCAGGCTCTAGTAAGGTGAGCTACTGCTGAGATATAGCAGTGGTGGAAACACACACACACACACACACACACACACACACACACACACACACACACACACACACACACACACACACACACACACACACACACACAGAGAGAGGGTTTACGTCCATGGTCATCTTCACTACGGGTGTGACCTCTAACCTCCTGTAATCTGAACCCTGACCCCAAGGCAGCCAACCATGACAAGGAGGAAATACAACAACAAATCCTGAGGAAGTGACTGTTTTTCAAAGCGTGAATTCCGTTTGCGTCCGAGCATAGGCATGGTAACGCCCCGCCTGCCTGTGATTGGCCTAACGACACTGCCCGTCTTGACTGTCCTCCGAGGTGGATATGCTGGATAGTCTGACGCGAGGTTACTCCGTGGTGGGAAATAATACAACTTGTATTATACAAGTAGTATGGTATGATACAAAAGAATGCTAACTTGTACGTTTTATTTTTGTAGAAGAGGCAAACTAATATTGTTCATGCCGTTTGCTTTGATTGAATAATTGATTGAACATGCACGCCATAATATGATTTGGGTGTGTTCTAAAATAAAGTATTTGTGTTGATTATTGTGTAATTTGTTTGTATGTGTAAACTTGAAACATTATTGTACTATAAAAAGGTCTATTTTCTTTATCCTTTTTAGTGTAATAGTATTAGTTTACTATAAATAGATGAATACTCTATAATCAACACTAACACTTTATTTAGAACACACCCAAATCAAATAGTACAACATACATTTTCAATAAATTATTCAATCAAAGCAAACGGCATAAACAATATTAGTTTGCCTCTTCTACAAAAATAAAACGTACAAGTTAGTTACAAGGCTGCATTCTGTTGCGCGTGCCAAGCTGTCATTCTCTTGTAGCCCATTATTTATTTCTCAATCTCACCACGGAGTAACCTCGCGTCTCGGCGGACAGTCAAGACGGGCAGTGTCAGTAGACCAATCACAGGCAGGCGGGGCGTTACCATGCCTCAGCCATGCCTATGCTCGGACACAACGAGAAAGTACAGGCAGGATTGCCATGGAATTTGCTGTGCACCTCCATGCTCTGCCGGGGATGAATCTGACAGATTTTGGTGATCCCACGACCTTTCCTCTAGTGCCACCACTAGGCCAAACTTTCCACTTGCATACAAGATAGCTCTAATTCGAATGGGCATATCGCCCACTGATTTGGGCTTTCATTTACTGTACCCAATATTTCCACACATGATATTGAGATCAAATGGCTGGCCCACAACTTAAACGCTTTCTTTCTTTCTTTGCCGCACTACTGAGACCAGAGCTCTAAAGCCTGATTTATACTCGACGTGACATGGCGTATAAATGAGGTATAAGGATGGTAATGTCCACACTGTAGAGAGAGAAAAAAAAGCTAGTCAGGGAGAGACATGCAGCAACGGTATGCCATGCCCAGGAATCAAACCCAACGCTATGCCATGCCCAGGAATCAAACCCAACGCTATGCCATGCCCAGGAATCAAACCCAACGGTATGCCATGCCCAGGAATCAAACCCAACGCTATGCCATGCCCAGGAATCAAACCCAACGGTATGCCATGCCCAGGAATCAAACCCAACGGTATGCCATGCCCAGGAATCAAACCCAACGGTATGCCATGCCCAGGAATCAAACCCAACGGTATGCCATGCCCAGGAATCAAACCCTGGGACGATATCAGCCATGCTTCTATTGTCTCACAATGAAACGCTATCAAGACATCGGATGATGTCCATTGGCCACATTATGCACACCATGGAAAGAGGGCTACTTTCACCATGGACTTTTTATTATTGAAGGTTGGTTGGTTGATTATTTTATAGTTTTTTAAGTTTTAGTCCCTTTGTCCTGTTGTCCAATGGTGCCTGTGTGCAGCAATGTAAATGGGACTCCGTTGAGTATATTGTTACCATTGTGTGGAGATTGCTGGTGTCAGAAACATCTCACAGAATTAGCATGCTGAGTTCATCATCAGCATAGGCTTTATGCTAACCATACAAATTATATAGAGGTATAGCACATTTTAAAATTCAGTGCACCTTGCTGATCTCTGGGCCTGGAGGAGACAGAAACCCATTTAAAAGCCATTCTATAATTGCAAATATAGTCAGTGAGAAAATGATTTCTTTTTCTGTGAGTTCTGAGTGAAAAAGAAAGCCTGATGTGAGGGAGTGTCAAATCTTCCCCAAGGTTTTGTGATGTAAATCTCCAAGGCGAAGTCATCTACAGAATAATTTACGTCTGAGACATAGCATTGCTTGCATAAATGTAAGGAACGGGGGACGGATGTTGAGATATGATGCAATTATTTGAATGATTGCAAGTGAAGGGTCATGCGTTTGTAATAAATACAAGCTGGATTCTGGGATGCTTGAACTGTAAGGCCGTTATGCAGAATCAGTTGTTAGTCTGTCATCAAGGCCGGACCGCTCTTGTATAATCGACCTGCAGTTCCACTGAGGAGAAGGAAACTGTCAATACATGTACGTGACCGCAGTGCCAAAAAGTCACCCTATCCACATCCAAGTTTCTTATACTGTGGGGCAATATAAACAAACCTTTATGGGTCTGTTTTTACACTCTCGGGTTAAACTAAAACTGAGGATCTGTGTGTGTGTGTGTGTGTGTGTGTGTGTGTGTGTGTGTGTGTGTGAGAGAGAGAGAACTACAATACCAAACTTACATTATTTAAGATTGACTGGATTGAAATCCTGGCTCTACATTGTAACACATGTACAGTACATGTGTACGGAGTGAGCGTGCATGTGTGTACATAAGTGTGCATGTGTGTGTGTGTGTGTGCGTGCGTGTGTGAGCGTGCATGTGTGTACATAAGTGTGCATTTGTGTGTGTGTGTGTGTGTGTGTGTGTGTGTGTGTGTGTGTGTGTGTGTGTGTGTCTGTGCGTGCGTGCATTGGTGCGTGTGTCTTAAGTGCTTCTCCAGCCAGCACACAGTGAATGATGGGTCTGACTGACAGTGGTCCGTACGACAGGAGACAACTGTTCCTGTCCCAGTCGTAAAACACAGCACCACCATGTTCACTGGCTGGAGGTAGAGCCTGGGGTGGCCTTCTATCACAGACTCCTGGCTATTCCATTCCACATACACAGTTGCACACATAAATGCATGCATGTCACACATGCAAGCACACTTGCAAAGTTGCACGCATGCACGCCATCATGGAAAATACTGTGTGAGTTGCTACATTCCTGCACATCACTCAAACGCACATACTTGCACTCACGCACGCACCCACGCACGTACGCACAGACACAAACACACACACACACACACACACACACACACACACACACACACACTCACACACACACACACACACACACAGTAAAGAGTTTATGGGGGTACAGAGGTAGTAGTTTGTCGTTTGAAAGGCGCTTTGAGAGTCGCTAATGTCAGAGTTAGGCTAAACTAAAAAACATAGCCTTTAGTCAAAATACGCCCACAGATTGGCTCTCAAACACACAGACACGCACGCACGCACGCACACACACACACACACACACACACACACACACACACACACACACACACACACACACACACACACACACACACACACACACACACACACACACACACACACACACACACACACACCTGTTTGACGTCCATGGCCATGTCTCTGCTGGCCCGGCCCCGGACACACCTGTACTGTATGTGTCTGTCTGGATTTGCTTGAGCTCAGACTGAGACAGTAGTTTAAGTAGTTTAAGTGAGAAACCATCAGGTTTGGCAGCGCATGACGGTGTGTGTGTGTGTGTGTGTGTGTGTGTGTGTGTGTGTGTGTGTGTGTGTGTGTGTGTGTGTGTGCGCATGCGTGTGTGCGTGCGTGTGCATGCATTCGTGTATTAAAGAGAAAGAGGGAATGATCAGAGAAATACATGTGTGTGTGTGTGCGTGAGAGAGAGAGAGAGAGAGAGAGAGAGAGAGAGAGAGAGAGAGAGAGAGAGAGAGAGAGAGAGAGAGAGAGAGAGAGAGAGAGAGAGAGAGAGAGACAAACAGAGAGGGTAAAAGAGACAGAGAGACAGAGCAAATTCTATTCTGTAGTACAAACCTTTCGCCTCGAGGAAATTACCTCTGCCATGCCAGAACAAAAGAATCTGCAAGCCACAGACAAACAGAACAGCAGACAAGCAGACAGCAGTGCAGTCTGCTGCTGCATGGGCACAACACCGCTTGTCCACAAGAGCTTCTGTCCCACAAGGACAGAACCGTGACAGAACCTTAGCCTGTGACCCAAAAGAGACATCTTCCCGGGACCCAAACTAGTGAAAATAGCAGATCTACAAGCTCACAATGTGGTGTGAATAGATCGGCTATTGTCAATTTATGGGAGTTCTTAGATTCGAATTAGATTTCTTCGTGAAGTGACTGGAAAAAAAAACATTGAATTTGTTTTTAATTCATGGAAATGTTTAGCCTTTTTGGGGATGTTTTTTAAAAGTTGCTTGAAATAAAAAAAGAATTCAAACCTAAATCTAGTGTACAACAAAATAAAGGGCACCCATAAAAATGTGTCCGCGATAGTACAGCGGCTAACAGCCATATTGTGAGAGAACCTTTCACTTGGTGATACAAGCGTGAAATCTGGCATGAACATGCCTCTGGGTCACCTCTTTAACTTTTTTAACCGAGCCAGCGAAAAATCCAATATGGCGGTCATTTTTCAAGATGGCCGCCAAATAAAAAAGGCCTTTTGTGGCGGTTCTGGACAACCATGGGTGCGGCCGACTCGAGACCGAGCACTGCACTCCCTGTGGGTGTGTGGAACGTGTGTGTCGAATTTGAAGTCGGTGGGGCGAACGGTTCTCGGGTTACGTTGATTACAGATGTACACACGCACACAAAATTCGTGCAATATAGCAGATCATTGGAATGGTTGTTCGCTTGGTGATACAAGCGTGAAATTTGGCATGAACATGCCTCTGGGTCACCTCTTTAACTTTTTTAACCGAGCCATCCAAGAATCCAATATGGCGGTGCTATTTCAAGATGGCCGCCACATCTAAATGTTAGCCTATGTCTAAATTTCTTACAAATGTTAGGAAAAATTTCACCATTATATAGATAGATAGATAGATTTTTTTTTATTTTTTTTATTCTTTATATATATATATATTTTTTTGTCATTCTTTTTAGTTTTCATACTGAAAATGGTAGCATGCTAATGCTACCATTTTCTAATGCTAATTAGCATGTTAGCATTATCATGTTAGCATGCTATGTTAGCATGCTAGCATATTACCATGTTAGCATTATTATGTTAGCATTAGCATGCTACCATGTTAGCATTAACTTAGCATTAGCATGCTACCATTTTCAGTATGAAAACTAAAAATAATAACAAAAAACTAAAAAAATAATATTAATAATATTAAAAAATAATAATAATAATAATAAAAAATCTATCTATCTATCTATAATGGTGAAATTTTTCCTAAAATTTGTAAGAAATGTAGACATAGGCTAACAATTAGATGTGGCGGCCATCTTGAAATAGCACCGCCATATTGGATTCTTGGATGGCTCGGTTAAAAAAGTTAAAGAGTTGACCCAAAGGAAGGTTCATGACAAATGTCACGCTTGTATCACCAAGCGAACAACCGTTCCAATGATCTGCTATATTGCACGAATTTTGTGTGCGTGTGTACATCTGTAATCCACGTAACTCGAAAACCGTTCGCCCCACCGACTTCAAATTCGACACACACGTTCCACACACCCACAGGGAGTGCAGTGCCCGGTCTCGAGTCGGCCGCACCCATGGTTGTCCAGAACCGCCACAAAAGGCCTTTTTTATTTGGCGGCCATCTTGAAAAATGACCGCCATGTTGGATTTTTCGTTGGCTCGGTTAAAGAAGTTAAAGAGGTGACCCAGAGGCATGTTCATGCCAAATTTCACGCTTGTATCACCAAGTGAAAGATCGTTCCTATTATCTGCTGTACTACGACCCACTGTTTGTGAACCAGTGTCTAGAAGTTATATTTTTATATATAGTAGTATATATACTGTATATAGTGTATATAAGTGCATAATCTTTTAATTGATTTGAAAAGCTTGATTTACCAACATTTGATTTAAGTTTCTATTTTGAGAACATTTAAGTAAATATAAGAAAATTCATTTGATTAACATACAAGCTCACGATGCACTGCAACAAAGATTTCAGTCTATTATCCCTCTCTCTCTCTCTCTCTCTCTCTCTCTCTGTGTTTTGCTCACATGACCAAAATAGTGACGCCTAGGTTGAAAGTGATCAGGACATATTATTGATACTTATGTCATGAAAAAGCTCAAATAGTGGCTGATACTGTATATCAGCCCGACCGATATATCGGTGGGGCTGTACTACTGCTCTATTTTTGCTGAAGCAGCAGCTCTGTTTGGCGTTATGGGAGACAGACACAGGCAAACAGACAGACAGACCCCGTCTGACCGTCTGACATTCTCTCCCTGCGTATCTGATATACTGTGAGACAGACAGACAAGCCCCGCCGACCGACCCGAGTCCAAAACCAAGCCGGTTCAACGAAATATCATCTGATGAAAGAGAAAGGCAAGTGGGAGGAGTAAACAAAGACAAAACGAAGCAATGAGGAGAGAATGAAGGGAAGTGGAAAAGTACATAAAACAAGGCAAATGGAGAGAGACCCATATAGGCCATGGGAAGGAAGGATCGGGAGGATGCAGGAGGAAGGCAATGAAATGGGAAAAAATGAACTCCTATTCTCTGTCTGTTCTGAAGCAGACGGGCGGGGGAGTTGGGGAGGGTGACTGAGGGCGTCGGAACATCAAAGGGTAAGGGAATATGGGTTTGACCCTGGGAGACAAGGTCACTGGGCCACGACCCCTGGCATCTGTAAAGATACAGTTTCTCCTAAGCATCGTCGACATGCACACACTTGTGAGCGACACACACACACACACACACACACACACACACACACACACGGTCACATGTACATGCACAACACACACACTAAGAATGGGGGGAAAAAACCTTATCTGCCTCTTTCAGTTGTTTCTGCCAGCTTTGTTGTCTGTATTTATAGTTTCCTGTCTCTCTCCCTCTCGCTCTCACTCATATCTTCCTAATTAAACACACAAACGTACACAGCCTAAAAATAAATGCCTTTCCGTCCGCCAGTGTGCACATGCATGGCTGCACATAAACAAACACATTTACATTACATAGGGTTCAGATATTGGATGTCACAACCCCAGAGTCCCTATTCTGGGGATAACATTCAGGGACAATAGCCGATCTACAATCTCACAACATGTTGCAACGCAACACATTGTGGGCCTTTAGATCAGATATTTTCAAGCTAAAGCAGCAGGGTCCTAGTATAGAGCCCTTGGGAAATGGGGTCAACTAAGCTAAGGGTTAAGTGTCTAAAAGCACATCTCTGCCTCGCAGGCAAGTAAGCGACCAATTAACTGCATGGGCCTGAATGGAGTTAGAGTAGTCGTCTGTGACATTCTAATGAGCAGTCCAGTGACCCTATCCAAGACTGACAAATATCAGGAAAACGTCAGGAAATATGCAAGACCCCTTACGTGGAGAGGAGGTAATGCCTACAGTATCGCACGCACACACAGTCACACACACACGTACGTACGTACGTACATACGTGTGTGTGCGTTAGCCTGCGTTAGCCTACACACACACACACGTTAGCCTACTAATCTGTGTTATATCACTTCACTTCCTAGGTAGACAGCTGGGTCTATATTATGTAACACACAAACACGCGAGCGCGCGCACACACACACACACACACACATGCACACACACACACACACACACACACACACACACACATTGAATTAATTATTTCAAAATCATGAGCACATCTCTTGTAAACTCTACATAATCCTTTAATTCTTACCCGTATATATATCAATAGCCTAGCCAGTAAATAAAAACACATGTGGTTTCCGAGGCTATACCTATATCCAGTAGCTATTAGAATGTTCCGTTCCTAACCTGAAAAGGTTGGCCTCTGCATGATTATATGTGGCATACACAATTTAATAGGCAACTAATGAATTGCTTAGTCGATAAATTCAGCCCTATAAGATCTTGCGGTATCACCACTCTTGTTAGAGGAGAGGCATCGGGGTTGTGTTGCAATTCAATTCTGCGCACGATAAACATGTAATGAGGCATCCATACAGTTGTAATCCTGGTAAGGACTGCAGGAACTATAGATAGCAAATACCATGTAGGTCTCAAACATATTGATGTCAAGGGCCCCCAAAACGATATGTATTTGGCTGCGGACCCCCATTTGAAATTATTTTGTGCCAGGGACCCCCATTAGAGAAGATATTGGCAACGATGTTCGACAATAGCTGATTTATAAGCTCACGTGTTGTGAGCTCGTAGATCAAAATAAAATAGGGCTTAAGTGTTTAAGCCGTTTCTCATTTTGCTGGGCCAGTGATCTAACGATCTCTGAAGGAATTGACACTGGAACGGGACAAATATGAAAAGCAAATTATTTTCATTTTCAATTTCACGAGGCCTGGATCTAACAGCCAGGGGTTTCATTTGTCAAGCCAGATACACAGTCATGGGGAACGGCAGTAGACTAGCAAAACATTATCTGGCGAGTTTACTGAAACACCTCAGTTCAGTGTGCATGTTGTACGTGGTCTGACACTCTGAATGTCTCTAAGCTCTGTTATTTATATATATTTATATTTATTTACTAAAACACCTTGTCACTGTGCAGTGTGCATGTTGTACGTGGTCTGACACTCTGAATGTCTCTAAGCTCTGTTATTTATATATATTTATATTTATTTACTAAAACACCTTGTCACTGTTCAGTGTGCATGTTGTACGTGGTCTGACACTCTGAATGTCTCTAAGCTCTGTTATTTATATATATTTATATTTATTTACTGAAACACCTTGTCACTGTGCAGTGTGCATGTTGTACGTGGTCTGACACTCTGAATGTCTCTAAGCTCTGTTATTTATATATATTTACTGAAACACCTTGTCACTGTGCAGTGTGCATGTTGTACGTGGGCTGAGACTCTGAATGTCTCTAAGCTCTGTTATTTATATATATTTAATATTTATATTTATTTACTAAAACACCTTGTCACTGTGCAGTGTGCATGTTGTACGTGGTCTGACACTCTGAATGTCTCTAAGCTCTGTTATTTATATATATTTATATTTATTTACTGAAACACCTTGTCACTGTGCAGTGTGCATGTTGTACATGGGCTGAGACTCTGAATGTCTCTAAGCTCTGTTATTCAGCACCTCTTGCATGAAAAAGTCATAATGTGCGATTTGTGAAACGATGTAAAAAAATAAATCTTTTGAAATATATAAATATATATATATATTCAGAAAAGAAAATGGGATTTTTACTAAAGTCGTGAGCCATAAAAATGGTCCGTGACCCACAAATGGGTCCCAACCCAGTGTTTAGGAACCACTAGCATTTATGTGACTAAATTGTTAATTAATCACACCGCATGACTGATTAGGCTGTATTGTGTGGCATCTCGTCAGGACCATGCAGTCCTGAGGTGATGACAAGTCAAGTGTTTTGGATAATTTATGTGACAGAAAGGGAACCTCAACTCATAATCATTGGTTTTTTACCAGTGGAGGTCACAATGAGAAGGCTGCTGGGTGTGAGGTGGTTGAATTTAATCTACACCCGCACAGACAGTTCACACCCCTGTAAGGGGCCTACACAGGGGTGTGTGTGTGTGTGTGTGTGTGTGTGTGTGTGTGTGTGTGTGTGTGTGTGTGTGTGTGTGTGTGTGTGTGTCCGCTCTCCAGTCAAAAAGTCATTGCTGTGTGGAGAGTAAATGCTGGAAAGCCAAACTTCCTTCCTGTCTGAACGATAGCACAGGCCAACCATAACACACGCGCGCACGCACACGCACAGTACTTGAGAACATGAGAACAGTACACTCATATCGGATAGATGCAGTGAACATGTACATGCAAGCACACATGTACACAAGCACGCACGCAAGTGCACATGTCTACACAAGCACGCACGCAAGCACACGTGTATGCACGGACACACGCACACACACAGTACTTGAGAACAGTACTCATATCGGATAGATGCAGTGAACATGTACGCACGCACGCACGCACCCACGCACCCACACACCCCCACACACACACACACACACACACACACACACACACACACACACACACACACACACACACACACACACACACACACATACACGGCAGCATGGGAACAGAACACACACTGCCATAACCCATCCATTTGTAAGAAGAACTGGAGCATATTAAGGGACTGTAGCAGTATCTGTTGACATCTGTATACAAATTAAGTATCATCCCTTCAACATGGATACATTCTATGACCGTGACATGTGGGAACACTTGGAGGCAAATGTCACAGTGCAGTTTTACCTACAATTATCTCTACTGTACAATTATGTTGACTGTTAAAGGATCATTCAGTGACTTGGGTGATTTGGAAAACCCCTGGTCCCTCCCGTTAACAAGATGTGCACATGCACGCACTACAGTGTGGGGACACGCAACAGGCCAACAGCACACACACACCAAGGCCCGCCCCCGCTCGATCATGATTGGCGGAAGGCCCCTCTCTATCCTGATTGGATGAAGGCTGGGCCACCTAGCCAAAAACAAAACCTATGGTTTTTTGACCCCCAGGGGTTAACTGGGAGGAACTCCTTATATGGTCAGCACACTTATCACAACAAAACAAAAAAATAAGTGATATTTGAATTAAGTGAAATCACTGAATATACCTTTAACAAGATAGATGTTGTACTTTGTCATCATTATTTCCAGCCCCAAATTTCCTTTTATCCACACACTGATTTAACCACTTAAGCCCTATTAAAAAAAATTGGCTATTGTATTGTCCGATAAAAACAAAACAAAAGGGATGCCAGGTTAAAATTGGTTGACTCTCCTTCTTCCATCATCCATGCTGAAAGCAATTTATAGGCTGCTGTTGTCTGTGATAATGGCCCTAGTTAATAATAACAAGCATAGATTGACAGGAAACAGGGAGAGAATCAACCTGTGACATATACAGACTACAGAGCATGGGTCTTAACCACTCCTCGATTACTGATATTTTGACTGACATTTTCAAATCAATTACACAAACTTTGTAAAGTGTCTAATTGAGTACAATACATTTAACCACAACAGCGAGCCAGAAGTTTGCTTAGATATGATGTTGGTGATAGTCGCAGATGGATGAATGGGCCGTCATCACCATTCTTAGAGCCTAAGGGCCGATTCATACTCCTATTTTAGAGCCGAATAAAAGTCGGTTCGGCTCTGTAGAGCCTACAATGTGACGTCATTTGAGGTTCGGGGGGGCGGGTACCGTCCTAAAGTCAGCTCTTCGGTGCTACTGAAAATTTCTGATGAGACAAAATCATTTCGGCACTACAGCGCCGAAACAGCGGTAAAATAGGAGTATGAATCGGCCCTAAGAATCCCTATAGTGACACCTTTTGTATTTGCAGTTTGCAGTCTGTGACATTGCTGTCTTGCTTTGTCTTGGATCAAGTGCCTTCCATCACTACAACACCTTTAACACTCTGTCTAAAAAGTCTCTCTTTATCTGTTTAAACTATTCTCTCTCCCTCCCTGCTGGGAGATGTCTATGATGTTTTTCAATGAATTAGGGACAATACTGTCCTCCAATGGCCAAACTGCATCACTGCGGCTGTTTACCCTCCTTCCTCTGAACAACAGCTGACCGGCAGGGGACCACAGACCCACTGAATTATGCAGCATCACTCCAGGAGAGAGTGCCCGGTTCAAACTATGTCGCATGGTGGCGTGGCGCGTAGAAAACAGGCAAGCCTACAAGCTCACAACGTGTCGCGGACGCGCCGTGTTGTGAGCTTGTAGGTCCGAGGTCGGCTATTTCCCGCTCGCAACGCCATCGTGCGACGAAGCATTAATTAGGCTGAGGGAGGTTTGAAAGAGTAGACAGACAGATGCACAGTCGGACACGCTGGCAGTGAGGCAGCAGACAGATACACACAGGTACACGCAGCTGAAAGGATATGCAGGTAGGAGGACAGACAGACACATGGACAAAAAGACAAGAGAGGTTGACAGAGCAGACAAGATAAGAAGCGCACAGACTGAAACGACCCAAGCTTTAATTAATTAGAGTGCAAAAACACTGCAGGGCTGTGAGCTGCCTGAAAGGTAGTTACGCCTGCATAGTCACAACAACACAACACACACACACACACACACACACACACACACACACACACACACACAGACACAGACACAGACACAGACACAGACACAGACACAGACAGACAGACAGACAGACAGACAGACAGACAGACAGACAGACAGACAGACAGACAGACAGACAGACAGACAGACAGACAGACAGACAGACAGAGTGAGCTTGTATCACATCGCTCCAACAGATTTTCAGCTGCTGGGGGTAGGAAAGAAGACAGAGAAAGAAAAAGGTTGAACGTGAGCAGAGGGAGAGAGAAATAAGATTGGCAAGAAGGGAGGGGAGGGAGGAAGGATTGGAAGGAAATGAAGGTGGGGAGAGAAGGAAGAGAAAATTCTATTAGCTCAAATTAGTTACAGTCATTGAACTTGTGAGGAGAGGAGAGGAGCACTAGACAGGGGCAACGAGACAAAGTAGAGTGCGGGGGAGGAGGAAGAGGAGGATGAACCTGAGACGATCAGAGAATGGGAAGAGAGGACGAGGAGGAGATAGATGGACGTGGGAGATGACGGAAAGCAACAGAATAGATGCATATAGCAGTCAAAAAGGATGGAGAGCCATGGAGTAGCATGAGAGGGGAGAGGAGGCTGGTGGTTCTGTGACCTTGCTATGCCGGCTGCAGCGATGTTCTGAAGATCATAGCAAGGTGTTACAGATAAGAATGAATCCATTCAGTTTACTATAGAGACAAAATGAAAGAGGTGGGGCCGGGGGGTTGGGGGTGATGAGAGAGGATGAGAGGGAGAGAGAGAGGTGAGGGAGAGGGAGATATCGAGAAAGACGAAGGCGCCACTGAATGAGAGATAGTGAAATGGAGGGAGAGATAACAGAGGAAGGAAAAAAATTGAGCAAGAGAGATGCAGAGAGAGAGAGAGAGAGAGACAAAGAGGGAGAGAGACGGTGTGAGAGAATGAGGGGATAATGAGAGACAGATAGTGACGGAGAGGGGGAGAGGGAGAGAACAGGATGAATGATGAAGGCTGTGGAGAAAATGATTCAGTGACTCAAGTTGCTACGAGGCACACAGGTTTGTGTGTGTGTTGTGTGTCGTGTGTGCGCACGCGCGTGTGTGTGTGTGTGCGCACACACACACACACACGCGTGCGCACTGAGTGGCATTGAAGCAGTAATGCAAAAATATGTGTGCGTGTGTGGAATGATGGGATAGGATGTGTATCGAGTAGTTGTTAGGCAAGCACGCCAGGAGAGAGAGAGAGAGAGAGAGAGTGTGTGTGTGTGTGTGTGTGTGTGTGTGTGTGTGTGTGTGTGTGTGTGTGTGTGTGTGTGTGTGTGTGTGTGCGCGCGTGTAGCGGAGTAGCAGAAGTGATTAAATACAACGAGCCAACCAGCCAATAAACAACCAAGCAGGACGTGCTCCACTCCTTAACAACAACACCCCCCCCCCCTACCCATCCACCATACTCCTCTGTTCTCTCCTGCAACCCTCACTGACATTTCATGTTTCTCTTACTCCTCCTTCTGTGTCGCTTACTCTCTTCATTTAACTTAACTTATATCGTTGCTGTCGGGCAAAAAATATCTAATTTCTCCACATTTCAACTGTTTCTGTTTTGTTTTTTTGTAAATTACTGCCCTACTTTGCGGGAAAATAGCAAAAATAGTCTATCTGCAAGCCCACAATGTGTTGCAACACGTGAGCTTGTAGACCGGCTATTTTTAATATTTTTATATTGAATGTAAGTGAAAGTGGTTAAGTGTGTCTGTGGGTTTTATAAATATTGAAACTATGAAGCGTATTAACAAAAGCTTGTGACTAAATAATAATTAACAGTGGGTTCATTGGAAGAACACATTTCCTGAAAAGTAACGCTTTTGGACATACAAAACAACATTATCCTCGGCAACACTATCCTCGATGCCTCCTTCAACATTCCCTGGTAGAACGTCTTCCCTCTTTCCTTCAGCCTCAACCCCCACCACCCCTCCTTACCCATTATTTTTGTATAATTACTCATGGGAGCCAACAGAAGAAGACTGTGTGTGTGTGTGTGTGTGGGGGGGGGGGGGGGAATGCAGACATGTGAAAAGGGATTACTAATGAAATGGTTATCTTGACATCAAAGCCTGTAGTTTATAGATTAAGTACATAATCAATATTCACCATTGAGAGACCCCGCAGGCCTTTATGGTGTATGATGCAATCTGCTTATTAGATTACAAGGAATCTTGTGTGCAAAGTGTGGCATTTTGTTATACCAAAGTATGGAGGCATGCACCAATACCGTAGGTGCAGTTCATCCTCCAGGGAGCATGAATGCGCTCAGCAAGTTCACAGCAATCTGACAATTAGATTTTGAGACACCCTGTGTGCAAGTGAACATTTTGGCCTAAGGGTGGCGCTAGAAGAAACCATGGGGTCACTTAAATCAGTAGGATTCAACCACCGAGGAACATTCAGGTGCACCACAAAGTCCATGGCAATTCAGTTTTCATCTAGTGCTGAACAGACTGACATATATCACAATCACCAAACATATCGCTACCCTGGATTTTGACTGCCCAGGATGATGTTTTTCTGCTGTCTTCTGCTTTTGATAAAAAATGTATGGGCTGTCCTTCAGTGCTCCATGAGTCTAGACATGATGCAGACTGGCAAGGATTAATAAGCCTAGCCGCTCCCTGGAACATTACGGCAAAAGACACCAAAACGAACATTGTGTGCGATTGGTCAGATATCAAGATGCTCACGATTTATACAGTTTCATTTAAGCAATATGCCGGGACTGCCGGGAGTGTACCATGTTGGACTGTTTGGAATAAAGGTTGCCTGAAGAGCATTGGCGGTACAAACTTCTATAATTCCTCTCTGAGGAACTAACTAACACACCCAGACGGCAATTAATTAATCGAGAGGGCATTGTGTCATTTCGCCAGAAATGGTGAAATCTCTGAGAAAAATGTGTGTGTCTATGGATGGTGAGGAAAACAAGCTCCAGATGGCAAAAGCTCTGATCCAGCACTGCACAATGTTCCAGCACTGGAACGGGGTCTAATGTTCAGCACTCAAAGCGGTGCCGCATTGAAAACTCAGCGGAGAACGTGTTCACTTTCGGCAAGCCAAAACAAATTTGATTTACTTTGACGTATACTGCCAGCTTTACTCCCTATGAGGGTGTAGTGTTTAGCATAATCAGCGTGTTCACTAAAAGGTCTTCACATCTGTTCAAGGTATGATCTATGAAATGAAATGAAAACAACAACAACAACAAAAACAACCACGACAAAAGAATGCTCATGAAAGTTATAGAATAAACGTAAATCAGAATTAGGAATTATTTCTCAAACTGTTTGCACATACATTCATTCAGAATCTAATTCTGCATTTGCTTTTGAACTGGACAATATTTTCTGGCTTCCGTGCATGTTGACATAGAAAACACCTGGTCATGACTTGAACTCATCCTTTCAAAAATGTGTTGCCAGCTGCTCAGAAATTAAATAAACTCAGAGATTAGATTAGAGCAAGGACACAATGTAGGGGACAACAATTTAGTTTGGAACTTGGCCATGAAACTGGAGACTGATCTACAAGGACTCCCATGGCTGGTTGCACAGGCTGTTGGGGAACAATTGATTTTAGATTTGTGTGTATTGGATTATTTGTTCAAAAACATTTTCCAACAAACAATTTCTTCTTGACACAATTCATTTCTGAGATATTGACTACTGCCAAATTTTACAAATGAATGCACTTCAGTACATAATTTAAAATGATGTTGAATTTTGGTACAACCTTGGGTTGTAGGCTATAGCTAGCTACTATCTACAGTATATGGAAATTATATAGGTCCAGTCCAAATTGAAATTGTCCATCATCTTTAGCCGTTGCTTCTGTGCTCTGTGATTAAATTCAAGTCCACTCACTCATCTCATTGTATAATGAAAGGGGTCTCAAAATCACAATTCCATCAAGGGTAATATAGTACAGCCATTTCACTTAACCAAAATTACGCTCCATGTACAATTGAATAGTTTGTAACATGTTGGCAGAATCTGCTTTGTTTGCTTTTGTCCATGCTATTTTAAGTCCTGTTTCCCCAATGAGACTGAATGTAATTACTACTGCTGTTTTTTTACTTGTAGCACACGATGATCAGTAACATTTTGAAGAATATTTGTCCTTCCAGCTATTCAACTTAAAGCTCAGCATCGCTTTAAGCTACTGTTTGCAACTGCGACCATCTCTCTTTTCCTTTCTTTTTTCATAGCGCCTACGTATATTAGTGTAACATCGCAACTATACAGTACACCAATTAAAAAATCCTAGCTGAATTAACACCTGCCAACCTAGAAAGGTCACAGGAAAATGGCATGGCTGTCAACCCATTTGTCTTATATTTTTTAAGAGTAGCATATTATTATAAATACGCTGCTTTTCAGCATACGAGACATTTTAAGCATAAAGCATAAAGCATAAATTGTAAAATACTGATAATTTTATTTTTCAAAAATGCAGCAGAAATGTTTTACGCTCGACACAATCCAGCCATCCGCTGAGTCAACAAACCCATATGAAAATAATAATAATAATCATCAATCAAACATCCTCTAAACGTTTTTATATATATATATATCATTGTGTAAAAGTTAATTGCTTGAGAGCCACAATTTTTCAGCTTTCTTTTTCTTGTGTTCCGTTGACAAACAATCAACTGAAAATCGTGGAGGGGTTACTTAGGATGAGAAGAGATTATATAGGCCTCGTTGTGACCAAGCTGCATACGTCTGCTAGACAGCGGCACATAAGAGGTTACAAAAAGGCTAGAAGACACGACAGGGTGTCAGGGGAAAAGATTAAAAGACATTAGGATACAGGAATACAGTAGGATATGAGATAGGTTACAGTGAAGGTGTTTTAGGGATTATGGCAAGTGGACAAGACAGGACATGGGGTATGGTAAAAAAAAAAGGCAAAGGAAGTCAGGAGACAGTGGTCTTACACAATATTAGGTCCCATAAGGGAGCTGGGGCCTTCAGCAAAAGGATAAGCGCTTTGGCACATGGCATAGGGCGAAGCAATTGAAAGTAAGGATTTTTGGTGCGTTATTAGGGTCTTGAGTTTAGATTTTGTTGGTTTATGGTCATTGGTCAGGGTGGGAGTTAGTGGTTGTTTTGCTTCTCTGTGGTTTTCAGTAATGTTTGGGGCACAGCAGAATCCAAGATAGTTTGTGTGTGACAAATTTCACTCGTCAGTCATCGTAGCTGCCAAACCCTGCCAGACGGCTTTGCGATGCCAGCCGAATTGTCAGCTCACTTATGGCAATGCGGAGGGCACTGTATATCTGCAGCCAAAAAGATCTTGATTCTAGAGAAGGGGCAGCCTCAAGACACCCCTAGCTTTCCCTTGACCAACTCGCATTCTTTCTGATCAATGTCTCCAGAAGGAACAAGCCTTCAGTAAGTGTTATGCAGTTCAGGCAGGGGCTCCCCGATGCGATGTAACCCTCAAAAAAGCATTGCAGGATTACAAGAAAGCCTTCCCTGACATTTTGGGGCACCACTATTTTGGGAATCTCCTGAATCATTACCACCTCCATCCCTTCTCACAGAGATAGGGATAGCTTGATTCTATTCTATTAGATTAGATTAAGTTTAGGGACCATCAGAATCGGGGGAAAGGCGCCATGGTTTTTAGTTTACATTGGTAGGTAAAAGTAAAAGTGGCAAAGGAAAGGATTAAAGGTTAAGGGGTCATGGTTTTTGGCTGGTGTTCAATCATCAAACCGGTATTGCATTATCTACACAGTACTAGCTCTTCCTCCGATGTTCAGACAGACAGACAGGATGTGTATGGAAAAGGAGTCCTACTGTATGTCTCTACTGGGACATCTAAATGGGCACCTAGATGTGTATATAGCTCATAATTATAGAAATGACAGTGCATAGCAAATATATCTTTTTAAATAAAGGTACTGTGTACATACTACGGTGGGTGAGATGGAAAGACTACCAGCCTTGCTTCAGGACATCTATACATTTACAGTAATATCTGAAATGAAAGCAATAAATGTGGTTAAATAAGTCATGTTTTAATGCAAGAGCAGTAAATGCTACAAATCATAATATATCATCTTTATCTCTCCGTTCTATTTACAAGACTTGAACATATAGCTGGTTAGAGTGATTCTTCAATAATTCTGGCAACTGTTTTCGGAGGCGCTCTCTTTCACTGAATTGAATTTTCTCCCTCGCCTCACTCTCCCTCGCTCTTTGTCAGCAGGTTTTTTTTCCCAACACGCTATTGTATCTCTTATTTTTTCCCCCCTACAGTTGTGAAATCCCTCTCAATGAAGTCTTCCCCACAGTTCGACCAACTTGTCCTCTCTCACACATGCTGATTTTGAAATCCCCCCCATTCCCTGCATCTGCATGTCTCATTATCGAATAATTTTTTTTCCTCCCACTTTGTTTTTCTTTAGTTTTGTGTATTTTTTTTATTTTTCTTTAAATTTTATCTTATCCTTCTCAGCTCCTCAGCTTTGTTTGATCCTTGGCGGACAGGGCCTTTGAGCTTTACATGGAAAAATGCTACATTCACATTTCACAGGTTGCTGCAACTTGACGTCTCCAGTCTGTGTGTGGTAACTCCTCACGCTTGCTTCCTCCCGAGTTCAGTTCGATGTCCAGCGCAGCACGGTTCCCGTTCAGTCGGGTTCCGTAGTGTTCAGTTCGATGTCCAGCCCAGCACGGTTCCCGTTCAGTCGGGTTCCGTAGAGTTCAGTTCGATGTCCAGCCCAGCACGGTTCCCGTTCAGTCGGGTTCCGTAGTGTTCAGTTCGATGTCCAGCCCAGCACGGTTCCCGTTCAGTCGGGTTCCGTAGTCCAGGACAGGTGCAGGTGTAAAAGGACCTGTAACTGAACGCACTTTTCCGTGCCAGCCCTCCATCTGCAGATGTTTAGAAAAAGCAGACTATTTCTATTCCAAAGCAAGTTGTGTGACGTTTCCACGGCTGTCTTCGGGTAAACCCCCTGGTTCTGAACACGGCGACGTAACCAATGCATAGAACAACAATTCCCAGGCTCCTTCCTGTTTTGCATTTCCAACATGCAACACACAGCTGTTTTGTCTTTCCATCCTGTTACTGATAATGTCTTTCTTTCTGTTTGTTTGTAACAATCCTGCAGGGCAATTAGTAGAGGTATTTATGTCTTTTGTCGTGAGAGTGTTGGTGTGTGTATCTATATGTGTGTTTGTCTGCATGTTGAGTGTGAGTGTGAACATGTGGTGCCAGCCGCGTCTCTCTGTATGCGCGCGTGTGCACATCGCTGCGGTTATACGCGCGTGGTGGAGTGTGTGTGCGCGGCGATGTGCGTGTGCGGCAAGTGCGTATTGCTGTACGGACTGTGGTGCGTGTATCCTTGGTGAGGGTGGCCCAGCCTCATCGCCGCCACCGAACCCGGGGTCATGGGGGTCATGGGGGTGGCCGGAGTGACCGGGTGCGACCCTGGGGTGACGGGTAGCGACCCAGGGGTAAGGGAGGTCATGAGGGGCACGTCGTCGGGAGATCGGCGCAGCGTCAGGGTGTAATCGGGCGGGCAGGTGAGGCGCACGGTGTCCAGCGTGCTGTAGATGTCCTGGGTGTCGAGGCCGTCCAGCGCGTCCAGCGTGTCCAGGGTGTGGTGGTGGTGGGCGTTGTTCCTCTCGTCTGCTGAGGCAGCGTCACACTCCAACTGCTTCACCTGCATGGAGCCATGCACCAGGACAAGGATTCATGGATGGATGGATGGAGGGATGGATGGATGAGTAGAGGTATTCACAGATGGATGGATGGATGAGTAGAGACATTCATGGATGGATGGAAGGAAGGTTGGATGGTTAGACCGAAAAGAAGATGGATTGAAGGATGGATGATGGCGAATAAAATAATGGATGATGATGTGGGTGGGGTGGCAGGTGGACAGAGAATGGATGATGGTGTGGGTGGCAGGTGGACAGAGAATGGATGATGGTGTGGGTGGGGTGGCGGATCGATAAATGGACGAGAAAGATCAAGAGTTAGGAGGTTTTTGTCAAAGCATTTTTGAATACTTTCCATTGCTTCAATATTGTTTTAACCAACACACAGATGAAAAGCGTGTTCAATATTATTGAGTTTGGATGTATTAAAAAAAATGGATTTAGGTGGTTTCTTCCAGACAGCAACGATTATATAACATCAGGTTAAGGTAAGAAAATGGTTGATCCGGAATAGTCCTTTAAGCGGACTCATTACATTCCACTGTTGCCTTGGGTCACAGGAACAACACCCTTTGTGACAGCGGCCGTGTCAGTGGAGGGCCAGTCAGAGCATACAGTATGCATGCTGTGTGACAGCCGTTCTCTCAGGTGTGTGCTTTTACTTGACAAAGAGTTAAAATCACACTCATTATGCACAGCGGCGCCGTGCCGCTCAAGAACAACAACACAAGTGCTTTATTCTTCTGTCAGACAGGTAATCAGACATGACAGGACACTGGATTATACATGAGACAAATACTAACCGTAAAAAAAAAAGAATGCGGAGCATATAGAGTCATATGCATGCACACACACGAGTGCCTGTTGAGTGTCGCATTGCAATGGATCAATCTAATCCACTTCAACTGTTTCTCAAGCATCTCGACAGGAGGTCACGCTGACCTTCAATTGCATCATGAGCCGGTTTGACTTCGGTACAACCCATACATTTTAAGCAAGTAGCTTAAATATAGTGAATTTCACGGCAGGTATTTAACCCATTAAAACCGGGAAGCATCTGTGTCCTTTTAGATTTGAGCTACAGTATAGCAACATATGTTTTAAAGAAAATTCTTAACCGATTCCATGCCACCATTGACTCTGGCGCTGTGGCACCAGTGCCAACAGAATGCACGAAAAAGGCTGCGAAGAAGACCCTCTGAACCGGAAGTAGTAATCGCCCATTTTCGAGCCACCGCCGATCACCTTCGCTAGCGTCAGAACAAGCGCTAATATGCTAACCGGGACGTCGAGATTTTTTTTTATTGAGCTCCTAACATTGTACCTCACCTCATATCACCTCAATCTGAGCCTCAATTCAGAGAAAAACGCAGCTAAAGATTGCTCGTGCATGTATGTGCATGAGTTTTTCGATTTCAATGACGTCCCACCATTGAAGCAAGATAAATATAAATATAATAGGCAAATAAATATATCATTGGCACGAAAACATTTGAGAACTACTGATTTAGAAGGCATCCCACTACCAGAATCAGAGAGGCAACGTAGCTGTGTGCGTCAGCTCATCGCGGGCTGACCAGCACTCCACCTGCTTAGCCACAGACTCCAAATTAGCCACAGACTCTTCAACACTTCTCTGTCTAGGCTTATTATCCTGACCTCAATGTCTTCACATATTGTACAGTAACAGTTAATATGAAACGCATTATTCAGGCACATTTGAGCCACCTCTTTTGACCATTAGGCCCACTCTACGCAACGCCACAGGTTTCTGCGTTACGCCAAAGGCCAGTCAAGCTTCTAGTTTCTAGTTTGTAGAATTGGTCTCGGGTCTTAATGCCACGTAGCACATAGCCTTAATATATTAAAATTCAGCAAGTAGGCATTTACGCGCGCACACGCACGCGCACACGCACACACACACACACACACACACACACACACACACACACACACACACACACACACACACTTTCTTGCTCTTGTGCATACAAATTAGCCATCAGCTGTCTCCATGGATGAAAGCAAAATAAAATCTCACGACTGAAAAGGTTTGTATGACCAATCCTAATGTGCGCCGTTTCCTAAACAATGAACACAACATGGAACATACTAACATTATGATGTTTTAGTAATATTGCTCCTGCTGTTCTACATACAATACTGTACAGCCAACCATGTGAAGAAATCACAGACTGAGGCTAACCTTTGCTCTTATACGAAATATCAGAGACTATTTACGATTTTATGGAAGATGCTTCTGAACATACAGTATGTGCCCATTTGTCTCAATCATGACATCACCCAAATCCTCCCTTACATACACTTAAAAATACACACGCACGCACGCACACACACACACACACACACACACACACACACACACACACACACACACACACACACACACACACACACACACACACACACACAGACAAGACAGAAAGACAGACAGACAAGACAGAAAGACAGAAAGACAGACAGACACTAAACATGCCTCACCTGTAGCGACATAAGCCCCTCCCCCTGCAGATGAGCAGCAACATCTGCGGGTGTGATGTCACGTCTCGGCGGGAGCGGGCGTGGCCTGCGGTGCTCCAGACGCCGCTTGTCCTTCTTGTAGAGCAGCGCGGCGAACGCCAGGATGTTCAGGAACAGCAGCGACGCTCCCACCGCGATGGTCACCGACAGCTCCGTGGAGTAGTCCTCGTTGGGGACGCGCACGCCGTTCTCCCCTCCCTGGTCCAGCGAAGGCTCGGGGGGCTGCGGCGTGCCCCCGCCGTTCGACCCCGGGTGCCGCGTGCTGCTCGGGGGCCAGCCCTTGGCCAGGCGCTTGGTGTAGGAGTAAGGGGTGTCGTCCTGAGGGTTGGGACTGTGGGTGAAGGAGGACACCGACTGGAGGAGCTCGTTGACGTGATGCAAGTGGGGCACAAGCTGGAGCCAGAAGGAGATCTTGGTGGCTCTGTAGTGGTCCCTGACGCGAGGCTTGAGGCCAATGTGAAGATACAGCTGCTCCTTGGGTGTGTACTTAGACCAGGCCACTTCTTCAAAGCGGTTAGGCTTTGTGTGGATGAACTTGGTGTCTTGCGGTACAGGCTGGTTTGGATCTCTGTAGTTAAAGAGAGAGAGACAGCGGGGGTCATGTGTTGCCCATTACAGAGTGTAGACTGTGTGTAGGACCTGTTGTTTTCCCTCACATTATACCAGTCGTAAGTAGTTAACATTAACAAACGGGAGTCTGAGGAGGATTTATTATGGAAAGATTATGGTTTGTTCAACCAGAGTTGTCTGGATGAACTAAAGCTCATTGGGATAAAAACTAGCTTTTATATTAGAATCTTGCCAGACCTATAAATATACACTTCCACATTCACATGCGGGCGAACACAAAGTGACACAGAGATATAGAACAGTGTGTTGGTTAGGATTACTGAGGAGAGACTCGTGAACGGGGAGTAGAGAAATGCCAGCACACAGTAGAAAGAAATAACGAGGGGCAGAAAGAAAAGCATCAATCCTCATTTGAAAAGGATAAAAGCTGTTTCCAAAAGACTGAAATCCTTAAGGATGGCACTCAAATCCCTGACAATGACGACAGACATGTATTTCAGTATGTTTATAGGATAATTTCAGTGAAAGGGAAATACACAGCAGGACATTCTCAGACTTGGTACTTACATGCTAACGCAGAAACAACACAAGCAAACGAACAAACAAACAGCCGAGGAAATTCATGGACAGCCCGGTGCATCACAGGAACAAGGACATATATTGCAGAAGGAGGAGAGGACACTGGAGCAGCACGGATATTTTAAGCCTTTTTATTAGGTGCTAGTCTACAAAAATGACTAACATTTCGACCTATGCGTCTCATCAGAGGGACCGCATAGGTCGAAACCTTAGTCGTTTTTGTATGATAATAATAATAATAATAAAACTTTATTTGTATAGCACCTTTCATGACATGAAATGCAGCTCAAAGTGCTTTACAGAACAATGGAGAATAAAAGAAAAGCAAGGCAACGACATTAAAAAACAAGCAGTAATGCAATACAGTGAGGACATGAATAACAAAAAATAAAAGATCAATTAAAAGCAATGTTGTAGAAGTGGGTCTTGAGCTGAGCTTTAAAAATGTCTACAGAGGCTGCCTGACGAAGGTACAGTGGGAGCTTGTTCCATACCGACGGCCCGTAGAAGCAAAAAGCTGCTTCCCCGTATTTTTTAGTTGCCATTTTTTTAGGCAAAGCGAGCAGGCCAGCAGTGGAAAACCTTAGGGGGCGGTTTGGGACATATTTAGGCAGGCAGTCATGTAGGTAGGAAGGTGCGAGACCATTGAGAGCTTTATAGACAAGTAAAATAATTTTAAAATCAATCCTAAAAACAACCGGAAGCCAGTGCAGTGATGCCAAAACTGGAGTAATATGTTCTCTCATCTTAGTTCTAGTTAAAACTCTGGCTGCTGCATTTTGGACAAGTTGTAATCTGTCAGTTGTTTTCTTAGGCAGTCCTGAAAAAAGTGCATTGCCGTAATCAAGCCGAGAAAAAACAAAGGCGTGGATTAGCGTTTTTGCATCGTCCAAGGACAAATAGGCTCTGATTCGTGCAATATTTCTAAGGTGAAAAAAGGCAATCTTGGTAACATGATTAATATGTGAATTAAAATTCAAATCAGAATCAATAATAACCCCCAGGTTCTTTACTGTACTGTTACTTTCTACAGTCAGGTTGCCAAGTCTGCTTATTATTGATTTTTTCTGCTCACTAGAACCGATTATGAGAACTTCTGTCTTATCCTCATTTAGCTTGAGAAAGTTCTCACTCATCCAAAATTTGATGCTAGACAGACAGGTCAACAGCGGGTCTAAAGCACAGGGATCATCTGGAGCCACAGAAAGATATAGTTGGGTATCATCAGCATAGAAATGAAAATTGACTCCGTGATTGGTAATGAGTTCGCCCAATGGCAGAACTGATGTCGTGTTTGACTGAGTCAAACTCGGCTAGATTGACAAAGTAACTTCTGTTTGATAGGTAGGAGGAAAACCAGGACAGGGCCGTACCAGACAGGCCTATCCAGTGCTCCAGACGCTGTATTAAAATTGAATGATCAATTGTGTCAAATGCAGCCGTTAGATCTAGAAGTAAGAGAACGGATACATGTTTCTTGTCAGCAGACACCCTAAGATCATTCATTACTTTTACAAGTGCTGTTTCTGTGCTGTGACCTTTCCTAAAGCCAGATTGGAATTTGTTGTGCACATTATTGTTCTGTAGAAACACATCCAATTGATGAAAGATGCATTTTTCTAAAACCTTGCCCAGAAAGGGTAGATTTGAAATGGGTCGATAGTTACCCAAAACAGAGGGATCAAGATTGTGTTTCTTGAGTAGGGGCCTGATTGTAGAGAGCTGTTTACAATTTTTAGGATATCTCCAATCACACTGTCTAAGACCTCTTTGAGAAAGGTGGTGGGAATTGTATCCAATGAACAGGAGGATGATGTCATCTGTGATATGGTTTTGCGGAGTTCGTCTTCATCAATTGCGCAGAACGATAATAGGCTCCCCCTGGAGAGATCTACCCTGGGACCATTAGCTGCTGTTTGAAGGTTTGCGCTAGCAGCAACACCATTCATAATATCAGCTCTAATGTTAAAAAATCTGTTATCGAAAAAGCATGCAAACTCATTACACTTAGCTTCAGAGGCCGGGAAAGACTGCTTGTACGACTGGGGGGGGGGGGGGGGGGGTTAAAAATCGTTCAACGGTAGAGAATAGGACTCTGGCATTTTTCTTGTTCTCATTAATAATGCCAGAGAAATATGCCTGCCTTGCTAGACGCAAGGCTTTGTTATAGGCGACTGTTGACTTTTTAAGAATCTCTAGGTGGATGGCGAGTTTGTTTTTTCTCCAAGCTCGCTCAGCTCTACGACATTCTTGCTTCAGTGAGCGTGTATGCTCATTTATCCAGGGTGTTACTCTGGTGTTATGTTTCTTTTTTGTTTTCAAAGGAGCCACTATATCAAGAGCTGACTCTAGTCTAAGATTAAAAATTTGAACCATATCATTCACTGGGGGAGTAACGGGCAGGGGGGGCCCCAGATGACGAGAGAACTCGTCGGCTGCAGAAGAGCTAAAAAAACGCTTTTTTATGGTATATTCAGTGATGTTTTTCTCTAGATCAGAGACAGTCATATTAAAACACAGCAAAAAGTGGTCTGATAGCTCAGGCCTTTCAATAGTCCTTTCCACAGTGATGTTCAGCCCTCTAGAAATCACCAGGTCCAGAGTGTGCCCATGTTTATGTGTAGGCCCAACAACATGTTGGATAAACTCAAAGGAGTGCAGTAACTCTAAGAAACCCATAGCCACAGCATCTGTAGCATCATCCAGGTGAAGATGAGATAAGAGTTCTGTCATAGTTAGTGGAGCAGATAGATAAAAGTTCTGATATTTCTGTTAGAAATATTGCTTTACTGCATTTTGGCGGGCGATAAATGCTAATCATTGGCATAGAAGATTGACCATGTAGTATAGTGGCCTGGTATTCAAAGGATGTAAAGCTGCCAAGGGTCAGAGCCTTGAATTTTAACGTGTCTGAAAAAAATATTGCCAGTCCACCTCCTTTCTTAGCCTCGCGAACAGAGTGAATGAAACTGTAGTTTGCGGGACAGGCTGGCGCTAGGAGAACAGCTCCATCCGAGCCAAGCCATGTCTCTGTTAGAAAGATTATATCTAGCTTCTCTTTACAGATTATATCATTTACAGAGGAGGACTTATTTGTTGATGACCTGATGTTAAACAAGGCAAGGTTAAGCTTGTTATCACATTTTTGGGGGCTGTGATGCCTGTGAGGTACAGTAACCAAACAGCTTTCTATCTCCAGACCACTCCTTGTGTTGGACACTCTATTTGAAATAACAGTAGAAATGTTGTGAACCTCAACCTGTGCAGTGATTGAAACACCAGGCTTTCTAGAAGCATGGGGTCCATACATGTTTGTTGCTGCGCATAATGGACCCTGCTCATATCAGTTATCAAATGTATTTTCTAGGCTATCTGGAGCTGGGCTTGACATATGGGACGCCGTCAGTCGGTGACATCTTCTGGCAAGGGGGGTCGACTTTATTCCAATGTTTATCAGGTCCACCATGCTCGGGGTGAATGAGAGGAGATATATTGGTGAGGGAGTTAGAAATTCTTCCACTCGACTGTCATTGAAGGACCTCTCGGCGGCCTCAGTATCTTCTCCACCAGGGGACGCTGTGACTTCATGCTCTGTGATTTCTTCTCCACCAGGGGATGCTGTGACTTCATGCTCTGAGATTTCTTCTCCACCAGGGGACACTGTGGCTTCATGCTCTGTGATTTTTTTCTCCACCAGGGGATGCTGTGACTTCATGCTCTGTGGTTTCTTCTCCACCAGGGGACGCCGTGACTTCATGCTCTGAGACTTTTTCTCCACCAGGGGGCGCTGTGACTTCACGCTCTGTGAGTTTTTCTCCACCGGGGGGCGCTGTGACTCCACGCTCTGTGCGTTTTTCTCCACCAGGGGGCGCTGTGACTCCACGCTCTGTGCGTTTTCCTCCACCAGGGGGCGCTGTGACTTCATGCTCTGGGAGTTTTTCTCCCCCAGGGGGCGCTGTGACTTCACACTCTGAGTTTCCTCCACCAGGGAGCGCTGTGACTTCACGCTCTGTGAGTTTTTCTCCACCAGGGGGCGCTGTGACTCCACACTGTGCGTTTTCCTCCACCAGGGGGCGCTGTGACTTCATCCTCTGTGAGTTTTTCTCCCCCAGGGGGCGCTGTGACTTCACGCTCTGTGAATTTTTCTCCCCCAGGGGGCGCTGTGACTCCACGCTCTGTGCGTTTTCCTCCACCAGGGAGCGCTGTGACTTCACGCTCTGTGAGTTTTTCTCCACCAGGGGGCGCTGTGACTCCACGCTCTGTGCGTTTTCCTCCACCAGGGGGCGCTGTGACTTCATGCTCTGTGAGTTTTTCTCCCCCAGGGGGCGCTGTGACTCCACGCTCTGTGCGTTTTCCTCCACCAGGGGGCGCGATGACTTCACACTCTGTGAGTTTTCCTCCACCAGGGGGCGCTGTGACTCTACGCTCTGTGCGTTTTCCTCCACCAGGGGGTGCTGTGTTTTCTCCCCCAGGGGGCGCTGTGACCCCACGCTCTGTGCGTTTTGCCACAATATTATCTGTTTTGGCTAGGGCGCTATCTCTTGATTCTCTGTCCTTGGAATTCATGTTGTGGGCTATATAGCTAGCTATGTGCCACGTACCCAGTCACAGGAGGTAAAAAAAAGGGTATTTTGAAGTAAGCAAAAACTTCTATCTAAAGAACAAAAACATTCCCATCGGTTTACAAGTATCTAGGATCCACTTGTAGAGATAAAAAATAAAAATAAAGCATGGATATCAGTTGAGGAATGCAAGCATAGGCGAGAGCGGCGAAGTGTCCTCACTGTACGAGGAGCAGAGGTTTCTTTGAGTATTTTCTGTTTACTAAACTGTTGAAGAGACCCCCCTGTTACTGAACAAACACTCCATAGCAACTGCTATAATACAGTGTATTAAAAAAAAAAAGGAATGACAAAACAACACCCTTTAAATGAACACTTTTACAGTGTGGCTGCAAAACTGAGAATATTTCGCTTGCATGGTAAGGCATCCACTTAATGCATGATCTTTTTTTACTTTTTCCAAAGTTTTAAGAACAGTTTGAATACTGGCCTAATTCTGTCCGTAGAGAAATACTATGGCTCTTTGGAGATTTAGACCTGCACGTCTAGACTACAAATGTCTTGCTAAATCAAAAGAGGTCTCAGTGGAGAGAGTGGGAGTCTCTATTGGAGTAATTACTAGTAATTACGTACAAGTACAATTATCTTCTAAATTATATAGCATGATATTGGCCACAGTTATCAGGGTAAATTATCAGTTTTGTAAAATGCTTTATATGTCTTTATTCCTTTACAGGATCTTTCTCATGATCTTGCAGCATTGATGGGCAAATTGACTTCCACGTTCAAAAGTCTGCAAAGCGTTTAAAGATTAGAAGCTGTTCTACATGTAACCAACCGTTGAAGAGGAGATTAAAAGACAATGGGAGGGTAAAGACAATAGAGAAGAACAGAATTGAATAAACAGAATATGAGAACATAGTACTTTGAATAATGATGGCCACTAACCTAGAATGGGTTTCTCATTGCCTTATAAAGATTATTTAGCAAAACAAACAATCTGACAGAATTTTGAATTGAGATTGATATGAGCATTTAACCTTATATATTTCACAGTTGGTTCATAAATAAAAATTTCAGTCAGAAATTGGATACAGCAGCTAGATGTAGTAATCCATCCTTTTCCAATGAGCTCGTTATTTTTTGGTGTAGGCCTATGGTGTAAACCCAGGGATATTTACCCTCCAATGCTGCATCTTCATCTTTCCTCATTCTGAAAACTCAACTCCCTTTAGTTTCTTAAAAAGCCACTTATCTGTGGAGAGATGTCTTAAGGCTAATCTCTAGCTACAGCAATCACCTCAGTCCTATCTTGAAGGTAAATTTGAATAGCTTCTCTTCATAATCCCTGGCAATGACTACGCTTGCACATATATGAATATTCTGATGGTTTTACCATGTATTAGTCCAACAAATTGACAATAAACGAAGCACCATGGAGCAAGACCAAAATTAAAAGAAATACATTTCCCAAGAAGCCAGAAATCAAAGGATGTGGAATAATTACTGATATTTTGGTTAGCGGAAATAATTGATAATGATTGAGTCTCCACTCCTTTTGGGGTATTTTTGTCGCTGTACATTTGACCATGAAATTGAACTATCTTAACTATTAGGAGCAGTGGGCACTATACACCATATTGACACGGCGGCCATTTGCTATATATCTATAAATGCACCACGTCTCTGTGTGTATGTCTGTAATCCACGTAACTCGAGAATCGTTCGTCACACAGACTTCAAATTTGACACACACGTGACGTTCTACACCACCACAGGGAGTGCAGTGCCCGGTGTCGAGTCCATCGGATGGCCAGTTGTCCTCCAGAACCAGCACTAAAGCCTCTGCCCAGGTTCTGGACAGGGCCCAAATTAGCCCACCCATAGATCTCCATATATGGAGCTGGCCTGTTTTGACATCACAATATTGTTCTGACATCACAATGACATGCAACCTCGCATTTGACACACCCATGCAGTCTCTGGACAGGGCCCAAATTAGCCCACCCATAGATATCCATACTGGAGCTGACCTGCACTTCATGGGCATGCCTGACACATAACTCCATATATAGGAATAAAGGACACTGAGAGACAGGTACAGAAATACAGAAATTGCTCATCTCTGGAGCTGGCCTGTTCTGACATCACAATAATGTTCTGACATCACAATGACGTGCAACCTCGCATTTGACACACCCAGGCTCTGGACAGGGCCCAAATTAGCCCAACCATATGTCTTCATAATATTTATGGCGAATATATATGGAGCTGGTCTGCAAAGGGACACAGACAGATGGGTGGAGCGGGTACTTCTCTGACACGGGTACAATGGGTATTGCATAGACGGGTGGGGCATGGATCTCCAACTTCCATCGTTACCAACCCGGTGCTCTACAGCCGGACACTGGGCACCACGTTCCATGTGTATGTACGTCTGTAATCCACGTAACTCGAGAACCGTTCGCCCCACCAACTTCAAATTTGACACACACGTTCCACACCACCACAGGGAGTGCAGTGCCTGGCCTTGAGTAGGTGGGGTACACTGTTGTCCAGAACCAGCACAAAAGCCTCTGCCCGGGCTCTGGACAGTGCCCAAATTAGCCAATTGATCACACCTGATCACCCCTAGATCTCCATATATGGAGTGGCCTGTTCTGACATCACAATGATGTTCTGACATCTGCATAGACAGACTCCATATTTGGGCGAATCAGGGGGGAAACCAGGGGGCAAACCAGGAGGCGAATCATGGGAAAATCCAGGTGACAAATCAGGGGACAAACCAGGAGGCGAATCAGGGGACAATCCAGGGGACAAACCAGGAGGCGAATCAGGGGACAATCCAGGGGACAAATCAGGGAACAAACCAGGAGGCGAATCAGGGGACAAACCAGGAGGCGAATCAGGGGACAAACCAGGAGGCGAATCAGAGGACAAACCAGGGGTCAGACCAGGGGGTGAATCAGGACGGGACCTTCTGATTGCCAGACAGGCTCTCTACTGTAAAATGATAATGTAAAGGGATATTTCACTTTCAAACGTGTTTCAAATGTTTGGGGTCATTTTAATGTCTAATCAAGCTTTTGTGAACACCCCAGACAGTTTTTAAGTTGCTTGATTCAGTATTTAGACATAAATTCCAATTTTCCATTTTTTTATAATTCTTTGGGAAAATGAAAAGAAAAAAAAACTGATAAAACAAAAGAAACATGAAACAAGTAATTGAAAAAACAGTCTCCTCGTGCATTATAAGGACAATGACAATATCAGCCACCAGAAACAAGGACAGGTCTTTTCAATGAATCTAACATGGTTAAAATGGAGTTTGTATAGGAAGGGGACGTCACGTGTCTGGTAAAATTAATACCAAAAGTCTAAATACTCAATCAAGAAACTTAAAGGACAACTTTAGTTTTTCTCATCCAAGGTTCATGTTTTAGGTTGTTATTAGAGAAAGTAAAATATGAGTGTCATTTGTTTTTCATTTGCTGCTTTCTTTCGTTTTAGGGATTTCAGCTATTTTTCACAGGGGGGCGGGGGCATTCGAACATGGGGCTAAATATGTATTTCTTTACACAATTTTATAGTATTTTTTAGATGACCCCAGGAAATTACATCTGGCCACAAAAGATCACAGGATCTACTGAATGTGAAGGGGGTGACAAACTGACATATACAACACAGTATGGCAGCCCCCTATAGTAACTGTCCTGACTGAAATGTCCCTTCCCAGTGGTCATGTTGTCATGCACATATTCACCCTTTACGGGGGGTTGGGGGAGCTTGGGCCAAGATATGTGTTGGGCCGCCGCCCATGGGCATTCAAATGCTAATAAGGTGGCCTTTGTTCTGCTGCCAGGTAGAGAGTATAAATGTTGCATACAGTACAGTACAGGATTTATTTCCATTTGACTACGATGATGAAGCCACCTCCAGCCAAGAAGAGATTCGTCCAGTCCATGCTACAATTCGTCACCGCCGGCTAAAACACACCCTAACTAGTCCTTAATATCTACGGAAAACCCACCAATAAGCCCTTATCCAACACAAATTAACACATTTTTCTCAAGCCGCACAATTTCACTGGAGCGCAGCGCTTATATGCACGCAGACAGCACATGATACAGGCCTACGCATGTCCCGTCCCAAACACTGAGGACAGTGAGGAGGTAAAGTAAACTTGTTTATAATGTGGCATAGTATGCCGCAGTAGTATAGCCGCAACAGTATAGCCGCAACAGTCCCAATGGCCCTTGCGCAAAAAGTTGATATCTAACTTTGGATATAATCAGCCAAATCTCAACCGATTGGTATAATTCCAAATGGTATACACTCAATGAAATTTATATTTTCCATTTTTCATGGGTGTATAAGTCATAGAGCCAGAGAAAGGAGAGATATGGTAGGGTATAAGCACTAAGCCCTGTTAGCCATGCAGCCTATATGTTTCATGAGCTGTGGTGGCTTGCACTCTCTCAATTAGGGATTTAGTGGTTAATTTCACTGATGTGTACAACCTTTATTCAAACAGTTGCAAATGTATTAATTAAAAGACTGAGCATGTATGTTTGATATAAGGCCAAACCTCAAAGAATATATTCAGAGTATACTCTTCATTAGCAAACTGTAAATAAAGTACCAAACGAAAAGAAAAAAACTTGTTTTTCCCTGCGGGGGGGGGGGGGGGGGGGGGGGGGGCGTGGCTGGGGGGGGGGGGCTGCACCCACCGCCGTTATAGGAACCTGACGCCTCTGGTAACCCCCTTCACATTCAGTCCTGTGATCTTTTGTGGCCAGATGTAATTTCATGGGGTCTAGTAGGACTATAGTAAATAAGAAAAAAATAAATCGCTATAAAATTGTGTACAAAATAAACATATTTAGCCCCGCCCCCCTGTCAAAAATAGCTAAAACGAAAGAAAGCAGCAGATGAAAAACAATTAACACTCATCTTTTACTTTCCCTAATAAAAACCTAAAACATGAACCTTGGTTGAAAAAAAAAACTAAAATTGTCCTGTAAAAAGGACTGAATGAAAATGTTTGAAAGTGAAATATCCCTTTAATGTTACAGATGTTTACGGATGACACACATTCAACAATAAACCACTCACTCTACTGACATGGGCAATCAAGCTTTGATAAAGGGTCCCGTTTGCTGTGCATTGCCAATAGTGAAACGTATCTTTTTTCTTTTGATAGCATGCCAGATTATAGTCTTGCTCTCTTCATTATTTCTACCTTTGGAAGATTGACTGAAAATTCAAGCCTGATTTCTCCAAAATTCCAAAAGGAACATGCTGTCTAGTAAAAGGCAGGTCTTTCAATAATATAACCACTTTTCGAACAATGGTTATGGTTCCATTATAATAAATGACACTCATTTAATGTTTTAGTTATACAGTGCAGTTTAATAGTCTGTCTTAGACTAGGGATGTGCATGACTGACCAAAATCAAATTAGAAACTTGGTTCTGGAGAACTTTTTTAAGGTTCAACATAAAATAACGCAATGGCCATTTCCTGTATACCGGTAGTAGCATTACTATATATTTCAGTTTAACAAAAAAGAAAAAATAATTACATTTATAAATAACAAATTAATTTGTGGCTTAAAGGTATATTCAGTGATTTCACTTAATTCAAATATCACTTATTTTTTTGTTTTGTTGTGATAATCCTCCCTACTATAGAGTGTTCTGGCCATATAAGGAGTTCCTCCCTGTCCCCAGTTAACCCCTGGGGGTCAAAAAACCTTAGGTTTCGTTTTTGACTCTCTATCCTGATTGGACGAAAGGCTGGGTCCCACAGCCAAAAACGAAAGCTAAGGTTTTTTGAGTGAAATCACTGAATATACCTTTAAGTTTCTGCAGTGGTTTGAGGTTTCTTCCATTTGAAAAGGATGTTCTTTAGAAAATAATACTTTCCTTTTTAATTCAAGTAATATAGAAAATAATATTTTCATGTGAACCTTTATGACGTCCAGTGAGAGCACGCATGAAGCACTTCTGTTCAATGTTGGTCCAAGTGTTTGAAAGAGCCCTATGCTTTTCTGTGAAATTCTGTCTGAAAGAGTCCTATGCTTTTTTGTCTGAAAGAGCCCTATGTCACAATATGAGGCAGGGGAGAGGCAAAGTATTGGAAATGCAGAAGGTTTATTACCAAAATCCAAGAGCAAACAGGAACACGAGGCGAACGAGAACTAGAAATACTCTGGGAGTTCACTAGGATCAAACACAAGTGACATACAACAGACAAATCAACACAGGGATTGGCTGGGAGACTAACAGGACACAGGTGGAGAACACTACACTAATCACAGGGTTAGACAAGGCAGGTACACATGGGCAACACAGGAAACCAAGAGACACTAGATACTACAAAATAAAAGCTCAATGCTTTTCTGTCTGAAAGAGCCCTATGCTTTTCTGTCTGAAAGAGCCCTATGCTTTTCTGTCTGAAAGAGCCCTATGCTTTTCTGTCTGAAAGAGCCCTATGCTTTTCTGGGCATAGAGGGGCGGAACAAAATAGCGCTAGAAACCAACGGCGACTTCTTATTGGTTCACCAACCTATGAGCCCGCCTCCCCTCCCACCGCTTACCTCCACTCCGCAGTAGAACGAGAAAAAACCCACAAAAAGCTAAGGAATAAAAACATTTTCTTCCTTTTAAAACAAAACGCCTGCGGTTTCCGAGGCTAGTCCACGTGGGACGCTTCCATGGAAATCAACGTGTGGAGTTGAACCACTCACCCAGTCTTGGCAAAGTTGGTCCAGTAGGTCATCACTACTGCGCTCAGCATGACGTCGTTCTTAGAGAAGTTACAGTTGAACAGATCAGTAGGTCCCACCATCGGCACTCCAAACACATAGGGCACCTGCACGCACGCACGCACGCACACATGCACGTGCACACACACACACACACACACACACACACACACACACACACACACACACACACACACACACACACACAAGCACACAAGCACGCAAGCACACACACGCACAAGAGAGAGAGAGAGCAGAGAAGCTGGTCAATACAGTGTTTACTTTCGTATTAAATATTATTGAATCACACAACATCTATCAGGTTTGTTCACTGTAGCAGTGGATATGCTAATACACTGAACAGCCTCCTAACCATATCTGCACAAAGATTAATTCCACAAGGATTTGAAATATTTCATCACTTGGATGGCTTGATTTGACTCCATAAGCACTTGTCACAGTACCAGTATTAAACTGAGCTAAACTAAATCAACTTCTTTATTTATTTTAGTAATCTCTGAGATATTTCTTGTTACATAATCGGGGATTGTATTTATATATATATTATATTATAACATGGTTATGTTTATATATATATATATATATAATATATAGTGTACAGCGATTATGGGAATACGGTTACATTGTACAGAGTGCTGATCGACATTTTCAGTCCCAGGTTTGGTCTGCTGTGGTGCTTGGAGAAACATCCACCTTCTGCCTGCCCACCTCGTCACCGTGAGCCAATCCACGATCAGAGGGCCAGCCTGGGGAAGGATACTTAACCGCAGCTGTGACGTGCGATCAGTGGCAGTGTGGCTCAAGGCTCATACATAGTCTGGATTTACGGTGGTGGGGTGACCACCGAACTACAACATGACGTCACGAGCCGCGGTGAAGTGCAAACCACCACCACCGCTCCAGCCCTTCTCTCTGTTTTTACTCACCACCGCTCAACGTTATTTCAGCTCCGGTGGTCAGCTCACCACCGGAGCGGTGGTCACCTTACCACCGAAAATCCAGACTATGAATAGGCCTTCAGTCGATCATACTGAGTGCACACTGTCCAGAGGAGCTGTGAAAAGCTCTAAACTGGGTATAAATGTAGGCCAGGGTCTTTACCTGTGTGGGGAGCGCCCTGGGCCTTTATCTGTCTTAAAGTTACAACTGATTATAATTATATATATATAGAGATATAATATATAATGTATATGGAGTATGGGAGCGTGCTTTTTGTAAACCTTTGTTAGGCAGTAGTTAGCGTAGACAGTTTAGGTAGTTTGATCCTGTGTAACATTTCATTTCATTTGTTGGTTAGAGTTAGGTAAGAGGGTGCATGTGGTACTTAGAATAGGGATAGATAGTTTTGATTGTTTCTTTTAGTTGCCCCATATAGCCTGTTTTTGCTTTGTATTGGATTCATTGTGTTTATTATATATACTTTGTCACAGTAACGTGGAATAAATAATTCACGTGCCAGCCATGTTGCATCCCTTTATTCACCCACACACACACACCTAATATCACACCCAGCTGGGCTGAATTATTAATCCAACTCATCAATTATTCTATTTTGCTAGGCAGCAGCACTTTAATCTTTTTATATATACACCCTCTCTCAGCACGATGATGGCGAGGGAGCGTGTATGTAATCTACCCATCTATCCAAGCATTCATTTGTCCATCTGTCACTGCCAGCGTGTCACGGACGTACCTCGTCTCCGTGAGCCGAGTCGGCCCAGGGGGGCGTGGCGTCACTCTGGCAGTGGTGGTAGAAGGAGTAGAAGTAGGTGGGCGAGCCGTACTGGGCGTGGAGGTCAGCCGTGGCCACCGCCGGTGCCACCCACTGATGATCGGTGAAGAGCGCCACCAGAGTCTTCCGACGCGTCTCTGCGTTGTCCCGGTCGGCCCAGTCCGTGTACATGAACCTTTATTTAGGGGATCAATTTAGTCGGCTGGCCAGTCAACTAACAAATCAATGGATCTTACTAATCAATCTATCAATCTATAATTTCAAATAGAAAATCAAGGAGCTTTACATGTGAGTACACTACACACACATTATGTAACACACACACACACACCTTATGCTTTCTCTCAGAGTGTCCCGGCCCTCTGGGTATCCGTACAAACTATCCACAAAGTCTGATACTGCGAAGTCAAAGTCCTCGGCCGTGACGCCATCCTCCGAGTCCACGATGCCTTCCACAAACTTCACGCCTTCCCCCTGGTTAACTCCCAGCATCACGTCGTAGTTGAGGAACTCCCCCTGCTCCATCAGAATCTGGGGGTCGTCTGGTATCACGTCACCGTCGATCACCGGGGCGAACGCTGTGTGATACTTGGCCGGCGGAACGTTCTGCTCCACAAGTTCGCGGTAACTCCGCCCCTGGAGGCAGGCGACCAGTTGGGTGCTGTCGTCGATGCCACAGCCCACTCTCTCTCCGAGCTGCCGGGCGTATTTACTGGGCTGGTAGTTGACGGCCCAGCTGGCTAAAGCGCTGCCACTCTGGATGATGGCCCTGTGGAACAGGTCTGTGGACACACATGAGCAGACATATGAATATACAGATACATTGATGCATTTGTCCACACATGGCTGCACAAGTGCACATGCATAAATATGCAAACGTTCATGGACGCGCACACTTACGCACGAGCACATTTATGGACGCATGCGCATATACATTGTGCACACACAGATAGATACGTTATGCACAGATACACACATAAATGCCATAATGTCATAAATGCACTGGAATATTAGGCTGCACACACATGCATGCACACGTGTATGTATGCACACCGACACGCATGACTGCCACATTTGGATGCATACACTCTCATAGACAATGCAGCACTCATACAACGAATAAAAAGCATTTGGAACACACAGTGAAGTAGTATTTATTATGTTGGGTCTGGGTAATAATAGGCCAGGCTTAAGGGTCAAGGTTAGGTTAGTCAATCAGGATTTAAAGTTCAACATTCTTATAGCGATCAGCTCAGAGTACTTTGGGTGAGTGTGCAAGCTTATTAATATTCCTTATTAAGAAAATCAATTACCGGGGATAAAACTGAATCACTGAACACCTATAAAAGTCCCATACTCCTAAATGTCAGATTTATGGCCTTAAACTGCCAAAAGCCTTTCTACACAGCTTTCCCAAAAAAGGAACAGCAGTGGCTAGTTTAGAGAAGCATGCTTGTGGCTAAAGGTTCCTGGTTTAATCCCCCAGACGATGGGTACTAGGAAAGGTTCCTGGTTTAATCCCCCAGACGCTGGGTACTAGGAAAGGTTCCTGGTTTAATCCCCCAGACGCTGGGTACTAGGAAAGGTTCCTGGTTTAATCCCCCAGACGCTGGGTACTAGGAAAGGTTCCTGGTTTAATCCCTTAGACGCTGGGTACTAGGAAAGGTTCCTGGTTTAATCCCCCAGACGCTGGGTACTAGGAAAGGTTCCTGGTTTAATCCCCCAGACGCTGGGTACTAGGAAAGGTTCCTGGTTTAATCCCCCAGACGCTGGGTACTAGGAAAGGTTCCTGGTTTAATCCCCCAGACGCTGGGTACTAGGAAAGTGTGACACTCACTCCTTCCTCCTTACCCACTTTTCCACTGAAACAGTGCTGTCACTGAGCAAGGCACTAATGCCGACAGTTGAGCTGCTCATTGGAAAACAGTATAAGACTGTATGTATTATGAAAATTTCAGTTCAGTCAGATAACTCACGCAATAATACATATACAATAATGACCCCCCCATGGTGAACAGGAATAGCAGAGCCCACCAGTGGTGCTGGGGTGGTGGTGGGAGAAAAACAACAGCAGGAATACATGCAAAGGAAGGACAGGAAAAGTAAAACACCATAGGCTGGTAAGAGTTTTAATGCCTAGCCATTACCCTCAGAGTAGTGGGACAAGGTGAGCAGGCTGACACAGGAGGCTCCAGCCCCTGAGCCAAATACAGTGACCCTGTCTGGGTCTCCTCCGAAGGCGGCAATGTTCTCCTTCACCCAGCGCAGGGCCTGGATCTGGTCCAACAGCCCATAATTACCCTTCGCTGCCTGGTCGCCGGTACTCAGGAACCCTGCAGGTAGACAAGAAGAGATGTGTTAACTATCATCATAATGGATATTATGCAGAGCAACAGACAGTGGTGGAAACTTTATAAAAAGAGTCTTATAAATGGTCTTGTATAGGCTTGAGCAAGACCCCTGAGGTCCATGAAACCTATTTCCAAATGGATGTATGTACAGCGTTTGACTACGTCTTGCTGGCTATGAGTTACCATTTTCATCTGTTTTGACTGCAGCAAAAAACATTGAGGGGATGGAATTTGTAACATCAAATATAGAAAGCATTCCCACCCGTTAACATTGGCAATGAAGGGGGGGAGTTCATTGCTCTCTCTCTCTTTCCCCCCCAACAAATATATTGTTAGATCACCATAAATCAACCAGTGTGCATGCACACGTGAGCATACCTGAGCACTCAGCACTCAGAACTATGGGCCGCATTACTGCCATATTCCCTGTACAGCTCAAGTCTCTCTGGGAGCTTGAGAATATAATTACCCATAAAACAATAATAATTTAATAAAGGATTCTAATATCAGTATCTCATTAGCAGTAGCTCATTTCTCTCTAGCTCCTCTGAATACTGCTACTCAACACATACCGGTATAATGAACAAGGAAGGAATGCATGATATACATCACCGTTAAAACAATGTATTCTATCAATTGCATGCAATCTTCTAAGACGCCAAAACAAAATCACATCATCTGCAAATTAGATTGTAATGAGAGTGTCAGGTTTGCAGTAAGGGCCAGTGTTGTCCCTGGACCAAACTAAGCCCATGCCCATTTTCCCATAGCCAGGTATGACCTATTTTCGTTTATTTTAAGTTTTATATAGTTTGGGTTCATATACGCTCACCTTGCTGTCATGCCTCAAGGATTAGGACGATGATGACGATGCAGAGAGGGATGAGGAACAGGACAATGAGGCTGTCACTGCTTTTGTTCTTGATGATGACAATGATGCTACTGGTGATGATAATGGTGGTGACTGGTGATGATGATCATGATGATGATATGGTGATGATAATTCTACTGAAATTGCATATAAGTAAAAGCTTTAAAAAAAATAGAAGAATAAGCTCTATGCACAAAAGCAATATTGGAAAGAAATTGGGCCTTCCTTACTTCCTTCACAGGTATTACCAATGATACTAATGTAGGATCTGTTCCATTTAGTGTAGTCAGTGGTTCTCAAACATTTTAATTTCAACGACCCCATAACTGTACACATTTGTACACTCTCAGAGTTAAACATCTGTAATGGCCATTTGGTACCCCCTCAAGGAACAATGAGGGTCCCTGCACCCCAGATTTGAGACCCACTGGTGTAGCAGAGACTTCCTAGTGAGGTAACATGGACAATATCAGCACCCTGACTCTGGGTTTGACCTGAATGGAACAGAGCCTTCGTTAGTATCATAGAACATCGCAGTCCCACCCCCGACGAGCGAGAGAATTTCCCATTCATTTTTCCCATAGACGTTTCAAAAAGTATTTATTTAAAGACCTGTAAGCCTCGGACAAAGCCATCAATTACAATAAACACAATTGTTTGGGCCAAACAAATAATTAGAAAGAAGAAGAAAAGGGCAGGGTACAACACTTTTTTTTGTTTGGCCCAAAGAAAATTGTTTATTGTCATGATTTGTCAGCAGCCGAGTTGGCTTTGTCCAAGGCTTATAGGTCTTTAAATAAATACTTTTGGAAACGTCTATGGGAAAATTAGACGTTTCCCATTAAACGAAATGGGAAAAAACGTCTATGGGAAAATGAATTCTCTTCCGGGCCGCTTGTTGTTCTGAAAGGGGGCGGGACCACGACGCTCTATAGGTAACAACTATGAAGGAAGTGAGGCCAAATGTCTTTCCAATATGGCTGCTGTGCATTGAGCCTATTGATCTGGGATCACTGGTCAGCTCAGGTGATTGTATAATGACTATGACTATGACTAAGTATTTATGTCATTACTCACAGTAGAATATTTGTGGTTTTACACACATCCTCACATTTGACTTCATGAACAATAAACTTCTAGTATGGATAACTTGATATACCTGGGCCGATGCAACATTTTAAACATGGTCCTAAAAGATCATTTCACAATTCAAGTGCATGCATGAACTACCGGGCCATGATCCAGTACAGATAACAATATAACTTCCGTCGTCTTGCACCAGGGTTTTCTGCAAGTAATTTCATTGTAAAGTCGTAAAGTTAAAGCTAATGAGAGCCAGGAAGAAGCCAGAACACTGATAGCACTTAATACGTTCAAGCCTTGAGCTTTTTATACAGTACCTGTCAAGAATTGGGAAATATACAGGAAAATCTGATTTTCACTGTTCAGACAGCCATGAAAAAGATCTGAGTTACAGATGTGAAGAGGATCACGTTTAATGTAAAACCAGCTTATGGTGACTCATTCCCTCAAGGGACATTCAAATGTATCCTCTCATTAAACAAAGCCTATCAAATTGCACTCACACACATTTGTCATTCAAGAATATAGGTGGAATGTATTGTTATTGTGGAGGAGAAATATTTGATAACATTAATTGGCCATGCATTTGGCTTCTTGGATGGGGTTTATAGTCCCTATGGCATGAAATGCATTAATAAAAGCGGATGGAATATCCGGTTAGTTTATTCCACTGCTCTGCAAAACGTTTTCTATTAAACAGATACAATACTCTCTGGAGACAAATTTAGCTTACATTGTCACCATTGTACTCAATAAAATACATTTTGAAGTACCAAAACAGTGGTTGGATGTTTGTTTTCATGTGGTTTTTTGCTTAATCTTAAAAAAAGAGATTCTAGAGGCACATAATACTTTCTTTATTGAATTGATCCGGCAACTATAGTCCTAGAGGACCAACTAAAATTAAAACGCCAAAATTGGATCGCTAACGTCTCTAACATCATGTGACAGCAGCACTGTAATTCTATTTCACTTTTATTGCAACTTTGGCCTACAGCATGACTGACTTTGCAATATACATTATGAACTCATATCCATCAAAACAAACTGGAGTCATTTGTGTGACTCTATCAAGTCTTCTATGCAGCTGACTTGCTTGTAAATCAAATTCCAAGAATCAATAAAGGTATCAGTCAACCACAAAGTGTTAATAAACTGTCAGCAAAACATTAAGAAGATAAATAAAGGTAACTCAGTCAGAAAAAACACAAAATCTGTATTATCATTAACAATCTTGTTTGATCTCATTGATAATTGAGCACTGTAAAACATTTCCTCTAAAATATATTTTAATATAAAACTGGTATTATAAAACATTCTATTGCTTGATTCTGATTGGCGGAGTCCCATTGTAAAATACACACTGTGCTTCTGTGCATTTTAATAGCAACTTCCTTGTTGGGCAAGCAGTTGCGCAGACTACTTTCTTGTAGTGAAAGTTATTAACACTTAGGGTGCCATTTTGAAGATCCATTTTACAATGGGGTAATACATAAATTGCACTCGCTCTGCGCACAATCGAATTATGAAAGGCATATCGGCCTGTGTTGAACGCACACACATATGGCATACGGCGTACCTGAATATTTTAGCATTGTGGGAGTGTCCATATGTTAATTATTTTCGCTTTGCGCAATTTGCTATTAAGCCCCTTGACCTAAAAACACTCAGCGCATAACGATTAGACGTGGGTCTGACCACCTCATAAACGCAAAAAGCACTGTTTGATTTTACACTTGAGCAGCTCTGGGAGGCTGCTGGAGTGTTGCCATGTCTGTTTATTATAAGCGGCTTCTTTTTCTGTAAAGTTGCTTGTAAATATTGGTAGTTGTACTAGTTGTGGTTGCTTTTCTTGTTTCTAAAGTGGTTATTTGGGCTTTTCTCCTAATGTTGTTTAAACCAGTGATCCTCACACAGCACATTCCCATCCCCAGATGAATGCATTTGCCCAACTAAGGACGGCTAATCAAAAAATTAAATTAAAAATTTCCAAGATTACTTTTGAAAATAGCAGATCTATACCAGCTCACAATGCATCACATTCATTCATTAAAACTATGATTGCAGGGGGATATATAATGATCATTATAACAATGTGCAAGAACATTTAAAAAGAAGGAAGAACTTTATATTTGTGGACAATCAAAATATGTTTTTTTATTTTAATGTGGTGTCATTAAAAATAATCTGGATATGGCAGACTCACTATCTAGAAAATAAAAACATGACACTTCATTTAAAATAGGTTACAGACCCCTGTTATATGCGCTTATTTTTATAGACCTATTTACTTGTTTCTATGAGACATGGCAACAGCCTCTTTTTGTCATTTTCTTGTAAAATGTTGAGATTAGAAACGGCCATAATTCTTTCATTTCTCAACCTTAAAAATAAATAAAAACATCTCCATAATCCTTGGGAAGTTTGCTTTCATATGCTGTATCACACCCGATTCAAATCTTCTTCAATAAAATGCTACGAGCGAAGACCATATACCATCGGGGCCACAGGCACAGCATTAAGCAGCAGCATTCAACTCATTCCTTCATCATGACTTGAATGAAATAAAATATAATAAACGTTATTTTTAGGAATGTTGAAAAAAGTTGAAAATCGACTCGATTATCGACTCATGCCTCCCGCGACTCAAAACGTATGAGTCGAAAAATCGTTTTTATTTGTATTATTATTTTTTCAGTCAGTCAGTGCCGCTCGTTGCATGCAAGTTTACTTTGAGCAGAGCGCTGTGGACCCCATCGTCCAAGGGTGTGTGCGTGTGTGTGTGGTGGGGGGTGGTATCTTAGCAACACTGAATGATCTGTCCCATTGGTCGTGTACTCGTATCATGAGCCAATGGCTGCAGCTCTGAGCTTCCCAGACCCAGCTCATCTACACATGCCGTAAAGTGAGCTGACAGCCACAGGTCTGCTCTGTTCTGAGCGGTGAGCGCTCTTCTCTTCTCGAGTTCTCGTGAAGAAAGCAGGATAGAGTTGTCAAATAAATCCCGCCGTCATTTATACTGTATTTATTATCCGACCCGACATTAAAATACGGAACAACGTGCGTCTCGTATCAGTTCATTACTCTTGACAGGCTGCAGACACTTGAGAGTTGGGACTAGCGGCTAGCCGATAGCGCCGCTGCTCCTTCAGTTTCGTTGTTTACAAAATAAAGTTTATTTTTTATTATTGGGATTTGATCATTGTGCAAATTCTAAACATATGGATGCAGCTGCAGAAGTTGTGTTGCTTAAAGGAATGCATAGTTGCGTTCTCCTCAACTGCTGCGCAGCAACAAAAAAATATAAAAATAATGAAGAAAAAAAAGGAAAAAAGTCGTTCGACTCGTCGATTTTTGGCCTCGATTCGTCGATTGGCCAAATATGAGTCGTTTGGCATCCCTAGTTATTTTACTGGTGTTTTTCAATAGAAACTAATTATTTTGAGGCATAAAGGTGACAGCATGCAGTGCAATAGGAATAATTAACCCAAATGTGACAGAAGTCATGTCATGTCTTCTATGGTGCCAGCCTGAAGAAATGTAATACCACGATCCCCAAAGTGCGCATTCCGTATGTGACATCAGCTGACTGGTAAAGAGAATAGTACGGACATGTTGATTGGGTACGTCTCAAACACGCCTTAAACACTCCCATGACTAATTCAAGGCCGTTTTGCGCACTCCACGGGGTGTCGAAAGCGCTTCTTAACATGCTTAAAATTGCGATATGACTTTCCACACGCCCCCAGCTCATAAAACTGTAATATTATATGTCATATTATATGAATTGCTTAATGGAGCCCTAACAGCGCTAGCATTTATTGACAAATTATGATATAATTGACGCCATTCCATTTTTCCCTGTTCAGCTCATATTTTGAAGAGCCACACCGGATGTTGTGAACTTATGTTGGGTTGTGAGACGATGCTGTATCGTTCCATGTTTGCCGCGGATGCTGCTTTAACATGATGCAGAAGGATCGCATCGTCTGCTCTGGGCCCTGGAATAAACCTTGTTTTGACCAAAAATGCCATCTGGGACAAGGAATAGGAGATACAGGCGATTGAAAGAAACAGATAGAATAGATTTTAATGACGCGATCCTGTGTTATTGAGAGCACCAGCTAGCAACCCGTTGCTAACGTAAGTAGCATTATGACTTGATCGATCAAAAGCGCTATAAAAGCGCAATTGCCATTAATCTACGGCAATGGTGTTGAGGGTTTTATTAAATAATGAGCTTTAATTGACGTAGATCTAGGCCAATGGCGGTATAAGTGATAAAAATGTTTAATTGGGTTATGTTATGTGCCTGTCATATTTGGTAACGAATTACGCTCCACATCATGATACGCCCCTTAGCTGTCAAAATAAAACCACAGCCTTTAATGCTTTATACTAGGAATAGGAATGCACGCACAATGTTGATTTTTTTCCTCCACTGCTTACTGACCTACCGTAATAGACTGAAATGACAAATCTTCAGGCCCTTACGGCCCCCATACTTTTTCCATGATTGGCCGTCCCAACATCTATCAGAATTCCACTGTTTTACCCTCACTGCAATACGTTCAGTTCACCAGATGTATGTCCTAAAAGAATATGAGGGCGAGCTGCCATCAAGAAAGGCATGGGCTTTACAATCCTGTTGGTTGAGCGTCCGTTCATTATTTGTTGTCCATGAACCCATCAGCAACCATAAAGAGATTCATCACAATCAGGTGATATATCAATGATCGTGTCGGTAAACAATAAAACCTGAAGCAGTTCAGCACAATTTTGCTGTACAGTAGGTCAGTGGTTATCGCATGGAGCTAACCCTACCAAGTATAGACGTTCCTTTCCCTACACAGCAGGTAGAACAGCACAAAATGAACACAGCCAGGGTTAGAGGCAGTGTGTGTGTGTGTGTGTGTGTGTGTGTGTGTGTGTGTGTGTGTGTGTGTGTGTGTGTGTGTGTGTGTGTGTGTGTGTGTGTGTGTGTGTGTGTGTGTGTGTGTGTGTGTGTGTGTGTTGTGTGTGTTTGTGCGTGCGTGTGTGTGCGCCAAATGGGGTATGGAATATAATATAGTGTAAATATTATACATTACCCAGTACTCCTAGGCGGTAGTTGAGGGTTATGACAATAACGTTGCCATAGCTCGCTAGCACACTGCCGTCCATCATGTTCCCTGTGCCTTCCGTGTATGAACCGCCGTGAACATACACCATTACTGGACGCTGGCCTCCTTCCTCATGGATGTCTGGGGAGCGAAAAGAGAGGAATGGAAGTGATGGATGAGAGGATGGGTGTGGTGGAGAACAGAAGGTATAGGGGAGAGAAAGGATTGGATTGAAAGACAGAGACAGATGAACTTCAGATAGGGTTTCCTTTTTAAACAGTAGAATATGTTGCGGGCTGAAACTGAACTCCTCATACAGTAATAGTGAGAGTGTTGTGCCATATACAGTATATACTCTATATAATAGGCTATATATGCGGCAGCGGTATTATTTGTATATGTATGTCCACATACTATGCATGTGTGCGAAGTGTGAACGAATACAGTAATCTCACATCTCTCACAATTCCTTTCATAGAAAGAAGCAGAATCCTGTTGATAAGTTGACAGGTGGCACCGTGTCAGTGCTGGTGTGTGAGCGCGAGATGTTTGTGTGTGTGTGTGTGTGTGTGTGTGTGTGTGTGAATAGACTTGTTCACACATCCACTCACCTTCCTCTGTGGGAACGTATATATTGAGGTAGAGACAGTCCTCGCTCTGGTGAGTGAGATACGTCGCCGCTATGTCCAGGTTCGCCGTGAGCCAGGACGGCATCATGTCTCCCAGCATGCTCCGCTCGTCCAGCGACTGCGGGCACACGGGCGCAAACTGCGTCACGTTGCGTATGCCCGGCCAGGGCAAGGGAGGCTCGGGCGCCTGGAAGCGCCGGTCCCCCGTCGGGGGTCTGGCGTATGGGACGCCCAGGTACTGGATGACGGGCCCCAGGAGGTCGGAGGGCAGCGGGGTCAGGACGCCGCGGATGCGGCCCTGCACCGTGGAGATGACGGGCACGGTCTGCTGTGCCCAGGAGGATGCCGGACAGAGACAGAGCGAGACGCAGAGGGAGAGGAGGAAGGAGGAACAGAGCGAAAGGAGAGGCGAGGGAAGCGAGGGAGGAAGGAGCGGGCCTGAGGCCATTCTTCTCATTCTGCAGGGCTCAGACATGACAGCCTGTCGGGAGGTGGGAGATGGCAGTGTCGGATGGAGCGATAGGGGGTCAAACGCTAGGGATGTGTTGTGCCTTCAGAGGTATCCAACACACACACACACAGCTGTTTGGTTGGGACCATAGCACGCACAAGAGCTCTGATTCTGATCCTTCGTCCACTGGTGCCAATCCTTCTTCCACTTGTGGCGTGTGTGTGTGTGTGTGTGTGTGTGTGTGTGTGTGTGTGTGTGTGTGTGTGTGTGTGTGTGTGTGAGTGTGAGTGTGAGTGTGTGTGTGTGTGTGTGTGTGTGTGAGTGTGTGTGTGTGTGTGTGTGTGTGTGTGTGTGTGTGTGTGTGTGTGTGTGTGTGTGTGTGCGCGTGCGTGCGTGAATATTGCCTGCGTGAGTGTTCACGTGTGCAGATTAGATAGGGTGTGTGCGGCGTGTGTGCCACTGTGTGAGTCAGTGATTGGGTTTCTCTGAGAATGTGGTGACTCAGTCAGTCCTTGATTTAGTGTGTGTGTGTGTGTGTGTGTGTGTGTGTGTGTGTGTGTGTGTGTGTGTGTGTCTTAGACAAGGGAGCTGTGTAAGCGTGTCCCACGTTATGTAAACAGTGGCATCACTGTTCCTCTATCACTCTCTCCTTCCGGTTACCCCCATAACAAGCCCGAGCTGCATGCTGAAAAACGGGAGAGAGACATAGGAACAGAGAGAGAGAGAGAGACAGAGAGACAGAGAAGAAAGAGGGAACGAGGAAAAAACAGGAGAGAATTAATTAGACCTATTATAATAATTACATTGTAAAGTAAACAAAGCAAACACGATTTATTTGCTTTTCAAATAGGCTTGCAAGCACACGTTCTCTCTACACGCACGCACGCACGCGCACAAACACAAACACACACACACACACACACACACACACACACACACACACACACACACACAGCGCACATCAAACAAATAGGTTATGCTAGATCACTGCTGTTCGCTTTAAAAATAGAGACGAGAGGGAGACTGAGGCTATAGCGAGTCATTGTCCCCTTAACTCTGTGTCAATGTGTATGTATTCTCTGTGGTCTCAAAGACGTGCGCTTGTCCCTGATACTACGGAAGACCCAGAGACATATGTTACAACGACCTCGCAAGGCAGGCGTTGCACAGATCACATGGAATGGAGGGGGGTCACGTTGAACGCCTAATTACACCCTGAACACACCGCAGGGCCCGTGACCTGCATGCAGCATAAGGTATAAAGCCAGTGATGGCACTCACACACACACACACACATGCACGCACGCACGCACGCACGCACGCACACACACACACACACAATCAGAGGCTCTTGTGCATGCATAATAAGTATATATACACGCATACGTGTGTTTGCGTGTGCGTGCGCACACACTCACACACACACACACACACACACACACACACAGCTGCTTCCAAGCCAACGCTGCCTGCTACAGTGCTAGAGCCTATCTCTCTCCAGGGCCCTTAGGGAAGAATATCAACACATATGAACCCAGCAACATCCATTTCCATCCAATCACACACATACACACACAGACACACACACACACACACACACACACACACACACACACACACACACACACAGCGTGTGTGTGTCTCTCTCTCACACACACACACACACACACTGACAGTGTCACACACACACACACACACACACACACACACACACACACACACACACACACACACACACATGGATTCTATCTCTCTCTCACACACACAAACACAGCTCCAGACTGAACATAGTTAATATAGCCTACTGTGTAAAATGACCAGCAGTTCCTCCCGTCTCAGGTTGTATTGGTGCCGCGGCTATTCAAGGTGCTAGTTAACATTCCAGTGGTGATCACACACACGCTGATGAATAACGCTCCATTTATCAAGGCAAACCGCCTTGCCTCTGGAAGTGTAGCTGACAGACCCCCACCCCCTTGTTTTTTGTTTTGTTTTTTTCTTTGACAGCAGAAAATGACATGGTGGATTTATTAAGAGTTATCTCAAAATTATCGCTGAGATGACACGAGAAAAAAAATGTTGTTTCTATATAAATATTTATATGCCTTGTATATATATATTACATCGGCCTTAAATAAATTATAAATAAAAAGAAGAACAAGAAATATGCTTGGACTGGCAGAATCTATAGTCTAAAACCTCTATCGCACTGAAGCTGACTACGGCAAAAGAAATAAGGGGAAGCACCAACCTTGCCTTGTCCGCTGCTGCAGTAAAATCTCAAATGACCAAATGTGGGCTACCATACCCAGGATGAGCTGTGTGAAATCCCAGGACCATGTTCCGATAAACCGCAAGATTTGCCTCGTGTTTGCTTGCTTGCTGCTGCAGCTCGTCCGACGTGCCCGGGATAGGATATCTTGGAATATATTCCACCGGCGGAGACTGTGCGTTTTTTAGGGTGCAATAAGCTTCCTTAAAAAAAAGCGTCAATCATGGGAACCGACGGAGGGGGAAAAAATAACGTTTAGATGTTGCAAGGAATACAAGCTATAAGTGTTCGGCGAAAGATTACAAGGCCCAGGACGTTGAATGATCAATCTCCCCTCTCTCTCTCTCTCTCTCTCTCTCGCTCTCTCTCCCATTATCGCTCTCCCCCTCGTTCTCTCTCTCTCTCTCTCTCTCTCTCTCTCTCTCTCTCCCTAGATGCGATTGGACATTGTGGCAGGCAGCAGCTAGTGATCCAATGATACGCACCTCGCTCCGTGAGGAGGACGCACGGAGAGGAGAGGAGAGAGAAGAGGAGAGGAGGAGATTGAGGGAAGAAGAGGACGAGCGTGCACAGTCTGCACAGTGCACACACCTGGAGCATGCCAATTGAGGCAAATAGGCAGAATACTACACGTAACCTTCACACACGTGCAGAAAACGCACGCACGCCACCTGTAAACGTTCATTTGTCAGCACTGCACCGACACAAATAATAATCACAATCACAGTCTGGCAGACAGACAGACAGACACTGACAGTCTGTGACAGACGCTGACAGACACAGACACGCACGCACACGCACGCGCACACACAATTACAGCAGGACAAGCACCATTGCGACACACAGTGCACGTACAGTGAGAGCTGGGCTACAGAGTGACCTCACATCTCTTAAAGACCAGACCAGCACAGGAGAATCTATTCCCATTTTACTCTGCTTCGCCTTAAGAGCAGCTCTCTCCCTCAGGCACTCATCTCTCTGTGTGTGTGTGTGTGTGTGTGTGTGTGTGTGTGTGTGTGTGTGTGCATGATAATGCAGTGGGTTTGCAGTCGCTACGAACCGTGTTTGGGAACACTTCTCACGTCAACACTGGCTGCCGCAGCACTCAGGACTTTCTATTCCTCTCCATACTATTACCTGCATGCCTTCCCTCCATTCATCCATCCATCCATCCATCATCCACCTGTCCGTCCATCCAGATGTCCAGCCATCCATCACCCATGTCTTTATCCAACTGTCTGCTCTACATTCCAAAGTTCTTCCGCTTTCAGCACTACCCTCCATCCGTCCACCCGTCTTTCAGCCACTTCTTTTGCAACAGGTTGCCTCAGTATAGGTAGTTACAGTATAGCTATACTTGCTTTAAACGTCCAGTAGCAGCAGCACACATAGTTTACTTTGTACTAGTAATTGCTATTGTCGATGTTTCCGAACTGTATCTGTAGCCTACGCCTATCTTATTTTTTGAAAATGTTGGATAATTTGAACAAAGCATATACCAGGATTAATGTGGTTAACAGTTGCAACTTGCAGTATTTTATCTCCATCCATACCTTCTTCCTTTCAATCTTCTCCTCCAAACGTACACCTTTTGGTAAGACCTGCATGCTCACTCGCCGAAAACAACAGCTTTTCACTTGAAAATGTGTTAATTTGGGTGAGTGACCCATGCACTCACCCAAGATATAAGGTATATTAACCAATAAGACGCCTGAGGGCGAGAAGCATCCGCCTCGTTGACGGCAGACTGCTGGGCGAGCGCTGGCGCTTTGGCATGGGGGGTCAGATCAACATGGAATGAATTCTGTACTGTATAAGGAGCATGTCTTGACTGTACCGGGCTTGATGAGGCCAGATGAACATATGGAATGTCAGAACAGGTCAGCTCCATACAGTATATGGAGATCTAAGGGTGGTAGCGGGGACATTCTCTTGAGTGTGCAGGGTTTGATGAGGGCCCAGGTAGGGCCGGGCCTTAATTTCCGGGCCTGAGTTTCCGGAACTCTAGTTTCCGCCGGCTGCCGGGTGCGGCTGCACTAATAACTTTGGGGCAGGCCCGTCTAGAGTTTGAATGGACAGGTATAAGTCAAAAGGGAGACATCGAAGAGGAAGGATGGATGGGGAAGGATCAACATCAGGGTTCTGACATTATATCCATATATGAAGATCTGAGTCTGAGGTCAGATGTAAAGTTGCTGGCCAATATTGATGGCATCAGGGATCTCCAATTCTCCATATATAGGCTTAACTGCGACAGCTGCTCGCATTTACTATGACATCATATCCATATCCATCCCTGATGATGTCACGATGACCTGGGCCGGCGCCATATATGGGGGCTGATGTCATGTGATGTGACGATGACCTGAGCACTATATATGGTGGCTGATGTCATGTGATGTCACGATGACCTTAGCACCATATATGGTGGCTGATGTCATGTGAAGTCATGATGACCTGGGGGCTTGCCTGTACATCACACTGGAATGGACGGGAAATGCAAGATTCCATAGTAAATGAAACCTGCAGTCGCAATTAGGCTATTTTTCCTAATCTCTTAGTGGCCTATCTCTCCAGTTACATTATATGTCTATCCATCTATCCCTCCCTCGCTCGCTCTCTCTACAAACTACCTACCAACTGTACCCACTATCTATCTATCTATCTATCTATCTATCTGCCCACATCTCCCATCCGGTTCATTCATCCACCCCACATGCCACCCATGCATGTATGTATTATGTAATTTGTCCTATCACTCAATCTCTTGGCCAAGCTCCCCATCTTTCTATTCATCTTCTCATCATTTCTCTCTCTCCTCTAGCTAGCACATTCCCTCCATCTGTCCATTGCTCTCTATACTTCTCCATCTCTGAGCAGCTTCTCAGTTCATCCATCGCTTCCATTAAACATTAAACATTAATTTAGTCAGTGTCATTAACACTTTCTCTCACCCTCACTAACGCATGCACGCACGCACGCACACGCACACGCACACACACACACACACACACACACACACACACACACACACACACACACATTAAATCTTTCAACTAAACTATCTCACATTCCTTCTTATGAGCAAAATTAACATGTACACAACAAAGCTTTGCAAGCTTAGTCAGTTAGGACATTATTCTACTTCACATACATTCATTTATGAACCCTAATCATTCGACAAGCCTGACTTTAAAGGCACATTATTTATGTGATACACTGCCCCTACTGATAAACAAGCTGTTGTGTTTTAAAATAAACCAGCTCTCCTGTGGCTCCTTCCCCTGATCACTTGGCCTATTTTGTCTCTCAAACAAGACTAACAGCATATCAAATCCCCTATAGAGGCCATGCTGCATGGGTGGGACATAAAAACGATTCATAGATTAATCGTGACGTGGACATGGACGATTATGAATTGATTCACAAATGTCAAAAATCTAGTTTTTAAAATTTGTAATTGTTCTTCTTTATGTTGGTACAGATTTTCTTTAAGAAAGCTGCTTAATGTTTTTGTTTCTTTTTATTTTTTATCATACTGCTAATTACACAGATCAGCAGCCATATTTTGATTGGATAGCAAGTATCGAGAAGCCAGAGGTCAGTATTATTTTTTACTAAAATTAGTTGTTTCATTTCCTGTTCTACAATTGTCGATGTGGCCGTGCTGATCATTACACCCAACCCTAAATGTGTGAAAGACTATATGTGCTTGGGGTCAACAAAATCTGTAGGGATCATCCTGCAATCTGGATAGTACTGTAGATACTGTGTGCAAAGTAGGGATGCCACCGATTAATCGATTTTCCGTTCATAATCGAAAATCGAAAAAAAAGAAAAAAAAGCCTAAAACTATAGGCTAATAAGTAAGGCTGTATGATATATCGAACATGTACCTTCATCAGAGTGGAGAATATAAGTATAAATCAAGTTGAGCAAAGCCACTCTTCTCTGCCCCTCTCTCTAACAGACACAGTTAACGATCGCTTAAGTGCCTGCCAGACAGACAATCAGATGAAATGATGGCAGATGTAGTGTAGACTAGTGAACTGAAAGTTTTCTGTTTATATCAAGTACTTCATACCAGCCCCTTATGAAACTACTTCTCCCCAAATCCAAATGGATTTCCAAATGGATTTTGAAACACAAATCAAAACTGGCCTCTGTAAAATCTTCCACTTTATCCCTTCCCTAAACGTAGTAGCCATATTGTACTATTTTGAAAAACATTTTGGAATTGTTCAACTAGCTGAGCTATTTGGCTATTTGAAATATTTTAAAACGTTTTTAAAAATAGTAAAGTAGGCCATATATAGTGGTTTCTCAGATGAAAAAAGCATGTCTGCACAACCTTTGTTATTTGGGCATCAAAAGAGAGGTTAGAATCAAACCAGACACCCAGATTTCGGGCTGAGGTTTTAAATTGTTTTGCTAGGCTGCCTAGCTGCATGTGTCTGGATGAGGGTGGTGGAGTTTGGGGGGCCGAATAGGAGGACTTCAGATTTTGCCTCGTTCAACTGAAGGACATTTTGACTCATCCAGCTTTTAATGAGAGAGAGACATGCAAGGGGGCGGCGGTGGCTCAGGGGTAGAGTGCCTGGATGGTAACCGAAAGGTTGCCAGTTCGAAACCGGGCTCCCCCAGAGTTACTGTTGAAGTGTCCTTGAGCAAGACACTGAACCCCTAATTGCTCCCGATGTGCTAGTTGGTGCCTTGCATGGTTTCCGCTGCCATCGGTGTATGAATGGGTGAATGTAATGCACAATCTCTGTAAAGCGCCTTGGATAAAGGCGCTATATAAATGCACCATTTACCATTTATCCGGGGTATATTGTCTGCATCATTTAGTTTGAGCGGGATGTATAGTTGAGAATCGTCTGCATACCAGTAAAAAATGATGTTGTGGTTGCGAATAATCTGCACACACGCGCACACACACACACACACACACACACACACACAATGCCTACTTCTACAAAGACTCTCCACTTATAGTTCCTGTTACATAGCACAAATGTACAAAAACACATCACAGGTTTTCAGTTTACTGTTGTTTTCCCTCATGGAAAATAGGGGCTTTATGATCATCTTATTCCCAGTCAGCTTACTCCCAGTCATACAAGGGCAAAATGCATTACGATCACAAATAGAATTTGTGGAAAAATAGAATATTAGGGCCTACTGATTTCACAAGGCTTTTAAAGCAATTTGCTGTATCACCATTCACCATGAAATTATGAAAATAAGTGGCTATAGGTATACAATGCAGGAGTCCCAACAGTAACTAATCACATTTGCACTAAACAGTACACAGCAAAAACCTCAGAGTTAATTTAACTCTCAGTGTACAAAATTAAATTCATTTTGTACCTCTTCAGATTCTACCTTAGCCCATAGCACTTACATAGCCTTGACAACCAAGGCAGTGGTATGCAAAGGTCAAAATGTAATTTAATTACATTAATTTGTTTACCTGGCACCCTATAGTTTCAATGTACAGATTATTATAATTCTTCATATTATATTGTTTAGAGACTGATGCTACTTCTTGATTGAACTATGCTCCTACATTCCTGAGGCAGTACGTTGTCTCTCTGCATTTCATGTATGTGTGTACTTGTAAGTCGCTCTGGATGAAGCAGGATGAATCTGCTAAATGTAATTTGTAAACTGCGGTTAAAACACTAGAAAGGATGTGAGCTGTAAAGGGTGTTGCACTGCACTCTATACATGACATACTGAGTTTAAGAATTAGCTGGTTCCTGTGCACATATTCCCCTTCTTGTGTGATTGCTAAGGCACATTTGTAACACTGTTTACAAAAACACAATATAAATAAAGGTTATTACTGTTATAGACCTGTGAGTATAAGTGTTGTGTTATATTGCGCTGTACAGCATTATAAAACATTATGAGGCATTAGTAATAGCCAGAGGAAAGTGCAGATAAGACGTAGCAGGGACATAAAAAAACAGATGTATGCCAATGTCAACTATAATTGTCTGAGGCAAACGATACATTTTAATGAATCACGCCGCTTCAGTGAGTCAAGGACAACTGTATACGTCATGCTCACTTTCTCTCCCCTCGTCCGTCCTCATACGCTCACATGCATCTACTACATGCGTGCGTGTCTAATACCGCAGTCAACAGTATACACAAGAAGGCCCTTGGGGTTTACCCTGGAGGTCTTTGTCGTGGTGCCCAGTGTTTCTGGGCAATGTAAAAATGTAAACACTCATTAGTTTAACTACAGCTGACAGATACTGGATGAGATCATACTACATCCAACACCGGGACAGTGGAATTGGACACATTACATCCACCCCATTCAAAAATACCCAGCAGACAATAATAGCATATTGTAATTATAGTAGGTGGGTGGTTCCCTGTGGTCTCCCCTTATTTTAATATTTCAAGCTTTTCTTCTTTTGTTTTTTTCTTAAGATTTATTGTATTATGGATGTTTGGCAGACTATGATGACTTGACAGTTTATGGCATGTTGCTCTATCTGTATTTCTTTCTTGATTTCTTTCTTTCTTGATGTCTGATCCACCCCTCGCTCAAATCAAGCTGACAGAACCTTCACTAAAACGACAATGCTCCACATGTCGCACACTCTTCGAGGGAGGGCAGAATCCATTTCTTCCGACCGACGGTCGGTCGCGATCGCACCGTCGATCCGTCGCGCCGCACCGTCGAACGGTCCTATTTCGGTCCGTCGGTCCGTCGTTCCGTCGGTCGGTCGGTCCGTGGCTCCGTCGCTCCGTCGCTCCGTCGGTCCGTCGCTCCGTGGCTCCGTCGCTCCGTCGGTCGCTCCGTTTTTGCGTCGCGACGGACCGCCGGTCGCAGGTTTAGGGTGGATGGATTCTGCCCTTGCTGCCCAAATGGTAACTCTGTCATTTCTCTACCGTTTTGGACGGGGGTGGGCTCTTTGGAATCGTGTGGCCCCCCTGGAGGTTTCTATGGGGGTCTCGAGGTTCGGGGACCCCTGGGGACCCCCAGGGACCCCCAAATGGTAATGTCACCTGTGGACACTAACTGTAATTGTCTCGCTGTCTCGCTGCTGCGCTGCGCCGCACAGACAGCAGCTTGTGTGTAACATGTGCGTTCGTGCCGTGTTGCTGGTATATTATTATTATTATATTTTTTGCGCCGCCGCGTTGTCTCGCTGCTGCGCTGCACAGACAGCAGCTTGTGTGTAACATGTGCGTTCGTGTAAATGTTTTAGGTCGGCCGGTCGGTGATTTGGTCTGTCCTTCATATATTTTTTTTTCTGCTCTCGTTGGACTTAACTTTAAAAGTCCAATGGAACACCTCTTTGTAACGGGCCGCTGTAGTATAGTGGTCTAATCCCTCGCCTCTCTATTCTTTTTTGCTGAGGACGCTGGTTCAATTCCCGCTCGCGGCAGACCAAAATTATTATATTTTAGACAGACACACAGACAGACAGACAGACTGCCTGTCTGCCTGCCTAATGTATTGTAAATAATGTATTCATTCCATACGGCTATTTTTTTTTTATATAAAAACTTTTGTCTTTCGCGCGATTCGAACCAGCGTCGTCAGCACCAAAACATTGAGAGGCGAGTGATTAAACCGCTAGACTACAGCGGCCATACGTTACAAACAAGTGTTTCATTGGACTTATAAAGACAATAGCACCCAGCTGCAGTCTCGCAAGGGGAGGGACCGGAAGTGCTTTTATTTCCGGCTTCCACGTGCACAAGCGCACATACACGCACGCGAAATATAATGCGCGTGCACGACACGCACTTGCTGGTGCGCGCTTAAATGCCGGGTGTATATAGTACCATCTGTGCTTAAACATAATTACGTGGTCAGTTTGGAAAAGTTTGAAGTAGTTTGTTGTAGGTAATATTTTAATTGAAAGCTTATTAGTTGGTGGTATAAGTGTGCATATTTGAAGAAATGCAAATCTAACAATAATAAAATGATATGCAATAATAGGCTAGGCCTATATGGTCGATTATAACATAATGATATCAAGGCATTTAAGTAATGTAATAAGTTGCTATAACCCCGTACCCCTGTCCCACACACACCATGTCCAGACCATAGACCACAGACACACGACCATATGCATTTAATTTACTATGAAAACCTGCATTTCCCGTCAGTCAGTCAGTAAGTGTGTCATGTCACGCCTCGTGTCATGCCTCCATATATGGTCACGCCTCATGACACGTCACACCACCATATATGGCCGTTTCCATATGATATAAGATCCCGACACTGACCTCATCAAACCCTGGATAGCCATACATTGAAAAGACTGGATCATCACCTAGATCTCCATATATGGAGCTGAGGCGGCCAGCAACTCTACATCTGACCTCATAATGTAATAATCAGCTCATAATGTAATTAAAAGACGAGCACATAACTTAATAGATTTTTCTATAATGTAATAATGTGTTACATTAAGAACCTCCACATAGGCGACTCATACTGTAATAAAACTTCATAATGCAATAATGTCTTTATAATGTATGAGCTGATTATTACATATTGCATTATATTTCGCGTGCGTGTATGTGCGCTTGTGCACGTGGAAGCCGGAAATAAAAGCACTTCCGGTCCCTCCCCTTGCGAGACTGCAGCTGGGTGCTATTGTCTTTATAAGTCCAATGAAACACTTGTTTGTAACGTATGGCCGCTGTAGTCTAGCGGTTTAATCACTCGCCTCTCAATGTTTTGGTGCTGACGACGCTGGTTCGAATCGCGCGAAAGACAAAGTTTTTATATAAAAAAAAAATAGCCGTATGGAATGAATACATTATTTACAATACATTAGGCAGGCAGACAGGCAGTCTGTCTGTCTGTCTGTGTGTCTGTCTAAAATATAATAATTTTGGTCTGCCGCGAGCGGGAATTGAACCAGCGTCCTCAGCAAAAAAGAATAGAGAGGCGAGGGATTAGACCACTATACTACAGCGGCCCGTTACAAAGAGGTGTTCCATTGGACTTTTAAAGTTAAGTCCAACGAGAGCAGAAAAAAAAATATATGAAGGACAGACCAAATCACCGACCGGCCGACCTAAAACATTTACACGAACATTTACACGAACGCACATGTTACACACAAGCTGCTGTCTGTGCAGCGCAGCAGCGAGACAACGCGGCGGCGCAAAAAATATAATAATAATAATATACCAGCAACACGGCACGAACGCACATGTTACACACAAGCTGCTGTCTGTGCGGCGCAGTGCAGCAGCGAGACAATTACAGTTAGTGTCCACAGGTGACATTACCATTTGGGGGTCCCTGGGGGTCCCCAGGGGTCCCCGAACCTCGAGACCCCCATAGAAACCTCCAGGGGGGCCACACGATTCCAAAGAGCCCACCCCCGTCCAAAACGGTAGAGAAATGACAGAGTTACCATTTGGGCAGCAAGGGCAGAATCCATCCACCCTAAACCTGCGACCGGCGGTCCGTCGCGACGCAAAAACGGAGCGACCGACGGAGCGACGGAGCCACGGAGCGACGGACCGACGGAGCGACGGACCGACGGAGCCACGGACCGACCGACCGACGGAACGACGGACCGACGGACCGAAATAGGACCGTTCGACGGTGCGTCGCGACGGAGCGACGGTGCGAACGCGACCGACCGTCGGTCGGAAGAAATGGATTCTGCCCTTGCTGGACTCTTCTCCCTTCTTGCTCCCAAACTATGGAATGAACTCCCCATTGCAATTAGAACTGCAGACTCACTCCCAATCTTCCGCTGTAGCCTCGACGACCGTGCAGACACTTGCTTATGCAAAATATGTAATTTAGATGTTATGTAGATAGATGCCAGGTCTATTGATCTGGCATTCGATAGCATTCTATAGTATTTACAATTTCAATGTACGGATATTCTACTGTTAGACAGACAGATTCTTAGTTTACTTATAATCCTATATGACTATGTATTGACGTATTACCTTCTGTTGTTGTTCTTGCTGATTGTAAATCACTCTGGATTAATTGTGTAAATTGTAAATTGATGCTATTTGTTTTAAGTGGATGCACTAAACAACTTTTCGTTGCATGTTCCATACAGTGACAATAAACATCTTATCTTATATTATTGCATGTATCGTGATCCACACACTGAAGCTAACTTTCTTTCTATTAGCTTATACAACACTAAAACCCTATCTTTGGTCTCCTTTGTTCCAAATAAATCTCTTTGTCAGAAATTGCCAATGACAGTGCATTATGAGCTTGTAGATCTGCTGTTTTCACCAAATGTTCGCCTATGCTGAATGTTTGTCTATTATGAAATGTCCAGAATAGGCATGCTAGGGTTCATGTGGTTAACAAACACATGAAACCTCTTTTTATTCTCTGATGCCACCCATGACCATTGTGTGTCCCTTCCAGTGACTGTTCAAATTAATAGATGCAAAATGACTGTCTTGTAACCACACCATCAGAAATTGCCGCCTACGGATACGTCTGGGGAAATCTAAATTCAATAAATGGGCTTAAATGGTCTGGGGAAATCTAAATTCAATAAATGGGCTTGGACAGACGAGGAAACCACCGGTAACAATACGCCCCACTAGTACTATGAAAACCAGCTGATACCATCCTACAGGATATGACGGACCACCCGAAAGTCTTTGCACTGGTTCTGTGAAGTATTTGAGAGAGAATAGCTTATACGTTGAGCACTTAATTTAGTGTAGCTACTGTAGAGCATCTCATATATGGAGGGATGGTACGCCTTGTTGTTGATACCATCCTACAGGATATGACGGACCACCCCAAAGTCTTTGCACTGGTTCTGTGAAGCTGCTATTTTTGGGGACATGCTAGAGGTTAACAGGCATAAAGGTGAATAAGTTGGAGACAAGAATATTTTATGTTAGCCGCTCCACGAAACAGATTGCAGTCCAAAGGATATGGATCTCCCCAGCGAGGATGAGCATTGATTGATCTATAAGTATCCCCAGGCAGTGGTCGAACCCTGAGATTTTTGAGCTGTATGTTGTGGAAAAAACATCCACACACGAGGTCATGCTGTGCAGGCAAAAGCCAATAATGAAAAGGACTAGAAGATGATGTTATTACATGGTGGATATCCCTGGGTAATGGGATTAACAGTGGACCAGAAAGCTTTTACTGAACTTGTCATTTTTCTAATATTAGGGAGACACATAAAGAACAGATATTAATTGAACATCACTCACTCAGAAGAGCCAATGCAAGTGTGATTTGAGCTTCTTGGGACATAGGGACATCTGCAGGGTTGATCCCAGCTGTCTTTGTTTTAAAGACAAACTCTGTGATTAACTTATTAACTGATTTATTGATTGACAGGTGGATTGCAACCCTTCCACCCAACACCGACAATATGGAGTGTTGTGTGTGTGTGCGTGCGTGCGTGCGTGTATTAGAATTAGATGTCAGATGCATCATTTCCAAAGTAGCCACACATGATCCATCATCCCCTTGAATGAATTATGTAGTTTCTCTATCTTGTAGGGTCCTACAGGCTGTAATGATTACAGCCTGTCCTTACAGTGTAATGGAAAGTAACTCTGTAGTTCACCCCATGATCCCTATTGTGATGTGAGATGAACATTTGCCAAAAATAGCCGATATACAAGCTCATAATGTGTCATATTGCAGCGTGTTGTAAGCTTGTCGATCGGCTAAGTATAGAGCAGAAGTACATATGTCTTACTCAGGTAAAATTGTTGGTAATCATTGATAACAGAGTATTTTGACATCATGGTATCGCAAAGAATCTGCACAGCCTACCACTTCCACCACTGTCTACAGGCATAGCTAGGAGCCTCTATAGTACGGGTAAAATATTATTGCTGAAGTTTCCACCGTTCTCTTCCAACTGTCTTCCTTTGCTCTCACCCTGCTTTCCGCTGCCACTGTGCATGGCAGCTTGTGCGCGTTTAGTTCATCAATCCCTATTTGTCAGAGCCGTTTTAATGTCTAGTCACGTGGAAGACACACAATTCTTGCACAAGCACAGCCAGAGAATTAGCATCATAATGCCGATCATGTATTTGAGAGAGAATAGCTTATAGCTTGAGAACTTCATTCAGTGTAGCTACTGTAGAGCATCTCATATTATGGAGGGATGGTACGCCTTGTTGTTCATGAGAATATTATGGGATACTGAGTGATGACTCAAAACTCTAAGAGGGATATCAATAAAACATAGTGTACAGTAGGAACATGGCACTTGGAGTACCTTTCACCTGCTACCCGCTAAGAGTATTAGCAACCAGAGACATTCTTCAAATTATAAAATAATATGTAATATGATAAATAAAATAAAAAGATGGAAATTATTCCAATTGGTAGAAAAGAAATGAGCAAAAAATATTGATTGAATAATCATTTAATCAAAAGTCCACATATAGGCCTGAGCCATGGCTCAGTGGTCCAGGCACCTTGGCTGGTAATCCAGTCTGGCAGTGTGCCGCTGGTTCGACTCCCGATCCCGGCGGCCTTTACTGCATGTCTTCCCCCCCCCATCTCTCTCCCCATTTCCTGTCAGCCTACTGTCTGTCCCTCCATATAAAATAAAGGCGAAAGCCACAAAAAAAACATACAAATAAAGTCCACATATACTTAATCGATTCCATCGGTTGTATTATGTAAAAATAAAAACTTTCTTTGTCTTTGTTATAATATTATTATTATAACATTTTGTGTGATTCTGGTGTATGTTTATGGGTGCCAGATAGAGGTAAACTGAGTGATGGCTGTTGCTGACATGTGACCTTGAACCTAGGTGATTGAAAGCATGATGCGTGTATGAGAGAAATATGAGTTTTCATGGCTGTGTGTCTGTGTACCGTATACAACAGTATGTGTGCATGCACGCACGCGCGTGTGTGTGTGCACTCACATGCAGGCATTTGTTTGCATGTGTGTGTCTAAGTTAGTGGTTCTCAAACTGGGGTCTGGGGGTCCCCCAGCAAAATGGGGGACAAATTTGTTGGCTGCCACATGATGTCACGGGGGGCACACACAGAGTTGGAGACGCAAATTCAATACGCACCACCGCTCCCAATGACTCAAAGACGCTAACCTATCATGGACACACACACACACACACACACACACACACACACACACACACACACACACACACACACACACCTGCACAAAAAGCAATTTTGAAATATGCAATATTTATACATGCACTAAATGGCTACCTGAAAGGAAAGGATGTGCCTGCCACAGTCGCACGCACGCACGCACGCACGCAAGCACGCATGCACGCACACACACTCACATTTACATTCAAAGAAACCAACATATATATATATATATATATATATATTCATACGTGTGCAATGCTGTTAATGGAATATTAGAGTGATGTATAATTTCTGTATAATTTTGGAATAAATCCAGCTTTGTATTTTGCTCACACCCTGCTGGTTGAAACAGTGGAAGCACAAATTTACCAAACGCACACTCAACAACAGACATATGTTAGTGTACTAAAGTGTTAAAGTGTTTAAAAGTGATCGTTGGAAACGCATCTTTGAAAGTATCTCCACCTTCTAGTGTAGCATAATTAATCTTAGCTCCATGCGGAAGACAGGTTGACAGGTGCCAGACATCATATTATGGGTTGAAATTGGTTAGTACTACTATCTTGCACCACCATCTCTATTGGACACTGTTGCAATTATCTCTACAACGGACATAAAAGTGCTTTAACCACTGAACTCAAAAAACTGAAACCGAATGGTGCTTGCATGCAATCTCTGTGAAAGCATTTAAATGTCAGAGGAACAAATTAAGTTTCTCTACACAGCATCTACAGACATCTTACACATCTTTCCCATATAGATTACCGGTAATCATAAATGATTTCATGAAATAAATAATTTGACAGCTCTGGGCCAAACATTGCCACAAGCTCACAGCGCCAACAGTCTTGTGACGCTGTGAGCGTATTTTCGGCAAAGACATTTGGTGTAGAGGGAAAACAGTGTTGCTCTCCACTCCAGCTCTGCACTATGGTGCGTGGACAGGGAGTGGTATAGTAACTCACTGACATATTAGTCAATAAAAGGTCTCAAACAGTGAAAGCAGAGGAGAGGGTGTTCACAACTTGGGTGTCTACTTGGTTATGTCTATGTGCTCCTTGTGAGTCATGAGGACTCATGTGTGTAAATTATGTCTGAGTCATAATGACGGGGGGTGGTCTGGTCCCATTAGACAATTTTCATCTCAGATCCACTGTGTAGGCAAGATTTCAGACATCATCATGATGTCTGAAATCCACAAGGAAGCCAAAACATTATTAGTCATTGCCTTGTTTGTTAGTATTATTGATGTGTATTATTGATAGTCCACAGTGTAGAGCAGCATTCTCAACCTGTTGGTCAGGGTCCTGGTGAGGATTGAGAGGATATTGCAAGTAGGCCCCCTAATAATTTGGAGGGGAACACAATCGATTGATTGATTATTAAATTAAACATGCTCTGAAAATGCATGCGGCCGACCCAACTGCCCACTTAACACGTCAGCCATGTTCCAGAATGGCTGTAGAGACACAGGAAACAGGGAGTGGGAGTAGGTGAGTGACAGGCAGCAAAGGACTGCCAGGGCTCTGGAATCGAACCTGGGACTAAAGCCTATGCCTATGCGTCTTAACCAGTCGGCCATCAGCGCCCCAAGGAATAAACCACAGGGACAGGGAATACCTCCACTAACCTGTCATATGCTCATGGTAACCTAGCAACCCCTGCAGTGGAACACTGACCAGCACCAGAGCTGGGGTCAGTACTGGTGGAAAGAGTAAGATCGTGACAAAACACACATGCACGCACCCACCCACCCACACATGCACGCTCGCACACAACCGTGCGCTCACACTTGCACGCACATATGCATATACTACTTGCATTGAAGCACAAATGCTCACCCACCCACACACACGTCCCATCGGAAAGGATTCTGTGAACTGACATAAGCACTGTAAGCACTACACACAGGAAGAGACATGCCAGGGTTGTATGTACCCTATATGTGCCTCTCAGTAGAGCTGGCCACTTTGTCATCGTGGCAGGTTTGTCCTACGGAGAAAGACAAACGAAGAGGAGAAATGGAAAAATAAATCGTAACAGGGAAAATAACAAGTGGAGCTTTACGAAGGGGTGGAAACTGATTGAACAAAGAGGTGAAACATATGAAAGAGAAAACGCATTTATACTCACCTAAAGATATAAAAAGATGGGATGTGGCTGGCTATAGTTATTACAAACAAATTACAGATATCTTTGGTTCATCCATTTGGTCGGTGAGGAATCAATAACTAACCTAGGTGTCTTATTGCGTGTGCAGCCCCGCACTGTAGCCTACAGACTCCATTTGCCATAGATTGTTTGTCAGTTAGCTAATCAGCACAAACACTTTAGGAGCTAAGATGGTCGATAACAAGCCTTGAAAAGAAACTACTCTTTCTATTGATACTCAGACACAAATTAAAAGCCTTGGATTCACTTTACCTGTGACAAAAAATAACTAAACCCACAGGACAAAAATAGTTCCTCCAAAAGAGGGGGAAAGTCAAAGTAAATGTAAGTAGCCTAATTGGAACCAATGGTTCTCAAGCTAAATGGCCCATGGGGCAAGGAGCCTAAGGGCCGATTCATACTCCTATTTTAGAGCCGAATAAAAGTCGGTTCGGCGCTGTAGAGCCTACAATGTGACGTAATTTGAGGTTCGGGGGGGGGCGGGTACCGTCCTAAAGTCGGCTCTTCGGTGCTACTGAAAATTTCTGACGAGCCGAAATCATTTCGGCACTACAGCGCCGAAACAACGGTAAAATAAGAGTATGAATAACTCCTGTTTCTGTGTGAGGTGGCTTGATGTACAAGTGCATCCCGGCCTCAGCCATGATGTACACCCACTGCTCATGGGTGTTCGTTGCAGGGAGAGACAAGGAATGGTGTGAATACCAATCCATCTTCCTTTTCTAACTTTGGTCGCCACAGAGATGCTTTGTTGGACTGCAGAGGAGACTAAAGGCATTTTAGTGTGTATAATAAATGAATATTATGAAATATGAATGGTGCGCTTCCTGAAACGTTTCTGGCGAATGCAGAGGTCAGACATAGACGTTGTAAAAGGAAGTAGGGAAGAACTTACCAAACGTAGTAGGTTAGCTCTACTGTACCCATTCAGTATTTTAGCTGTGACGTGAGCGCCCCCTCCTGAGATACTTCCGGGTCCTACTTTTGTGTCGCTTTTGTGTCCCCATGGAGTTATACTGTGACGCTCCGTCGGACTAAATCTGAGACGAAAACAACCACGAAAGTCTCATTTTACCGCTTTCCTTGCAACAACAAAGCTGCGCTGCTCTCCCAAATCTGGCTGTGACAGGCCGTCTGCCCCACATGGAATAGTGGAATACTATCGCCATTTTATTTTATTGTGTCAACTAAATCCTCATTAATGCAAACTAGATTCAACATACTGTTGTGGACTAACTTTCTGTGGTTTGGAGGCGAGGAATGATGCCACAACAAGGGTTTTCAATAGCAGGCTGTTTACTGGCAGAACGGCAGACATACAGTGTGTTTCCAACAGGTTGGCACAATAACAACAGGACTTCATAGGTCTGCAATAATACGGCAGCAGTACATGTAAACTCACACTAGTACTACTGTTTCTTTGGTGGGTGAGTCTGTCCGTGGTGGTCGGGTGGAGACGGAGGATTCCTCGGTACGTCTACACTCATTTTAAACCAGGCGGGCTGAACAGAATACCCATAACTCTCTGAGGCTGAGAGCCAATAGCAACAGATTACGTCTAGTAAAGACACATCATAGGCTGTGGGCAATGTTGTAGCAGGGCATAGAATGGCAGTTGTTCCCGCGTTACAATACTTAAAGCCTGCACGCATTCTAAATATGCCCCCGAAATAATTAGATATTCTATTTACAATGGGATGTGGACGGGAGCTGGTGCCACTTGGACCCGGACATAACGTAGCACTACAAAATGACGTCGGACTAATAAATACAGAATAGCAGTTTAAAAATGGCAATATTTTCTTGTCACCAGAGGGAGGTGAAAATGCATTTACAGCATCACCCAGCTGATGGCTGCCCAGATGGCTATGATCATGAGCACACAGGTGATAGCTGTTAGAGTTCTCAAACTCTGCCCGAACCCGACCAGACCCGACCCGACATTTTAGGGCCGGGCCGGCCTAAAATGTATGCTAATAAGTAGGGCCGGGCCGGGCCTAGGGCCTGATCAGTTAGGGCCGGGCCTTAATTTTCGGGCCCGATGACAACTCTAATAGCTGTTATGGATTAATTGTCTTGCTCAGGGACACCTCAACACATCTGGGTCGAACAGGCTACCTTCCGGTTCCTGATTGGTCCCTCGCTACTTTGGAGGGAGTGAGATCCAATCACAACTGAACAGTGCCAGACCAAATCTGCAGAGGGTTATTTTTATTTTATAATTTGCAATGGCAGATTTGTCTGGTTTCCAGGCTACTCTTTATCCACTCAGCTACATCGCCCTAAATATATCATGATACATAATGACTTCTGACGTATTTGTCTTGGGAAAGCAATAAGGTCAAATTATGAACTTCCAATGAATATCTCCTCGGTTTCCAGACACGGGTGTTACATTTTCCAGTAGTGAAGACTTGGAGCTACAGTTGATAAATATGATTCTGTCTGCAGCGTGATTCAATTCACAACCAGGAAAACGACGAAATAGAGAATGATGGTGAAAATAGACCCACCAGCTGTGACTGTGACATACTCTAAGTCTGTGATACATGGATACCATTTTACAGAAAAGTAGACAGAGAACTTTTCCAACAGTATTTTATCACAGTGATTGTTAAAACCTATGTTCCACTTTGGCATTCATTATACAGATTTTGCGCAAATTCCCAATCCCCATGCTGCTGATGCCCCCACTGGAACACATGCAGTTCATGATTCATAAAACAATAAAATATGTTGCAATCCATACAGTATGTCTACCTGTGTTTTGCTCCTTAACTGCACAGATTGTGTTGCATTTTGTTGACTTAAACCTAGCCTACCCTGTTCTGAGCATGTCATAACAGACGAACAATACATTTGTCAAAATAGGTGAACATTTAGATTGGCTATTTTTGGGGAAGATATTTAGAGGAAAAATAAGTCAGTGGTTAATAACAACAACAACACAGAACATGTATTACAGTTCCTCCCAAGAGTAAAACTGATAGTCACACATTAACTTCTGTCATTCACATTTAACTTGGCACAGGGATTTCATCCCACACACAAGGTCTATCTGACGACAGGTATTTCACTAACCTGCCATAAATACTGGAACGAGTTCTTGCAGTAATATTTGGTTTGATTTGTGGAGAATAACAAAGACAGAGAGTACATTTTATTAACCACTTAAACCCAAACTTCTAACTCACAATTAGCGCATTTAATGAGGTGATGGAGGGTGAATAGGTGAATGACTAACCTAAGACTGTTATGAACTTCAAAAAGCACTGTTGCTGCCCAGTGATCTGAACACCTAATGTATTTTACATGGATCCGATTACTAATGCATGCAGCGGGCCAAAAACATACATTTCTGGGCCGGAGAACTGTCCTGCTGTGTCAGGGCCCAGCATGCTAATGTTTAAATGGTTTGCATGGATAGAAATGTGTGAAGTGCAGTTGGAGACAAACGCCTTGGGACAGCAGAGTGAAAATGTTCATTCACCGCTGTTGCTGTCAGCAAATTCCCATTTAACACCTGGCATGAATAATGTGTCAGGTTACCGTCAGTGTCAAAAGCACACGTGTGCTGGTGGGAAATTGGTTATTTTTTACTGTATACAGTACATATGCTCAGCTTGCGTCTGCATGTGACTACTTTACTGACTACACCACTTACTGTATTGTTGTAGGTTGCAGTTAAATACTTAAATCCTAGTCGAGCGGAGTCCCATATTTCCTCTCTACACCAAACAGCTTGGCCAACATGCTTACAAGATGCTTACAACACGTGTTACAATTTACAATTTAATCCAGAGCGAGTTTACAGTAAGCAAGAACAACACAAGGTAATACATCAAATCCAAGGAAATAGTCAGTCATCTAGGATCATAAGTAAACCAAGAACCAATCATCCTTCTAACAGTAAAATACTGGACATTTAAACTATGAACACTATAGGATGCCAGATCAATAATGACTTGGCATCTGTCGACATAACATGCAAATTGTTAGCCTTTGCATGAGCCTGCAAGGTTGTCGAGGCTATAGGGCAAGTGCTACAGCATGTGCTATATGGGCTAAGGTGGAGTCTGAAGTGGTGAGTTTTCAGACTACGGTTACACGTTTCACAGACATTCACCCCAGAATAGCGATGTAGAGTTGTACAGCTGCTGTTTCTAGCGAATGTTGGCCTCCACAATAGGCATACTAAGGTTCAAGTGGTAAAGACTATAGACACTATATCGATAAGTAGCCTCCTTCAACAAAATAAATAAATAACAACAAGAAGAAATAAATAACTTAGGAGAATCCTGTGTGATGTAATGTAAAGGTCACATGAAAGAGCCTGTGCAGGTACTTCAGGAAGTAAACTCAAATGCTACAAAACATAGCACTGCCTCCTAAACAAGCGTGTGACCTTTACGCTGTTCCCTCTGTCTGCCATGGTTTTCTAGTCCCCCGTTTCATACGTCTCAGAAAGCTGAAAGGCCAAGAAATATAATCATCAGTATACTATCTCAGTGTCAATCTTCTCCTATCACTCATCACAAGTCATCGGGGTGACCCAGGGTTGGCTCAACTTGGCTGGTGCAGATATTTCCTGGTCCTTTGAAGGTCACAGAAACACATATGTATGCTTTCTTGACCTGCACCTATCTACTACAGTATGTAAAAAGAAAAATCTGTTTCATAGACCGCGTCACTTAAAGGGCAACTTTAGTTTTTTTCAACCAAGGTTCATGTTTTAGGTTGTTATTAGAGAAACTAAAAGGTGAGAGTTCATTTTCTTTCATTTGCTGCTTTCTTTCGTTTTTGGGATTTTAGCAGTTTCTGACAGGGGGGCGGGGGCATTCGAGCATGGGGCTAAATATGTATTTTTTTTACAAAATATTATGGCGATTTATGTTTTAATTATTTACTATAGTCCTACTAGACCCCAAGAAATTACATCTGGCCACAAAAGATCACAGGATCTACTGAATGTGTCAAACTGACATATTGAGCCTATACACACAGTATAAGCCTTCCCCCAGTAGGCTACCTTCACATTCAGTAGATCCTGTGATCTTCTGTAACCAGATGTAATTTCCTGGGGTTTATTAGGACTATAGGAAATAATACAAAAATAAATCACCATAAAATTTGGTAAGAAAATACATATTTAGCCCCATGCTCGAATGCCCCCGCCCCCCTGTCAAAAAGAGCTAAAATCCCTAAAACGAAAGAATGCAGCAAATGAAAATAAAATAACACTCATCTTTTACTTTCTCTAATAACAACCTAAAACATGAACCTTGGTTGAAAAAAAACTAAAGTTGTCCTTTAAATTGTATTGCTAGGGAACAGCTTAGCTCCAAGTTTATTTCCTGTCAGCGACTGATATTCAGAAACACTGCAACAGGAAATAATAAACATGAATCATCTATACAAATGTATACTATAAGATGAGTGACGATATCTGTCTATTAAACATAATTTAATTACAAAGTTGGGTCAGATTAAGTGGTGTTGGCTGGCATACAAAGGTGACAAAGCTTTTCCGTTTCCCAAACTTTGAATGCTCTTCCACAGATCTTGAGAGATGCAGCCATTTTTAAGAACAACCTTAAAATGCTACTATTTGAACAAGCATTGATGTTACATGATTTGAATTCCATGTTTGTGCTGTTATTTGCTGTCCTGTTTGAGATCAGTTGTACAGTTGTACTGACGAGTCAAATTTACAAAACAATTACAAATATTTACAAAAAATGCTGAATATTGTACTGTATGTCTATGGTGCAGTAAATGGAGACTTTCGATTAACAGAGAGAAAACTCAGATTATACACTTCAGAAGGAAGGCTGTACAGCAAAGTAACCACAGTTTTATGTTCGGGTCAATATCTTTGACTTATTCCCCCTCATACAAATACTTGTGTGCCATATTAAGTAAAATTAAATATTGCCCTGATTTAGGTTTTGCTACATTTACCAAGCTCTATGACGCCATGGTCTCTTCCATTCTGTTTTATGCAGCAGGTGTGTGGGGCTTTGAGGAGGCTACCGAATGTAAAAACATTCAGAGTAGAGCGTTGAGGTGTTTTCTCGGGGTGCATAAGTATACCACTAAGTTGGCCATTGAAGGTGACACAGGTTGGGAAAGCTGCCTGACAAGGCAGAGATGTGAGATGATCAGGTTATGGAATCGCCTTACCCAACTGCCAGAAGAGAGGCTTACAAAAATTATATTTAATTGGAATAAAAGATGTAATCATCCGTGGATAAGAGAGGTCTCCTCAATTTTCTCAATTTCTGACTTAAACCCATATTCTTTTTAAATAAAAGTAACATTAATACAGTCAAATATAAACTGTCAATGTTACTTCAGCAGAAATGGAGGGTGGACATTGTGAAGAAGGCGAAATTGAGAAGTTATATTCAATTTAAAGAGGATTACATGACTGAACCTTATGTTGCATTTAATTTAAAAAGAGGACAGAGGTCCCTCTGTGCCCAGTTAAGATCTGGTGCTTTACCTCTGGCAGTTGAGGTTGGCAGATATACTGGCGTTCCTGAGGAGCAGCGACTGTGCGCTCTTTGTGACCTGGGAGTTGAGGATGAGTTTCATTTTGTTTTCTATTGTCCACTATACCATGATTTAAGAGACGTTTTATTTGAAAAAAATCAGGATAAGAACCCAGATCTGTTTTGGATGTCTGAGTGTTTTATGTTAAATTGGTTGTTCAGTAATGAAGTTTTTGTTTTTGGAAAATGTATAGAGAAAGCATGGCAGTTACGTTGGAGAACGATGTATCCATGAGTAACTGTCTATTTGTGTATACGTATTAATATATATGTACAATTTTGTGAGTGTCTTGTAAGCCTGTGCGGGCTGGGCATCTTATGATGTAGGACACTTTAATAAAAACTCTATCTATCTATCTGTACAGGCTTTTTCTGTTCTAACTGCTGTTGTTCTGTTTTGAATCTCACTGTATGTAAAGCACCTTGTGAGTTCTCTCTATGAGAAGTGCTATATAAATACAATTTACTTACTCACATAACAATTTGTTCTCTTGTTCATGAACTTTAACTTTACTGCATGCATTGTTGTTGGTGTATTTTAAGAGATTTAAGAGATTAAAAACGATTTTTGAAAATACAATGTTTATATTGTTAGTTAATAATTATTATTAGTATGAATGGTCAGTGCCAAAATAAATGAGACTTTCCTACTAGGGATGTTAACAAGGAATTGAAAGCCGATTAATCACTGGTAAGAAATTCTTAAATTAAAATTCTCTGGTTCATTGGGTGGTTTTCTGTGATTGTAATGCTGTATGCCTGAGGAACGCACATGTGGGCCTGTTAAAAAGTCCCCCCCCCCCTGATAACCGCATGTAGTCTCACCATGGCTAAGGCTATGTGACTATCAGTATTAAATCTCAAATCGAAATCAGACCAGCCTCTCCTCTTTTGTGGAAATCTCACGAACGTTTGACCTACTCACCAATAAAAAGACGTGTTGTGTCAATAGAAAGCCTACTTTCCTTAGTGGACGCACTCTGAGCCCCCCACCACACGTATAAACGGTACTTTTTGGCCAAAAAGGGATTTAGTTTCCACCGGAAAAAGATATTATAAATATATATGGAGCTTTGTGTTGGTGTCTGAGATACCGCTTTAGCCTGGTTCTCTTCCTATCTATCGGAGAGATGCTTCTCTGTTAAATTTGGCGACTTCGTATCGTCCTCCACCCCCCTGTCCTCTGGAGTCCCCCAGGGCTCGATCCTTGGGCCTATTCTATTTTCTTTATATTTACTTCCTATTGGCCTTATCTTTAAGAAACATGGCATTTCGTATCACCTTTATGCGGATGATTCGCAAATATACATGCCCCTTAAAAAGGACAATAACGGCTCCCTGAAACCTCTGCTTGACTGTCTAAGTGACATCAAGGCATGGATGGCTCTTAATTTTCTAAGTGTCAATGAAAGTAAAACGGAGGTTATAGTGTTTGGACCTAGCGCTCCTGGTATCGTTCCCACTGACCTAGGTTCCCTGCAGCCATATGTGAAACCTGTGGTCTCAAACCTTGGCGTCAAACTAGACAATGCCCTTAAACTTGACAAACAGGTCAATGCGGTAGTTAGCTCTAGTTTCTATCATCTGAGGCTGCTGGCCAAAATCAAGTCGGTGCTATCTTTTAGTGACTTTGAGCGAGTTATACATGCCTTCATATCTACGCGGTTGGACTACTGTAATGCCTTGTACGCTGGTTTAAACCAAGCCTCCCTTGCTCGACTCCAGCTAGTCCAAAACTCAGCCGCTCGTCTACTCACAGGTACTCGCAGACGTGAGCATATCACACCTGTCTTGGCCTCCCTTCATTGGCTCCCTGTCCGCTTCAGAGTGGATTTTAAAATTCTTCTATTTGTCTTTAAATCTATAAATGGTCTGGCTCCTCTTTATTTGTCGGACCTTATTGAGGTTTATACTCCTGCTAGATCACTGCGGTCTGAGGGCCAGCTAAACCTCAGGGTCACAAAGAAGACCCGCTTAAAGTCCAGAGGCGACCGAGCCTTTTCTGTTGTAGCCCCTAAACTATGGAACGCACTCCCCTCCCACGTCAAATTGGCCCCCTCCATCGAGAACTTTAAATCCCGCCTGAAGACCCACCTCTATACCTTGGCTTTGAACCCCGCTTGAGTTCCTTTGGTCCTTGTATATGTTTCGTCTCACTGTGATGCTGTTGTTTTTCTGTTGTTTTCTGTAATGTGTCTCAGTTGTTGTCACTGTTTGTACTTTGTTTTCTCGCTGTTGTTTTTCTGTGTGGTAGCTTTAGTGCACTTGTTTTTATTTTATTTTATTCTCCTGTACAGCACTTTGTAAACTCTGAGTTTTAAAACGTGCTATATAAATAAAGTGGATTGGATATATAAAAATAGTAAAAAGTACCGTTTATACGTGTGGTGGGGGGCTCAGAGTGCGTCCACTAAGGAAAGTAGGCTTTCTATTGACACAACCCGTCTTTTTATTGGTGAGTAGGTCAAACGTTCGTGAGATTTCCACAAAAGAGGAGAGGCTGGTCTGATTTCGATTTGAGATTTAATACTGATAGTCACATAGCCTTACTGCAGGGCAGAATCGAAGCAGTAGAAGGCTATGGACCAGAGCTAGGTCCACATGTGGATCCAAACCAATGGCTCAGATTTAGAAAATAAAACCCAACAGTAGTGCAAAACAAGTACAGTAAATTAGAATATAGTGAAAATGGGAATGGCTTTTTCAGCATGACTATTTTAAGCATAATTATGGACTTTGACAGCACGCAGCTTTTGATTTCTGTTGTAGCCACAGAAAAGTCTCTGCTTTTGCATGTGATGTCACAGACAAGACAAGTGCACTTTTCATTTAATGTTATTCCTCATAAAAGTAGCCATTGCCTGGCCCTTTATCTCAAATGGTTAAATAAATATTTGATTAAGGAATGCCTTAATTGTGCTTTCTGAAATATAAGCAAAATGTAGATTTTTATGATTTACATTATTGAGGGAAATTAACATACGCAGATCAAATAAAATAAAACACAGCTTATCAACAAGCCGGTTGATCGATCGCTACGGTTATCATATTAATTAATCAATTATTTGCATCCCCAATTCCTACTTATGCATTGCTTAAAATTATGTTTGGTAAATGGGCAGATATTCTCTTAACCCCTTTTCTTGTATGGCATTGTCGCACAGCGAAAATAGCTAATTTATTATGTATTATTTTTTTATTTTTTTATAAATCTTGGAAAAAAGGTGTGAATATTACTTTCCACTCATTGGAAAGAAGTGTGACTCAGTGAGAAATGAATGGTCGGAAACATGCATGGCCCAGAATACAAAAGGATGTTATCTTGCTAAAGTACACTACAGGCAAGGTTATATACTGGGGATCAAACCAGTGACCTGGAGAAAGGCAATGAGACCACTCCACCACCGGAACCCAGATCGTTATGGGTACATTGCTACCCTGTGGCAAATATAAATATTTTATTAGCCTGTTGCAAATATAAATGTTTCATCAGCCTGTTGCCCATGTGTGCGAAGTGCTACCTGGATGTTTTATGCAGCAGGGCGGAGATGCAGACAAACACCTGACAAAATGAAGGACATCTCAAAGTCTGAGTGAAGGAGCGTTGTTTCCACTTATCTACCATGTCCTTTACTTTGACCAACATACTATACATTTCAAAGCCAACAGTTTTGGGGTTGTGCAACAACAAGACCTTTCAATACAGCCAAATTATAATACTCTTTACATTTGTAGGCCTATTACTGGCTTCCTTATTTTAATGACACTGAACTGCATTGGAGCAGTCAGCTCAGATGGGTTATCTGGAACGCTAAGTCGCTAACCAGGACCCAAAGATCCAATGTTCGAAACTTGAAAATGTGACTTTTGCCATCCTTACTTTACGAGGATAGATTGAATCATTTGTATTATTTTAATCACATGTGTTTTTTTATGAGCAGTGTGTGGGAAGCACTTCCTGAATATTTTAGTTGCGGGAGTGATATATACTACAGTAGGCTACAGTTAACTGCCAGCCAACACCAACCAAAAGTGTCACATTCAGTTATGATTTATTTGCTTCTGTGTAGGTGGTTCTACCTGGATTTAGCTTTGGTGAGGCACATACACTTACACACACTATGTTCAGTATGTTGGCTTGATATTTTGCTTTTAACTCTAGCATGGGCAATGGACTGCAACCCCACTGCATGTCCTTGCAGGAGACAAGCGCAGACCATCACGCGCATACCAGTGCGCACGCACGCACCCACGCACCCACACACACACACACACACACACACACACTGTGATATGCTTCTTTGTGTACTGCAACATAGTGGAACATCTGTCCCTCTCACACACGCGGCGGTGGTTCAGGGGTAGAGTGCCTGGATGGTAACCGTAAGGTTGCCAGTTCGAACCCGGGCTCCCCCAGAGTTACTGTCGAAGTGTCCTTGAGCAAGACACTGAACCCCTAATTGCTCCCGATGTGCTATGGTGCCTTGCATGGTTTCCGCTGCCAGCGGTGTATGAATGTGTGTGTGAATGGGTGAATGTAATGCACAATCTCTGTAAAGCGCCTTGGATAAAGGCGCTATATAAATGCACCATTTACTAATTATGCTTGATTTATATTTGGACATAGCCAATCTATAGTTTCTCACACAATTGTTATAGCTGGGGGCGCGCACTTGTAAAGATTTGGCTTTTGGTTACTAGTTTTTGAATTTTGCCGTGGTGTTAGGTATGGGTATAAGGTTTTCAAAAAGCTGTGCAAACACGTTGGGTGCGCCCCCTAGTGGTCTGTTTGCACAGACTCAAATATTATGTATAGCTATGGTTGTAAACCAAAATAATTGATAAAATAGATTTTTTAATGGATTCTGTTACTATTGGTGTGCTAAAGAACATACTAAAATTTAGGAAAAACGAACAACCAGAAAGGCATCGTATTCAAGATGGCGTCCACGGTGGCATAAATGAGCTAAAATGTAATGTAAAAAATTATCACAATTATGCAATTTGTAACTACTTTTTGAATTTTGGCATGGTGTTAGGTATGGGCATAAGGTTTTCAAAAACCACCGTAAACTCATTTGGCTCGCCCCCTAGTGGTCGGTTTGCAATGAAACCACTATTAGATATGGTTGAAACCCCAAATAATTAATAGAAGCAATTTTTCAATGGATTATGTTACTAAATAACATACTAAATTCTTACGATATGTCTTTATGGAGTAAACATTGCTCTAAGTCTAATAGACCCCCAGGTGTGGTTTTAAATTACAATATGCAAATATGTCTTCCCTGTGTATTTTTCGTCTCTTCCTGAAAGCTGAAAGCCTTTGAGTCAAAAGGCCCAATCGAAATACACCATCTTAGTGACACTAAAATCAGCCTCTCCCCTTAGGCCCAAACCACACCAATGCAACTCCTCGCAACAAAACAGTTTTAAGGACATGTCACAACAATGCAACTCTTTACAACTGCCATTGGGGATAATGGTTGTGTAGCACCCAGCCAAGACCCGGCCCACAACAGCCCTACCAATCGGGCTCAGCCCTGTTGGCACGACAGGTTGTGTCGGTCTGGCGAGTGGGAGACTGGGGTTCAATCCCCAGCAACTACTCGTTTGGTTGCGAGGATACGCATGGCGATTCATTGGTGTTATTTGGGCCTTATTATCACACAACTGTGGGTGCGGCTTAAATTCAGTTGGGAGATGCTATGGGTAAAACCAGGTATTCTTAATGAACTGTGAGTGTGGGCGGCCACATAAAAACAATTTAAACACAAAGTATAATCATACTGATAATCATGTTTTAGGGGGGGTCACGGTACTCAGTTTTTAAGTAATAAGAGAGATAGGTTACATAGCTGTCCCTTGCATGTGCCCCCATGCCCATGTGCCCCCATAAAGTGTCCACGGGCCCCAATGCTGATGTCATCTTCACACTTTAAAATGTCCAAACATGTGTCACATTGATCAGTATGGGAGGAGACTGGGACTTTCCCTCCCAGAGGCTGGTACAGTATGTGCACACACGCACCCCCACACACACACCCACACCCACACCCACACACACACACACACACACACACACACACACCTACATGATGTTCTCGGTTGTCAGTGTGGAGGAGAGTCACACACACGAGTACACCACACCACTTTGTGCTCCCGTTCTGGACTCTGACATGAGCGATGGACTGGAAATGATATACAAATCCCTCAAGCCTGTCCTTAAATATTTGGTTGTGATATCCAGCTTGAGGAATAGAATGGATGGTTCTATCCTTTGGCACATACACACTGGTAGATAAATACACACGCCGACCTTATTTGATCCATGTGTTGAACTTGGAACAGAGGAATCAGGATGAGCTCAAAGTCTTTGTCATGGACACACAAACACACTCAACCTCACACTATGTTGCCAGTGGTGAGAAAAGTAGTAAAATGTTTTACTTAAGTAAAAGTAACAATACTCCATTAAAGAAATACTCTGTTACAAGTCAAGAATAAAAAAATAACTTGAGTAAAAGTACAAAGATATTGGCTTCAATATGTATCAAAAGTACTTATTGTGCAGAATGTCCCATTTCAAGAAAATAGCAATCACAAGCTCACAATGAGGCACATCGCGTTAGATCGGCTATTTTCAAATGGTCGAAATGTGGTTAATGTATGTTTTGTAATAATATAAATCTAAAAGTTAACTAATAACTAAAGTTTTCAAATAAATACTAGTGGAGTAAAAGTACAATATTTGGATCTGAGATGTAGAAGTAAAAGTAATGGAAATTGGAAATACTCAAGTACAGTACAAATACCTCATAATTGTACTTAAGTACAGTACTTAGGTAAATGTACTTAGTTACTTTCCACCACTGGGAGTCGCTGTGTTGTGAGCAATGGATTGGAACGGTCACTGCGACTGACATGAGCATGCGCACACACTCACTGTCTTTCACATGCACACCCTGTCGAGGGCAACAGACTGGAACGTTACGTCCATGTGGCTAGCGTGCATGTCCACAAACATACATACACACGCACACATGGTGCGTGTGTGCTATAGATTGGAAAGGGCCATCATTCAGGCTGACCTAAGCAGTCAGCTCTTTGAACACAGCCGACTCCTCCTCCATTCTCCTCCATTCAAAATGCTGCCGCACGTCCACCAAAGTAACTACGTACAATTACTCAAGTGGACTTACAGTAAGTACAACTTTGAGGTACTTTGACTTTACTTGAGTATTTCCATTCTTAGATACTTTATACTTGTACTCCACTACATATCAGAAATCAGAGGCAAATATTGTACTTCTACTCCACTACAGTTATTTAAAAACTTAGATTGACTTTATAGATTTAGATCATTACAAAACATAGATCTACAAGCTCACAACACGAACACATCATGACATGTTTAAACGTAGTGTGCGTATCATCTTGTGCCCGGGGCCAGTGTAATATACGAATTGCCTTTCGGCTCTGCACATACGGCGGCAAGTTTGAGACTGAATGGTCAGATCATGTCTGAATTATGCCAGGGAATTTTTTTGTGTGACAGATACACACATACACATTATAGATACATAGCCACAGGTTTCTTTTTGAGCCGTGCCTCCGCTCCATTATGCAGCTATGTGTGTCCCTATGTGTACAGTCTGTCCAAGCACGGACAGCTGCAACACCTAAAGTGGCCAGCCCAGTAGAGTACAGCACAGAGTCAAGTGGCACAGAGTACACTACAGCAGTGGTTCCTAAAGTGGGGTCCAGGGACCCCCAGGGGTCATTGAGGGAGTTCCAGGGGGTCCCCAGCTAAATGATAGTTTGGAACCAAATGGACCATTATGGGTCTGTAACTCTAAGAGTGTATAAAAATGGAACCAAATGGACCCGTTAAATTAACATTGATTTTACAGTATAAATTGGGTGTTGCAGAGATATGTCATTAAATGGGGGTCTGTAGACTAATGCATGTCAAACCTGGGGGTCCTTGAAATTAAATAGGTTGAGAATCACTGCCTGAGAAGTAAAGCTCTTCTCTTATGGGGGTCCCTGGCAGACCTTTTCAAATGGTCCCCCCACACGGTAACTGTCATTTCTCAGTTTGTAGTACACACACACGCGCACGCGCACACGCACACACACACACACACACACACACACACACGTTCAGAGAATAGTGGTCCAAATCCTCCTAAAAATCAGGCATCTTCCCATCTTGTCTTGGTTTTCTAGTAATTTCTTCCCTTCTCTAGTCTAATCCCTCTCGTTGCCTGTTGTCTGAAATCCTCTTTTTCTCAATACGCCTCCTAACATTCTACTGAGACCAATTTTCACTATCACCAGGACTGCAAGCTCTATGTCTATGCAATGCAAATTATCTGGTGTGTGTGTGTGTGTGTGTGTGTGTGTGTGTGTGCAAGGGTGTGAATCAACCAAGAGTGTGGGACAAAAAAGTATTTATTTTTAATGGAAAGCTGAGGAGAGGCAGTGGAAACCTGTGTTTGTGACCTCCATTTCTGGCTGCATGGCACATTGGTAGAGTGGCTGGATTGAGTGGCTATTGCAAAGCACTCAGCCATCCATCGACCCATAGACATTGATCTGCTAACTCCCATGACCCTGAATGGCTGCTCAGTATGCTATGCAACACACACACACACACACACACACACACACACACACACACACACACACACACACACACACACACACACACACACACACACACACACACACACACACACACACACACACACACACACACACACACACACACACACACACACACACACACACACACACACACACACACACACACACACACACACACTCTCTCTCTCTCTCTCTCGGCTAATTCTTGGTGATCACGTTCCAAACGTTAATTGACTGGAATCAGTCCAGGATAGAATACAAAAAAACAGTTGCACAAGTTATAATTTGGAGGATATATATATATATATATGGGCCATTCTACGGGTTCAAATTGCAGTCCCACAATGAAAAACACATATCAAAAACAATTTAGTGTTCAGACTTTTCACTGTAGTAATGTCATAGTATGGTCCCTTAGAGTATCCAAGTATGGTCCGGGTGAGCAGTATGGGTTAGCGCCCAAGCCTGTGTCCTCCGTGAGGAGGAAGCCCAACAACCTTAGGTGAGGCCTTTAGGAGGGACATGCAAGCAGCAAGCGGAGCGGCAGCACCATTGCCCTGCAGAACCATTGCCCACCACTCCTGAATGAAGTGTCTGGTGCTGGGACCCTGGTGCAGGAGTGGACCTGGTGAGACGTAGGAGGGGCCCGGACAGGAGACAACCCACAGAGCCTATTCCCCCCATGCGCCAGAAGTGTACCCCCCATTTGATTTCTTTTATAGGGAAGTTGAAATAATAATTGATTTTGTAGATTTTTTTTAAATTAAAAAACTTTATATAAAAAATGCTGTCCCATGTTTTCATGTCACTACCGAAACAGAAAGAGTTTAAGTACATAGATGGAGCCTGGTTTAAGCCACACCCCTACACTCTTCACCAAGAAGTGACACATAGACTTCATGTTCATCATGGCCAAATGATGAGTAGCTAGTTTACTTCAGTCTGAAATTAATGTCTGCCAAAGTCTGAAAATCTGTGTGTGGTTTTAAGGAGTGTCACTACCGAAACTATTTAGTTTCTTTTTTACTAAATGTGATGTTTCTATCCATGTACATCAGTTCAAAGCTGTTTTTCTTAGCCATTTTTTCCTAGCATTGTAGAGTTAAGCTAAAAACTAGATAAAATTGTCACTACCGAAACAATTAGTCACTAATTAGTGACATGATTGTTTCGGATAGTGACAAAATTGGATGTTTATGCTTTTTACCTAATTATGGCAGAGAGAGACAGAGTGAGAATGAAGGCAAAGGAGATGGAGAGGTTTGTTGGGCTTCCACACGACCTAGCACCGAAGTGATCAGGCAGTAGTAGTAGTTTAGTAGTAGCTTGAGCAAATGTAAAGCATCTTATGAGTTAATATTTTGTAAACTATGGCACCACATTGTAAAGACAATGCTGTGGTCACTACCGAAACAGTGCAGTCACTACCGAAACACTGGTTGTTTTGTCTAAAATCAAAGATAGTGAGTTATGATTGGTTAGGTTTATGTGTAATGTCAACTACCAATAATGCTGAAATCAATATAATCAACTTTAAACATTTTACAAAGAATATTGGGTTTAGATTTAGATTACTCTCAATAATTCAACATCAATTTAAATGTATTTAATTGTGGAACCACCTACCTAAATTCTTAAAAATGGTCTGTGCAGGGGGGAATTGAAAAAATAAAAAATAGATTAAAATAAGTATCTTTATTCGAAGGTAAAAGTCTATGTTTCAGTAGTGAATTTGGGGAGAGGAAAGATATTCCAATACATTATTAAAATACAATATGATAATTGACTGTGCCTTTACTAAATATGTGTCCCTTAGATCTGGTGCAACATGAATATGGTCAAAGCTTTTACAAAATGGCATACCAATTTCACTCTGAATTTGAACCAATTCGGTAGAATGGCCCATATATCTATCTCTGTCCAGGAAAATAAAAATACATACACCATAATCCATGCAATTGCACACACAGCTAAGGATGAGAAATTATGTGCAGATATACACCTTTATGGTCAGTTATTTCAAAAGGTCTGCAGAAGCATATGCATACTACTCTTACACAAATGGGATCTGCAGCTCAGTGTGGCTGTGGCAGGTGAATACAAATGTTGTTTAACCACATAAACACTAAACTAAATTGGTCAGCGTTCCCCAGGGTTTTCTGCTTTTTCCCCTCTAGTCTACACAGTACACACCATCTCTTTGCTGAAAATAGATTGTTATCAGGGTCATACTAGGGTGGGGCCTAGAACCCATATACTGCTAGGTAGGAACCAGTTTAGAAAGCTCAACTGTAGTAGATCCCAGTAGATTTCAGGGTTACCATTGCCAGATTTAGCACAGAGCATGGTTCAATAAGATCATATATGGTGAGGTTCCCATATTATTTTTAAGAAATGTTTTACTCAGGTTAACGAAGTACGCAATTTTTTCACCAGAGCCAGTGTAGCCACTTTAACAGTAAAGTGGCCAAGGGATTACTACTACTTACTGAGGTATTTTAAACAGCAGACAAAATAATGCCTATTACTTAACTACCATTATTAGAAAAGGCTAGTCTCGAGAAAAATAAGGGAATGCTTGATTTATATATGTATGTACTGTAGGCCTATATGTTTTGTATATTGTATTCTTAACTTATTTTATTTTTTAATACTGTTTTTATTAGGCATTTTTTGTATATGACAACTTATAAGACAATCTTTGACAATAATAATGAGTTATATAAAATGAAAGATAAAGACAGATAATGTACATTCCACATACAATACATAATAAAAAAGATATATAAATGGTATTCTTAACTTATTAACTGGAAATGGAAAATTTGTTTTAGGATTTTATTGTGTCATCCTCAAACAACCATGTTCCTGTGACAAATGGGCAATAAGTGCTTTAGTTTTTTAGATACCCCTACCAGAGGTAGAACCAAACACAACATAGTTTTTCCTCATCTCTAAGGCCTCCCACACATGAAATGGATTCTAGTGAAAAAATATTTTACTGCCAAAGTGGTGAAATTGATATATAAAGTTATACACCCCAAAATAAAAATAAAGCCTGTCCGTCTGGGGGTTGAGGCACTTAAAGTCATGTAGATTCACAATGGAAGCTCTGAGAGGTTCAATATCTGAATGTCAATATGAGATAGTCATTTGAACACATACCTACAGTAGGCGGAATTGTACATCTATGTAGATGTCTTCTCTACTTTGTAGTGACTCTGGAATGGATTGTCATAGCAACACATACAATATGAGGGCTTGTAGGAAAGGTGAGGTTCTACTGAATCCAGCAATACCTTGTATAAATGTAGCTTGCATAATCGTGGAGTTATGCCACTAACGTATATGGGTCCCAAACGGGGAAAATAAAACTATTGAAATCTACAATATCGCATTAGTTTTATTTTTACTTCACTTATCAAGGGTGGGAAAACATTAAAAATTTTCACTTGAGTACAAATCCCTAAAATGTTTGAAATGTCTCAAACTTGAGAAATGAGAAATTGTGAACAAATATATGCAGCTTCAACAATAGTACAGAGAAATATGCAGGCATAGGAACTACTAACTATTATTATGTTGCAGCACACCTGACCTGGATGTTCCCTCATCAAGCTCAAATCTCAATATTATCCTCATAATTATAAATAATCCAGTTATTCATTTCTGTAGAGTTATTTGGTTACAGTCAATGTATACTACAGTATTTGGCTCCACCTATGTGCATCTTATGTGAAGTGTATCGGAAATCGGGCCGATCATGCCATTTTTAAATGGGAGCACAAAAATTTGATTGGGACATCCCTAGTATCAATATGATATCCATATCATGATATTAGACTGGATATTGTCCATGATTTGGGATATTGTACTATTGTGATATGGCATAGGAGTTGCATAAAAATATAATTTTCGGATGGGGAAAAATCGGTACCGGCAGATACTCAAAATTAAAATGATTGGAATCGGATTGGGAGCAAAAAAGTGTGATCGGGACATCCCTATCCATAGTTGAAAAGCCCAAGGCAGAAGACCTTCAACTCTTACTAAATGTTGCTCAACAGAGAGATGATGATGTTCATAAAACCGTGGCTCTATACAGACAATATGCTGCAGTAATGAGCAAGTTGCAAATGTTGAGTGAGAGCATGCCTGCACCAGTCTCATCAAGAAGACTGAATAGGGTTGATACAACATTGTTTAACATACAAAGAGATTGTTTCATTTGTGTGAAGGCCAGTACAAGACCACAACATCCGATAGCCATTATATGGTACTGGTGTGTGTACCAGAGACTTAAGGTCCTTCATGCAGCATCAGAAAGGTTGATGAAGTTGTACATCATCTGCTCCTCTCGTACCCAGATCTATTTGTGCATGATGACAAATATACAATATATATAATACCGGTAATATGCCGGGGCGGCAGTGCCTCAGGGATAGAGTGGCCGGATGGAGAACCGTGAGGTTCAGTGCCTCAGGGATAGAGCGGCCGGATGGAGACCCGTGAGGTTCAGTGCCTTAGGGATAGAGTGGCCGGATGGAGACCCGTGAGGTTCAGTGCCTTAGGGATAGAGTGGCCAGCAGAGCGGCCGGATGGAGAACCGTGAGGTTCAGTGCCTCAGGGAGAGTGGCCTGTAGAGCGGCCGGATGGAGAACCGTGAGGTTCAGTGCCTCAGGGATAGTGTGGCCTGTAGAGCGGCCGGATGGAGAACCGTGAGGTTCAGTGCCTCAGGGAGAGTGGCCTGTAGAGTGGCCGGATGGAGAACCGTGAGGTTCAGTGCCTCAGAGAGAGTGGCCTGTAGAGCGGCCGGATGGAGAACCGTGAGGTTCAGTGCCTCAGGGATAGTGGCCTGTAGAGCGGCCGGATGGAGAACCGTGAGGTTCAGTGCCTCAGGGATAGTGGCCTGTAGAGCGGCCGGATGGAGAACCGTGAGGTTCAATGCCTCAGGGATAGTGTGGCCTGTAGAGCGGCCGGATGGAGAACCGTGAGGTTCAGTGCCTCAGGGATAGTGTGGCCTGTAGAGCGGCCGGATGGAGAACCGTGAGGTTCAGTGCCTCAGGGATAGAGTGGTCGGATGGAGAATAGAGGCTAAATACAAACCCTGGAAACATACAGCATTACAATTTGTAGAACATGGAAAGTCTGATGTTGCATGCTCTAAAAGTGTGCCCATGGGAAATGGGCACAATGAGAGAAGATGCACATCTCCAAGAAAATCCAGAACTACTTCATAGACCTGCAGATATATCGATGAAGAAAACCATGGACCAGTGTCTTCAGTATGTCATAACTCTTATTTATTGAAAGTGATGACTTTCATTTATTTAAAGGAAAATGTGAACTACTTCAGTGATATTAATAAAAGCTTTAACATAGATACTGGTCTGCTGTTCTGATTCTATGTTTTATAGCTGCTATATTTCGTTTAGAGATTTAGTGTTTTAGGTAGCATTTATGATATTTGTCATATGCAAAGAGATCTGGGTACGAGAGCAGCCGATGTACAACTTCAATCTTTCTGATGCTGCATGTGAAGGCCCTGTCTCTGGTACTCTGACCAGTAGTCCTGGTTTTGTCTATGAACTGATTGAAACAAGACCGCAAGGACTTTTTTGTGCTATCCCTTTTGGACTGATTGTATGACTGTACTATGTTGCTGTTTTTACATTTATGTCTAATAAACTATTAAATCCATCAATCAATTAATCAATTGTACTGGCCTTCCCACAAATGAAACAATATCTTTGTATGTTAAACAGTGTTGTATCCTATTCAACAATGTTGTACCCTATTCAGTCTTCTTGACGAGACTGCATGCTATCACTCTGGTCTTACTGGAGTAGTTTTCTCAACATGATATATGATAAAATGAGGAGAGTATATTGAATTTGGGTTTGCCAGGGTTTTATGAACATCATCTCTCTGTTGAGCAACAGTTAGTATGTGTTGAAGGTCTTCTGCCATGGGCTTTATACATTATACGTCTTGTTTTAGCAAAGATGATACAAAGATTTGGATCCAATATTCCATTTTGGTAAAATGTTAAAGATACACTTCAGAATTTTTACATTATCTATGGTGTGCATTGCGCACACTATGTTTAGGCTATAGTATAAGTATATGTGCAGTAACCATATTACAAGTGATACTAATTAAGTCCATTTTCCATTCTGGTGAAATAGTGACTACCGGACAGGCAGTAGGCTCTGTTACACTAAAGAACTAAATGCTGTCAGTTTATGAAGAAAGCCACATACTGTAGGCAATAAGATGCAGGTGGAGCCAAATACTGTAGTATAACTTGACTGTAACCAAATGGCTTTAACCAAACTACACAGAAATGAATACGGTAACGGTTATGAGGATAATATTGAGATTTGAGCTTGATGAGGGAACATCCAGGTCAGGTGTGCTGCAACATAATAATAGTTAGTTCCACTGTATGCCTGCATATTTCTCTGTAGCCTACTATTGTTGAAGCGGCATACATTTTTTCCACAAATTCTAATTTCTCAAGTTTGAGACATTTCATACATTGTAATGTAGGATACATCACTGAGCATACGTCCCAGGTGCATCCATGCGATGTTTTTTTGTTATAGTTCTTCTATTTATAGTGACTCATAGGAATAGACTATGTGACAACCAGGTAGTCTGGTGACCACCGGAGAGACGGGTGACAGCCGGAATGTAGACGGCACCCGGGTGAGCAGTATGGGTTAGCGGCCCAGCCTGTATACGTTAGTGGCATAACTCCACGAGTATGCAAGCTACAGTTATACAATTGGTATTGCTGGATTCAGTAGAACCACAACTTTCCAAATTCCTACAAACCCTCATATGTGTTGCTATGACATTTCAGAGTCACTACAAAGTAAAGAAGACATTCTACATAGATTTCCGCCTACTGTAGGTATGTGTTCAAATTACTATATCTCATATTAACATTCAGATATTGACATGCAGTCTCTTCTAGAATGTAGAGGTATGTCCTGGCTTCAAGTATGCCAAGTTTTGAACCTCTCAGAGCTTCCATTGTGAATCTACATAACTTTAAGTGCCTCAACCCCCAGACGGACAGGCTTTATTTTTAGTTTGGGGTGTATAACTTTATATATCAATTTCACCACTTTTGCAGTAAAATATTTTTTCACTATAATCCATTTCATGTGTGGGGGGCATTAGAGATGGAAAAACTATGTTGTGTCTGGTTCTACCTCCGGTAGGGGTATCTCCAATTTTTAGGGCCAATGTCACTAGCCTATGTGGTTTTAGTGCTTTTCAAATAAATAAAATTCGAGCTGCATCTGAGTTTTGTACAAAAAACACTCCTTGGGCTAAAAAAGGCCATAGCCATCATCACAAATGTGATGAGGTTACCACATTTTGGGCACATTTGGGCAAGTGGACGTTGTGTATGTATGTGTATATATACAATATTTTAGGCAAAAAAAAAAAAAAAAAACGATATACCAAATTTCCCATTTTAAACAAAAGAAACCTGTTGCTGGACTACCAACAATTACATTCCTTTTCATAATCTGTACTTAACAGCAAGGAGAGCACAAGATCAAAGTGTAACTACCTCCCACGGGCCTATTAACAGCTCTGTGGGCTGTAGCCCATGACTCACGTGCGAGCACACACACACACACACCTTGGGAAACATACAAAATTAGCTAGGTATATCTACATTCAATACTTGCCTATGGTGACCACCATGGAAAAATATTGCCTATGGTGACCAATATTGCAATATTCAAAAATATATATAATTATTGCGTATAAGCCTGAGACAAGCAAAAACACAATCTTGTTAATCAATAAAATGGAAGTCCAGGTCATACAATTCGGGGTCCATATCAGCTAAGCACTAGAAACGTGACGCCTGGGCATATTGTCCCGGCTGACCTGCATATGTGTACTTACATCAAGCTTGCTGATCCACATTCTGCGTATTATGCCGAATATGAAAGCATCCACTGGAGCACGAAACCTTGACGATCGATAACTTCCACTGGACAGATCGATAACCTCCACTGGACAGGGTCCAATCAAGTTCACAGTTTCATTCCAAAGTCTGTTTGATAGAAGAGATGTCTGTAAACTTGTACCCATGTCATTGTTTCACTTTATTTTGCGCCTTCGTTCTAACCGAGCTTCTTCAGAGCATACATAATTCATTAATGGTTCATGTATGCTTTGATAGGCTGAAAGCTCAAAGTGAAACACGTATAAGTGTGTAAAAATCAGTTTGGACTAATTGATGCACCTTGATGCAAAGCCTTAGCTGGGTGGAGCGGTGGTTATCTTGCATTATCTGTAGGAGCCATCTTATTTGATTTGACTTATTCGTGACCAAATGGCGCCCCCACTGGTTGCCTTGAGAAATGGCACCATGGTTCCCTTTAATTAAGCCACAGGCCCACAGCTGTAGGTGGAAAGACGCCAGTATAGATACAGATTTCAACAGCTCGCACGCAACGCAAACAGCGCAGTTAAAAGAAAAGAAAGGAAAGAAAGAAAGAAAGAAAAGTAGCCTACTTTATTATTTGTTTATGGAACGCTGCGCTCGTCTGTTTTTTGAGACCTTTATTTAGTTTATGTCTGGAGCCTGTTCTTGTTTTGTTTGCCCCGTTTATTTTGAAACCATTGCACTCACAACACAAACTCCTACCATAACATCAACCTGTTGCAGTCATCAATCACCATCGACAAACTACAAGTGAGTAAACAACAAGACGCCCATGTCACAAAGTGTGAGCCCGTTGCTAAACCGTATATATCTGGTGATGTAAGAAAGAAAGGCATATTGGCCCTACATTCAAGTTGAAATCTACTCTGATACGGACACAAGTATTGAAATTGGATCGATTGGGAGGATCTAACGATAATGGATGTGTCACGCTATTGAAGCTAATGAAATAAGCGCTGCTGTTGTATTCTAAATACGGACTATAAGTTTGGATCTGGAAAATAAGCGCTGCTGTTGTATTCTAAATACGGACGTCACGTCACGTTTTGATGTCTGTAAATGGAGCGGAGAAATTACTCCAGTGTGAAAGAGAGACAGCGCATGAAGATGTTGTTCATGCTTCTGATAATGCACCAGCAATTGAGGGTAAAAGGCAAGTGAAGCCTACACCAAAGGCACTTGAAGCTAATTATGCAAAACAATGCAATGCACGAAAAAATAAACTTGGACAGCTCACAAACAAACAAAATGTATTACAAGCACTCATGGTTGATTACAAAAACCTTGCATTAGTTAAACAAGAGTACGATGAATTTAGTACTAAAACAAACGATTTCAAATCACTTCACAATTCTGTACAGCATTTATTATTAGAAGAAGAGGCCTTAGAGGATCATGAGCAGTGGTATAAGCCTAAACTTCAAAGCATATGTCAATTTCATGACAAAGTTATCTCATGGATGAATAATGCCCCTGCTGTTATGGCACAAATCCCACCAGAAGTGACACCGGATGTTCAACTTCAAGTGACACAAGCAATTAGTGTGAAATCACTGTCAAAATCAATCGATAATGTTTCAATTGGCATGATAAGCAGAAAGAAAACAGCTACAAGCTCCTCTGTATTGAGGGAGGCAGAGGCTGAAAGGGCGGCTCTAGTTGCACGTGCTGCTGCTCTTAAGCAAAGACGAGCATTTGAATTACAGGAGGCACAGCTCAAAGCCAAAAGAGAAGCCTTTGAATTGGAAGTTGAACTCGCAGCCGCTGATGCCAAATTGAAAGCATTAAATATCGGTAAACATGTAGACACTAACTTAATTAACCCATTAATCCACATCAATGAATATTTTGCCTCAATGCAATCTTTACCAGTAGACAGCCAGAAGGTTGATAATTATTATAGATTGGATGATGAAGAGGAAGATGATGTTGATGATGAGGATGATGGGGATGGTGAAGATGACGATGATGATGATGATGACGACATTGATGACTATGATGAAGAGCAAGGAGCTACTTCACATCCACCACAGAGACAAAGGTCTCAGCACGCCCCTTGTAGCCAATCACGGCAGCCACAGAGACAAATGTCTCAACATGCCCCTAGTAGCCAATCACGGCAGCCACAGAGACAAATGTCTAAGCAGCGTTCACGGTCACGCTTGCCTGTTTCTCACCAACAACCCCCGCAGCCTAACCCAAACATTGGCTTGCAAGATGGTGCTCGGGTTAATGTACAAGCAGGTGTAGGCATGATAGAAATTATGAGAAAACAAAATGAAATCACTGAAATGTTAGTTCAAGAACAGAGGTTCTCACTCTTGCCATCTAGAGAAATTCCTGTCTTTAGAGGTGACCCCTTAAGCTACATTTCTTTCATTAGAACGTTTGAACACTGTATAGAAAGCAAGACAAGCAATGACAGAGATAGACTTCTCTTCCTAGAACAGTTCACCGATGGGCAACCAAAGGCAATTGTGAGGAGCTGCCTCCACATGGATTCCCAAAGAGGCTATGTAAAAGCAAAACGTCTGCTACGCAAACACTTTGGGAATGAGGTTCTTATTGCTTCTGCCTATCAGGAAAAGATTCTGAATTGGGATGTAATCCGTTCAGAAGATAGCAAAGCCCTACACAAATTCTCACTCTTCTTGAGAACATGCTGTAATGCTATGAGCAATAACGAAATTCTACAAGACATGAACAATCCAACACACCTGAAATCAGTCTTATCAAAGCTACCATTCAGGCACAGAGAGAGGTGGAGAACCGTGGCATATGATTATCATGAACGCACACACAGAAGAGCCAAGTTTCCACAACTCGTCAACTTCATTGAAAGACAAGCAAACATTGCTGTAGACCCTCTCTTTGGAGAAATCCAAGATACAAAACAGAAAGACAAGAAACCAAACTTGAAATCCATTCCCGTTTCATCACACCCTAAAAGCAGTTATAAAAGCAGTTTTGCCACAGTAACAGAATCACAAGAACCTAAGTCTCAGTCAAACAACTCTACATCCACCTCACAGAAATCGTGTTTCTTTTGTAAAGGCAATCACAGCACAGATCTGTGCAAAGATTTTGATAAAAAAATGCACAAAGATAAGGTTGAATTCTTCAAAGCCAATGGCCTATGTTTCGGATGTGTAACTCAAGGCCACTTGAGTAAATCTTGTACGAAAAGACTAACTTGTAAAATTTGCACAAAAAAGCATCCTTCTGTGTTGCACATTGAATTTAAGAAAGACTCAGTTAAAGGTCAAGCAAGTCCAACCACTGATAGCATGTCAGTAAGCAGTGCATTAGTCACCATGGAAAGGCCCATCCATACCGGGGCCGGTGACCAGCAAAAACTATCAATTGTCCCTGTGCAAGTTAAATTAACTAATTCCAACCAAATTCTCAAAACGTATGCTTTCCTTGATCCAGGAAGCACTGGAACCTTTTGTACAGACGCTTTAAGGAAGCAACTGAATGCCAAAGCAACACCAACTCGAATCCTACTTCGAACCCTAGGACAAGAAAAGGTCATAAATATCAACAGAATCAATGGACTGGAACTGTCAAGTCTTGAAGGAAAAGATTTCCTAAAACTGCCACCACTTTACACTCAAAAAGAAATTCCTGTAACCAACAAGCAAATTCCCACTCAGGTTGATGTGCAAGAATGGGACTACCTAAAAGAGGTCAAGTTACCATATATTGATGCAGATATTGGACTCCTGATTGGTAATGATGCAGCTAAGTTTATGGAACCTTGGGCAGTAATTAATAGTAAGGGTAATGGGCCCTATGCAGTAAAGACAAGACTTGGATGGGTGGTTAATGGGCTACTAAACGAACCCACAATGAGCTGTAAGCAGCCAACCCATATTTTCAGTAACCGCATATCTATAATAAATTTGAATGACCTCATGATCCAACAGTTCAATTATGATTTTCCAGAAAAGGGTTACGAAGAGAAGGCAGAAATGTCTATAGAAGATAAAAGATTCATGCAAATCATGTCTGACTCCACTCAAATGAAAGATGGTCATTACCAAATAAACCTTCCCTTCAAACAGAAAGATGTTGCAATGCCCAACAACCGCCATCTGGCAGAGCAGCGTGTCATGTCGCTAAAGAGGAAGTTCAAGAAAGATCCTGAATTCCACAAAGAATACACTGACTTTCTTCAAAGTGTCATTCAAAAGGGACACGCTGAAGCTGTACCTCAAAGACAGTTAAAACCTGAGGAAGGAAGAACATGGTACTTGCCTCACCATGGTGTACGCCACCCAAAGAAGCACAAACTTCGTGTAGTCTTTGATTGTTCTGCGTCATTCCAAGGTACATCATTAAACGATGAGCTTATTCAAGGCCCAAATCTAACCAACACACTGCTGGGTGTCTTAATCCGCTTTAGACAAGAGCCAGTAGCAATGATGGCAGATGTAGAAGGCATGTTTCATCAAGTGAAAGTCACACCATCTGACAAAGACTTCCTGAGATTCCTATGGTGGCCGAATGGTGACTTCAGTCAAAGCCTAGTAGAGTACAGAATGACAGTGCATTTATTTGGTGCAACATCCTCATCCAGTGTTGCTAGTTATGCCGTAAGAAGGACTGCTGAAGATAATAAAGACAAGTTCTCAGCAGAGGCAGTTAATACTGTCAAAGATAACTTTTATGTCGATGACTGTCTGAAGGCTATGCCAAATAAGAAGGATGGCATAGAACTATCTAAAGAACTGAGAACCATGTGTGCTCAAGGAGGTTTCCGCCTAACCAAATGGGTAAGCAACAGCCGCACTGTGCTGGCCTCTATTCCAGAAGAAGAGCGAGCCACAGAGGTAAAAGACATTGACTTGGATCAAAAGAACCTACCGGTCGAACGGGCCCTTGGAGTGCAGTGGAATGTGGAGGAGGATACGTTCAGGATTCAAGTGAACTTGAAAAATCAACCCTACACAAGAAGAGGGATTCTTTCCACTGTAAGTTCAGTGTACGACCCACTGGGGTTCTTGGCTCCGTTCACATTCACTGCTAAGCACATCTTGCAGCAGTTATGCCAACTGAATTATGGATGGGATGACAGGATTCCAGATGCCTTTGGTCTCACATGGCATAAATGGCTCACTGGACTAAAGCAGATGGAGAACTTCAACATTCCAAGATGTATTAGATCTGAAGAATTTGGCAAGATCAAGTCAGCCCAACTTCATCACTTCTGTGATGCAAGTGAGACAGGATACGGTACTGTCACCTACCTGAAAATGACCAATGCTCAAAACCAAATTAACATCTCTTTGATCATGGCAAAGGCAAGAGTTGCCCCCTTGAAACAAGTCACAATACCAAGAATGGAACTCACAGCTGCAGTACTTGCAGTGAAAGTGAACAGGATGCTGCAGACCGAATTACACCTTCCACTCAGAAAGGCTGTGTTTTGGACAGACAGTACAGCAGTCTTGAAATATATCAGAAACGATACAAAGAGGTTTCAGACTTTCGTGGCCAACAGAGTCGGCATTATAAGAGAACACTCTTCTATTGAGCAGTGGAGATACTTAAGCACCAAGATCAACCCTGCAGACCATGTGTCCCGAGGTCTCACAGCTGAGGCATTTTTAAAGTGTGAAAGTTGGAAGAAGGGACCAGACTTCCTACAGGAAAAGGAAGAGACGTGGCCTAACTTACCTGCTGATCTCACCTCCATACCAGCCGACGATCCTGAAATCAAAAAAGAGAAGGTTACAGTCAATACCATCCAGACGACAGATCCAGATGCTACTAGCACTCTGATACATCACTACTCAAGTTTCGACAGATTGAAAAGAGCTGTAGCATGGATGCTGAAGTTAAGAACTCACCTTTTGCAGCTGAGTAGAAAAAGAAAAGACCTAATGCAAATTCAAGACTCAAACCCAGACAAGCAAAGACAATTGATTCAAGTAGAAATGAAAAGATTCAAAAACACTCTAAGAGTTCACAACCTGTCACTGAATGAACTGGACAAGGCAGAGACAGCTGTTGTACAATTCTGTCAAAGGCAAGGATTTCAAGAGGAAATCGAAACGCTACAGAAAGGAAGTTTGAACGTGCGAAAAGACAGTTCAATCTACAAGCTTGATCCCAAACTTGACCAAAGGGTATTAAGAGTGGGTGGGAGATTAAGCAGATCAGCCATGCCGGAAACTGCAAAGCACCCTGCCATCCTCCCAAAAGACCACCATTTGTCTAAACTCATTCTTCGAAAGATCCATCAGCAAGTAGGACACAGTGGGAGAAACCACATGCTCTCCCTACTGAGACAAAAGTATTGGATTCCATGTGCCAATTCATTGTCAAGAAAGATTATCTCTGAATGTGTGACCTGTAGACGTCTCAATGCATCTGTTGGAGAACAGAAGATGGCAGACCTGCCAAGAGATAGGATAACACCTGACCTACCACCTTTCACACAAGTAGGAGTAGATTATTTCGGACCCATTGAAATCAAAAGAGGCCGTACCACAGTCAAAAGATATGGAGTCATTTTCACATGTTTAATCAGTAGAGCAGTACATCTTGAAGTGGCCCATTCTTTAGATACAGACTCGTGCATAAATGCACTCAGGCGTTTTATTGCTCGAAGAGGCCAAGTGACTGAAATTCGTTCAGATAATGGGACCAATTTCATATCCACTGAAAAGGAGCTAAAGGAATCTTTGAAGACATGGAACTTGAACAAAATAGAAAGATCTCTACAACAGAAAGGAGTCAAATGGACCTTTAATCCACCCGCCGGCGCCCATCATGGTGGTGTATGGGAAAGGATTATACGTTTGCTTAAAAAGACCTTGCTATCAGTCACCAAACAGCAAACTTTGAATGATGAAAGTCTCCATACAGTCATGTGTGAAGTGGAAGCCATACTTAACAGCCGCCCACTCACAACAGTCTCGAATGACCCCAATGACCTGGAAGCACTAACACCGAATCATCTGTTGACTCTTAAGAAACAGCCGATCCTTCCACCAGGAGTGTTCCAGGCCGAGGATGTATATGCAAAGCGCCGTTGGAGGCAAGTGCAATACCTGTCGGATCTATTTTGGACAAGATGGATAAAAGAATACCTACCTATTATGAATGTACGTCAAAAATGGAACCGCATCCGCAGGAACTTTGAAGAGGGAGACATTGTGATCATAGCTGACACAAATGCACCAAGAGGATCCTGGATGCTGGCTAGAGTCCTGGAAACAATGCCAGACTCAAGAGGACTTGTGAGAAGTGTACGTCTTCAGACGAAAACCAGCGTGCTCGACAGGCCCATCAGCAAGATTTGCCTGCTGGTGCCGAAGTCAAATTGAAGAAGCACCAAGATTTAGGCAGGCACATAACACCATGCCTGTTTCCCCCCTCACAAGTATTTATTTTGATTTTGAACCTTTTGGTATGGCTCCAGTTTATTTTGATTTTATATTGTTATTAGAGCATGCCCATAACAATAGGGGCCGGTTATGTAGGAGCCATCTTATTTGATTTGACTTATTCGTGACCAAATGGCGCCCCCACTGGTTGCCTTGAGAAATGGCACCATGGTTCCCTTTAATTAAGCCACAGGCCCACAGCTGTAGGTGGAAAGACGCCAGTATAGATACAGATTTCAACAGCTCGCACGCAACGCAAACAGCGCAGTTAAAAGAAAAGAAAGGAAAGAAAGAAAGAAAGAAAAGTAGCCTACTTTATTATTTGTTTATGGAACGCTGCGCTCGTCTGTTTTTTGAGACCTTTATTTAGTTTATGTCTGGAGCCTGTTCTTGTTTTGTTTGCCCCGTTTATTTTGAAACCATTGCACTCACAACACAAACTCCTACCATAACATCAACCTGTTGCAGTCATCAATCACCATCGACAAACTACAAGTGAGTAAACAACAAGACGCCCATGTCACAAAGTGTGAGCCCGTTGCTAAACCGTATATATCTGGTGATGTAAGAAAGAAAGGCATATTGGCCCTACATTATCCATCAAAATAGTGTTTGAAATATTTTCAATGACGAAAGTAAATGGAGTGGGTCGAGGTTGTATGAAAGGCAAACATGACACCACAGAAAGGGATGAGTTTAGCTTTGTTTGATCCATGCTCTCGGCACATCTCTTACAATCTGCATCAACATTATACCACATGACACATTATATCCCACACGTCAAACTAAAACCCAGGTAGCATCAGAACAAAATCACTATGAAATAAAGAGGGTCTAAAAAGAAATATTGTTAGGAGCAAGAGCTCATTCTAATCTCATTTCAGTAATCACATTTGCAGTCATTTCCCCCCATCACCATGGCAACATTCCATGCATGAAGAATGCAAATCCAATAGGTAAAATTGATCATGAGACGCTTAGAGAAAATGGACTTTGCCTCTCAAACTAAATTAATGTCAGACTTTTCTACAAGCTCACCCCGACATGCTATTATGCACAATAAAGCCAAAGAAATGCAAGTAAAGAATTTGTACTGGGTTTTTGACTGTGTAAAAGTGTGTAAACGTGGCCAAAATGAAAATCGATTACTATAATTCAATAGCATTAAGGCACCTGCAGGCCTATGCCAACAAACTATATACTCTAAAATGTCTGGATAATAAATTGATATAGCCTTTGCAACATATTTTCTAAAAATATTCTTCTTCATTTATTAAAATAAATCAATTAACAATTAATCAGACTCATCCCTACAACTAATTAGCATATATATATATTTAGTGGACAATGAAAAGAAAAGGTTTATATTGATCAAGATGTTGAACAGAGACACACTGACATCTTCTGGGCTTTATTGTGAACTGCGACCAACTGCTATTCCACTAATCTCAGTTCACTCCTTTTCCAATTCTGTATACATATTAACTGTTATACATTTAGCAGTGATTAACAAAGTACATTTACTTAGTACTGTACTTGATATTGTACTTTTGACTGCACTATTCGAAGGGAAAAGGTAGATTATTAATAGACCACCATGAAAATAGCAGCTACAAGCTCACTATGCTTGCTCGGCTATTTTACATTTACCAGTACGTTACTTATTATGAAAATATCTGGAAATCTTTGACTTACTTTTGGAAGGTCTACATTTAGAAATATAATCTATTACCAACTTCTTATTTTGAATAGATTTTTTAAAAGCATGTACAGTAAGTAAGTGAATGTTGCTCACTCATGTGTACTTGTGTTAATGTTTATCTACATGTATATCTATAATATTTATGTATATTTTAATGATCAATCAGGAAATGGAACACACACACACAAGTTCCTATTGACTACTACTAGTATAAAAAATAATCGAGAATCAGATCAAAAATGTAATAAAAACATGACTAATATGAATAATAGTGTTTTGGCAATTGCTATTCGCAAAGTACAAGAGATTTTAAACATCAAGATCAAGCTTTTTTTTTAAATCTACAAGACAACTAAAAACCCAGCAAAAAACTGATCATTTTAAAGGGTTTAATAATCATCAACACATTTATGTACAAAGCAAGCCATGTCATACCCAATTGACCAAAGAAAACAGGGAAATCCTAAAATGCATCTTTTTTTCTGTCATTAAAATAGCTAAGATTACACCAGGAATTCAACAGTTAAACACTATTAGGTACAGAATCACTAGAGTTTGACAAAACCTTCACAGATAATCTTCCACATTTATATAGCCCTGGGCAAGGCAGGGGTGTGATTGCGACAACACAGAGAAGTGAGAAATAATGGGGAAGGGGGAAACGAGGAAAGCTTTCCACTGGAAAAGAATGGTAAGCAAGTGTCCAAGAATCATAGGATTAAAAAAGCAAAAATCACATTCGTGACACATTTCTCAAAAGCACCGATGTTGTCTTTGTTCTACTAAAAGCCAATAGAAAACAAATAATCTCATTAGAAATCTTAGTTGCTGAAATCGAGCTGAAATGATGGTGTACTGTACACATTAGAGACCAATGCTGGGCCCGACTAGACAAGGTGGAAGAGCAATTTTCCACCAGTGTGGTACCAGCTAAACTCAACTTTTTGGTTTTCCACTGGGCTAAAGTACCTAGTACATTTGTTTCGTTAGAAAGCAGAGGCTTTACCAGACGTGTGTGGATACAGTACATGATAACTATTGTTGACGGAAACTACAATATAAATAATGTACTTAACATCCTACATACATACACCAATAATACCCATTGAGCAGTATTGAGATACGGACAGCTGTTCAGTTTAACAATGAAGTACAGTATGCGCATCTTATACAACAATTCTCATTATTTAAGTTCAGTTTTCTGGTTGAAAATGTCTAAATGTACTGCATTGTTTTAGGGCTGATCTTGTGGTGGTGTTATGTGGACACTGCGGTGAGGCTGTTGAACTGCTGCAGAGTAGACTGCATGTCCCATTTCTTTCCCAAAATGGTCATCAAAAACATTTTTGCTGTACTGTGTATAGAGATATTTTCCAGAGAGCATCAGTATTCGCTTTAACTGTAGCATTGTTTAACACGCTCCTAAAAAGATGGTTTGCAGTGATGACCAGCTACATAGAGGGGACCACATTTGTAGTGGAAAACCTTTGTAAAAATGAGTACGTTCAAGTTGAGCTGGTACCATTCAGTGGAAAAGCACCATAAACTGGATTGCTCCGATGCCGTCCTATATAAAGCGGAAGTAAAACAGCACTGCAATTCAGAGCATGGCATCCAAAAGCTTCTTAGTGCTCATAATGAGCAGCCATTTTTAGCTAGAGGAATCTTGTGACAATTTCGACATTGTCCACATTATATCATACGTTTGCCAAATCTCAAATTTGCCAGTTGTTCCATAGACTGAATATTGACCATCTGCTCAGATTTAAATTGCATTCTCAATTATAGTGCGAGTTCTATACCATTACAGATTAACCTGCTACTTGAAATCCAAGGCAACAGAATCTACAGTGAAATGAGAAAATGTACAATACAGTTCATAATATACAGTATATGTTCTTCCACACTACAAAAGCAAGTGACACAATGTTATTGATAATGTGTCTTCAATTCTGATTACTTATGACACTAGTGAGCGTGGTAAACCAATTGAATGATGGCGAGACCTGAATGGCCATGAGACTAAAGTCCATACATCCTATTCATAGCCGAGGGCAGGTTTCGCACACAGCATCTTGGCACCAAGATCTGGGTTTGTTCAATACATTGCCAAATGCAAACAGAAACGTGCCCTTCCAAGAAGATGACCAAGGGATATTTAATGTCCTACAATCATCTGATCTGCCACTTGCAAATATAAAGCCATCACAATGGAAAGTGTGTTCCCCCTTTGTCATAGCTACCTTTCAAACACAAAGAAACATAGTAAATTAAATTGTAATGAACAGTTTGCATACTAAACAGCAAGTTTCCCCGACTGCACATTGCACTGAGCATTGACTCATATCTGATTGAGGTAAAAAACTATGTAACTTCTAAACCGACAAGGAATTGAACAGAATTAATTCCAGCTGCAATAACTTAACTTATTTCTATTGCTACCCAGGAGTGGCAACTATTGTTTTCGGCCAAAATTCAATTTGAACGTACTGGATTACATATACATTTTTAGCACTGTGGAAAGAGCTTTTGAGAGCTTGGAAAGCAAACATCTCCAAGTGTTTTACTGTAATGGAAAATTGCCCATGAATTACTAACAAAATGTAGATATAAGGAGAATCAAAACTATAAACAATAAACCTGACTCAAATACCAGAATAGGAGATCATCTTCATACCATTTTAAAAAGTTGCTGAAAAAACACCTAGTACATCTGTACAACCATGTTTTGTGAAGATGCTTTTTTTTTATCCAAACCTAAAACTCCCTCTCTCAAACAATCTAATCAGCTATTCCCTTCCTTCAATGTCAAGACCATGAGCTCTTCCAACTGTTTCAGCACACAAGCCAAAGGAAACTTTAGTCCATTGTCCTAGTCTAGGCTTGAGAAAACATATTACTGCTCCGTTCGTGTCTGCAAATATCAGGTCTGTGAATTATTCTGTCCCAACCCAGTTTCATCAACCAGGGTTGAGGGACATGAGAAGCCAGTCGCTGCTCGATAACATAAATGAATGTAAAATGCATTTAGAGAAGCTAATCTTTACAAAAAGAAAAGAAAAAACACCACTATTTTCTCTTCAGTCGTTTACCCAGTGTGAGCAGGAAACACTGGGGTGTTGTCATGTCTTCTATGTACACACTCATACACAATACAGTCAAACTGTTCTGTACACACAGTCGGTGTGTTCCATTCCCTCAGTGGTAATCATCACAGGCCTCAAAATCCAAATGCTCACTCATTCACACACCTAAATGGGGCAGTGGCTGTTGCCGGGGCTCCTGTGTTGTAACCATGACAACTAGGGAATCCTTCCTGTTTGGAGTTTAGAGAGGTTCAGTCAGGTGACCTGGCTGCAACAGGGAACTGTGGGACGGGTCAGTCCTCCAGTCAAGCAGTTCTTTTTCCCACCCCATCCGGTCCAGTGGGGCTGTATACCAAAAGACCAAAACACATTTGGACTTTGTTCACGCTTGTTATGTGATGTTTTTATTTTATTTTTTCCAAATAAAAAAGCAATGCTTCAACAACTTGCTCAGTCTTGACTTTGCTGGGTGATTAGTAAATTATATTAACATGATGTCTTGGTGTTGGATGAGATGAATACTTGGATAAAATACTGAAATAGTCTGAGACAGTTTCTAATTGAAGGTGGTTATTTCAAGCGAGAAGAGACTGAATGATAGCTGGACGTACACACGAAGGGATGAGTGAATAATAGTAAGCCAAAGAAAAATCTAAGTGTGGAAACATGCCCAAGAATTTTACTACTTCCTTGACAATGTCTCTTGAGTCTTCACATGCAAGAACAGGTTTTTAATGTATGCTTATAAATGCAACAACCTAAAGACTAAACAGCCAATGAACAACTAGAAGGAAATTAACAGGTTGATTATAGCTTGACGTGGTTAATAAGAAAGTGGCCACCTAATCTAAAGAAAGGGATGGGGGTCAATGCAGTCAATTCAAAATGTATAGACAAAGTGTAAATCGCCTGACTAATGACAAGTATTTAAAAGTCTGGAAATTATGGCCATGACATGACATGTAAAGGTTCTCTGGTCACGACTGCTTAAAACTAGTGGTTTTACCCTGAAGGTGCAGAGGTTCTAGCTCTCATCATCTGAGACATGAGGTTTTGCAATGGCCATCTCTTCCTTGCTGTTGGCGATCAACTTGCACTTCTGCAAAACATAAAGGACACACATCATGGTAATTCAATTATATCAAATCAATATCACAATTATTAATATTCTTTTGAATAAAACAATTTAAATAGTTAAAATAGCAGATGTGACTCGTTGTAAATTGGCCATTTTTACTATTTATTACGGCACCACTGTACAGCTAAGTATAATACAGGGCTATGGGATTAATCAGACTTTAGTAAATTCACACACACTTTCTGGAGTGTTCCACCCATGAGCCCTTACCTCAGTGAGCTCCTTGATAGTATGTATGTTAGCCTGTTGAGTAACCTTCCTCTTCGCTTCCACTATGTTATCCATATTGACGGTTGGGGTCGGGGGAGCAAGGCATGGGGGGGGCTTGTTGGTGATGGTGGGGAGCGGAGCCAGGGGTGGCATGGACGCCAGGGCACCCATGTTACTGAGCGCAGCAGTCATGGTGGCTGCCGTCATACTCGCCATAGCAGCGCTCATGGCCATGTTCCCCATCCCCATATTGTGCCCCATATTGTGCCCCATATTGTGCATCCCCATTTGTCCCATGTTCGACATGTTGGGCATATTGGGCATGTTGGGCATGTTGGGCATATTAGGCATGTTGGGCATCCCCATACCCATTGGAAGGGGTAGAGGTAAGGGCAGGTTCAGGGGTTGAGGGGACGGGGTGGGTAAGGGAAGCTGGAGGATGGCTTTGGGGCGAAGGCTCTCAGGGATGGGCACCCCAGCCTTGGCACACATGGCAGCAGCATTTGCCTTGGCTATCTCCAGTAACTGCTCCTTGTCTGAAAATAAGGAAGGAGGTAGGAAAAAGGGGGGCAACACAAGAAGGGTTAAGAGGCATAAATAAGAAAATACAATATATCCCCATCTGAAATCTAAATGCATTGAAATTACCGCTGACAGTATTTGGTGATTCAGGAAATGACATAGTAATCACAGTATTCAACAATGGTGTTCCCGTGTGTCACTCGTACCCAGGTCAGTGAGCCGCGGAGGTGACTTGCTAGTGCTCCGTCGTGTCCGAGACCCAGAACGTCTCTGCTTACGGAGGATAAGAACCGGAGAGTGACTGGGTTCTCTTTTCCACCTGTCCCGCCGGTCAAACGAACGACTGCGGAATACTGGCCGCCTCCCTCTGCCCCTTGACCTGGACCGACGCCTGGACCGAGATCTGGATCGCTTGCTCCTGTCTCCTGACCTGGATCTCTTCCGCCTGGCTGCAGAGCGGCTCTTGGATCGTTTGTTTCTGTCTGTGGACTTGGACCTCTTCCTCCCCCGGGCAGGTGAGCGCGAGCGCCTCTTGCGTACCGGCGAGCGGGATTTGGACCGCCGAGGCCTGGCGCGGGACTTTGAGTGTGATCGCCTTCGCCGCACGGGTGAGCGTGAGCGACGGCGGCGAATGGGGCTGCGAGATTTGGACCGCCTCTTCTTCTTCTTCTCCTCTGTAGGGGAACCTGATCTCTTCCTCACTGGAGACTTTGACCTGGTAGAAAGTTAAATGTGAGGACTGATTAAACAATTTCTCCACAAGACATTTTAAGGGTATCTGCAGGTATCAGTACTTTCAACTTAAATGTCCCTTAGATTTTAAGTCGAATTCAATCAATGTGTCATTCTTAAATGTCTTATTACAAATGATATGTAACTTTGTAAGTCAATCAAGTGCTTGAGATAGGCACCTATCATTTTTATAATAGTGCTGTGCAAATGGAGGGTGGGGTTTACCTGGCTCCTTTCCTTGTCTCTCCATCTCTCTCTCATTCTCACTGGGGTTTTTCTGTCTTTTTCTTGGCTGTCTTCTTAAATTGAATCTGAAATTCTGCATCTCCATAACTTGATATCTGTTCTGCACGTGAAGCTGCTTATGTATATCTTGAATCAGCTGCCATTCATATAACTTCTTCATCTGTCTCTCACCCACCCCAAACCCTAATCTAACAGCATGGATTAGTTTTAACCCGCCACAAATGTCGGGAGCCACGGGTGATTTTTAACCCGCAGCATGGGTTTGTCTGACTGACTAATGACTGTTGGTATGTCTAACCAACATATGCACAACGCCAGTCTAACCCTTCCTTCTCTTTCCTAATCTCTTGCTCTGCTTTAACTGCAACATTGGCCGGGATCCGCTCGTAATTCCGACGGCGCATTAGTCACACAACATGGCTTTGCGTGCAGTTAGGGACAGGGTTAGTAATGGGGGAGTCGGACCAACTTGGAATAATGATGCAGACCCATATTGGCCATCCAGTTAAAAGCTGTTACCATTTCAACAGGTACTAGTTTAGAGTTGTATCTACTGAATGTTTGAACAATTATCTTGTTTTTCCATGGTAGTGTAAGTGATATTTTTTGGTTAAAACGTTGTAGCTCAATATTCTGATAGCAATCGTTGCTAGTGTTTGTTCAACAACGGGCGTCTCCCTCTCTCTCCAGCTTTTTAATAAACTAGAGGGGGAAACTAAATCAGGTCGGTTGTCAATTTGATCCCATCAGGAGAGAGTGCCAATTTATCATCTTCAATTTTAGTGTTCTGTTTCCAATTTTGTCTGCTCATGTCATATCCTGAATGAGTTATTTCACCTAAAATAGGTATCTTGGTCTGAAAATGTATTTTCTGTTTACTAAAGAGTTACGCCGGGGCTCCACTAAACGTTGCGTCTCCGTCACCGTCAGGGAATGTTCCCTTTTTAATCAATGAAGGGTGGCTCCACTGCGTTCGGTGACTGCTTTAAAATTGCCCCGGTTCATTTTTTGACCCGCATCACACGCGTCCAGTGGAGCCCCGCCGTTAGACGGGGAGAGAGCCCTGTTACACAACACTCAATGGCTAATATAATAACGTTTAACGTTTTAACAAAAACACTTACTGCATATTTTAATTAATCATAACTACCCGTCTATCTGTCTGCCAGATGCAGCCAGTGGCCAGTGAAGGGATGCCAGCAACACAGAGGAGTGTTTGTTTTCTCCTCAAATATCACAAGTGGATCGTAGACTACTCAAATATGATCCATATATATATATATCAATCAGAACTCCACACACACATAACGAGCTGGAGGGCCAGCACACCCGAAAGCCACAAACCTGGAATGCTTCCTCCTGGGCGGTGACTTTGACACCGATCGTCTAGGAGAGGAAGTGGAACGTGAAGGCTTCCTGCGGACAGCAGGTGAGCGGGACTTGGAGAGATTCTTCTTCTGCCCTACTGGGGAAGCAGAACGTGAGGAGCTTTGCTGGCGTTTGGACGCAGTTTCTTCTTCCTCATCAGAGCCGCCAGAAGCATCGGAACCAGGCTCCGGAGAACCAGACCTGGACCCATCATGTTCATCGGACGAGCTGGCCGGGCTACCATTGCCGTCTTTCTGGTGGTTGTTGGAGGCCATGGGCTGTGCCACTGCAGGCTGTGGGGCAGAGGCGCCTGCTAGCGGTAGTGGTTTCCATGGACCTGTGTAGGGTACATATCAATTGATGAGAAAATGTCCATCTCATTTGCGGCTTTGGGAGTGATAATACATACAACTATGATTTGGAATAGGTTTGAATGGAATCACAGCTCTCATAATGCATCGATTTACATAACGTCATGGCAATCCCAGAGAAACAATTCATATTAAACCATGTTCAATATGACACCTCTGTATATCCACCTTGTAAACACTTAACCGCCGGTTACATGGCTTCATTCCCAGCTTGGTGGAGCCCAGCCCCACTACTGGCATTGATGCGATAATTTTTAAATGACTACTGGGAAACTTAGGTGGAGACTGAATGGACTGTTTTGGTTGTTTTATCTATTCTGTTCGCACAATACACTTTTTTTTAAAGTAATCACTTTTTCCATTTATTTAGTTTCCTTTAAAAATGTATTGATTGATAAAATAACGGTTTATATGTTGACAGATGTCCTTAGTGGAGTTTTACATAAGCTACAGCTACATAAAATAATTTAGTTTGTCTTTTTGTTTTATCAATGAATAAAAAAAAATATGAATTTTAATCTAAAAACACATAACGTGCTAGGGGGATGCTTAAAATAACAGGTCTCACCTGCTGCTGGTGATGCTCCACTCTCTCCAGCTGCCTTGTCACTGCACACTGGCTCTGTGCCGACTTTGTCCATTTCGGAAGAAGTAGGTTTCAAGCTTTTGACAGGAGAAGAGGATGTTGAGCAGGCCGGGGAAGCGCTGTCAGACCCTCCATCACTGGATCCAGACCTGGACCTAGATCTGTTTACGTCAGGGGAGGCCGATTTTGCCGGAGACCTCCTGCTGCTGCTCTTTCTGGGGGATTTTGATCTCCTCTTAACCGGGGAGTGAGATTTTGATCTGTACCGCCGAGAGACAGAGCGTGATTTTGAGCGCTTGGACCTAGTTAGCGGTGACTTATTCCTCTTGACAGGAGACCGTGAGCGCTTTCTAACCGGTGTTCTGGATTTTGAGCGTCGGTTGGCAGGCGGGCTTTTGGATTTACTCTTAGATTTGGAGCGGCGGTTACGTCTGAGAATCACAACGGACCGTGATCTGGTCCGCCTGGCCCTGCGTATGGAACGGGAGCGTGAGCGACGGGTTCTTGGGGGTGGAGACCTCCTTCGACGAGGCGGAGAAGGTGTTCTGGAGCGCCTGCGACGTACTGGGGAGCGTGTCCAGGAGCGGCGAAGAGGGCGTCTAGACCTGGACCGGGAGCGGCGGATCCGAGTGATTGAGCGGGACAATGAACGCCTGCCAGATACACCTGCACGTCTGGGAGAACGGGTCCTGGAGCGCCTAGCACGAGATCGTGACACAGACCTTCGACCTTTCCTAGGAGAGCGAGAAGGGGACCTGCGGCCGCTGCGTCTGGGTGATCGTGACAGTTTTCTCTTAGGGGAGGGAGAGCTGCGGCGCCGCTTCGGCGAAACTGATAGGGGGCTCCTTCGTCGTTTAGGAGATGGAGAACGCCGTTTTGGCCTCCCGGGGGATTTGGCCTTCTTTATCTTCGGTGAGAGGGAGCGAGAGGTGGAGCGAGACAGATGCCTGCCTCTTTTGGGGGACCTCGACAGGCGGCTGGGTCTTTTCGGGGATTCTGGCGACTTAGACAAGGACCTCCGTCCAGGATTGGGAGACGGAGAACGGGACAGAGAATGAGACGGTGAGCGTGACAACTGCCTGGGCTTCAGGGGTGATACAGACCGCTTTCCCTTTGAAGGAGACTTTGAACGGGACCTTGACTGCTCTTTACCTGCTGTTTGACCAACAGTCTGCGGTCTACTAGGACTCGGTGATCGACTGGAGCTGGACCTCCGGATGTCTGGGCCTCTCGAAGGAGAGCGAGACTTGGACCTGGAAGACTCTTGCTCCTTGACTTTTACTCTCTGGTCTGCGTTGGCCTGATCCTTCTGGCCAGCATCATCACGAGGAGTAGTTGCCTCCTGCTTGGGGATTATGTCAGGGAGTTCTTGGGTATGGCTAAAACCACCATCTCCATGGTGGCCCTCTGTCTTGACATTAATTGCCATCTGCACCTTTTCCTCCCTGCCTGAAGAGGGTGACCTCATGTCTTTCACAGAACCGTTATTACTTTCTTTCACTGCAGATGGAGAAACATTGTTATTGGATGCCTCTTCTTTCTTTACAGCCATTGGTTCAGGTTTCTGGGTGACAGCAGGTGCCCCCTTCTCCTCTCCACGTTTACCTTTGGTCCCCAGTTTGGACACTGGTTCTTGGAAGTCTGTGGCTGTTGCAGGGGAGTATTTGCCATCTCCAACTCCTTTCCCTCCCTCCCCATCAGACTCAGATCCCGAAGCAGAGCTGCTTTCAGTTGGGGTGTGTGAAGGAGATTTTTTGTCTTGCTTTTCATCTTTCTTCCTCTTCTTTTTCTTCTTTTTGGCAGCATGCCTTTTGTGCTTTTTGGTTTTCGCATCTCCCTCTATCTCCACACGATCTGAGAGGAGGAAATAATAATGTTACAAAATCCAACCAAAAGAGGTATTCTAAGAAAGATGTGTCTCTGTAGGTCTGTTTTGTCTCATACCTGTGAGTTCTTCCTTTTTACCCTCATCGTTGGCTCCGGGTTGGTCTGCAGCACCTGAAGCTGCTGCAAGTCTGGCACTATGAAGAGATTGAGAATACACCTTCAATTAACAATACTAGTTACGGTTAACAGAAGACCACAGTATTATTATACACAGCAGCACTGACCTCATGCATACCAGGTTGGAACTGTCTAGACATGTGGACAGTAGATAGTGCTATATAGTGCTTTTATCCAAAGCGCTTTACATAGATTGTGTATTACCTCACATACACATTCATACACCGATGGCGGAGGAAACCATACAAGGCACCAAACTGCACATCAGGAGCAATTGGGAGTTCAGTTGTCTTGCTCAAGGACACTCAAGGATAATAACTCTGGGGGAACCCAGGATCAAACTGGGAACCACACGGTTCCCATCTGGCTGCTCTACCGGCCACTCTATCCCCTGCCTCCCGACAGCTCACAATGTGTAGCAAGCCGTTGCAAGCTTGTACATCTGACTTTTTTTGTGGGGGGATCACCTATAATGGATGACATACCCAAAATAAAGTCACTAGGGACAATCCTAGGACACAAGGAAGCATTGGTCATTTTCCATCTTTTTACAGATGAAAATAAAATACAGATTGAATGTAAACTGTTGGTGATGGTGATACGTGGAAATGTGAAATTACTTGAAGCCGATATGCTTATTTTTGTTGTTAAACCTCCAACCAAGAATTTGAGTGTAAGGCTCTCAAAGTCGGTGACGTTTTTTCCACACTATTAGCAGTCAGGTAAGAGGTGTGAACAATGACTTCTAAACTCCACCCATCCCCACCCCTAGCCTATTGGCGGCGAATGGCGATCTGTAGAGAATAGCCACACATTAGCCAACAGAAACTGCTGATGTAAATGTTAGCTTTGACATGGTAATGCATTTCTTCACCCTCCAGAAGGGTGTAAGTAAAGGAAACAAGAACTCTGCTTACAGACTAATTTAAATCATTTAATTATTCAAAAACATCACATTGACTACCGCAAGGACATAGATCTGCGTCACCTCAACGCTGCCATGGACGATTGGACGTAGATCTACGTCACCTGGTGTTTTCAGTGACTACGCTAGAGGGCACTCTTTGCAAACAGATTAATGATTCTGACTTCAGGGAAGAATACATTTTTGGGTGAAAACAAGCCATATTCAACTGCCAATAACTAAAGAGCGGCAGATTGCGGTTACAATGTTTTTTTTTCTTTTTCAACAGAACATCCCGTTTACATCCGCAATGAAAACAAAAAATATAATCGGTGGACCAGGAAAGAGGAGTAAAAACTTGGGAGCCAGACACAGTCAAGATTGACAGTTTTATGTTGCGATTCTGATGTGTATTCCACATACTGTAGAAAGACAACGCACATTAATTGCACAGCACATGTCAACTGTCAGTGTGTGAATTCTTACCTGGCTCTGGTGGTCCTAACGGGTTTAGCTGGAAGAGGAGGCTCTCCATCCGACTCTGGGCCCGACTCCGAACTGCTCTCCTTCTCTCCTTTCTTCCTCCTCTTCTTCTTCTTGCTCTTGTGTTTTCTGTGCTTCTTGTTCTTTTTGTGTGGAGTCTCATTCCCTTCCTTGGAATTGATCTCGTCTCTCTCAGGTGCCTCATCCTCACCTGCAGCAACACCAGAAATCCCAATTATTATTAAATCTGTCATTCTAGATTGAGAGGGCCTTTGTTTTACTGCATGGTTCTGCAAGAGGCCATCTATGACTGGGTCTGTTTGTCCTCTGTGTGTGTCCGTCTGTGGTTAATCTCGGAAACAACTGGCCCGATCAGCACTAGACTTTATATGCGTGCTACCAGTAGGTCACAGTACCCCCACCCACACCACACCACCCCACCCCTAAACTATTGGTGGTTATCTGAATCTTCGTTTAGTATGTGTATTGAGAACAATAGCTACACATTAAGCAGAAACTGCCAGTACTAGGCCACAGAAGTACCACCACAAATTTCTTGTCACATGTTTTATTTTTATTCATTTTAAATAATTAATCTTATAATGGAAGTCAAAGGGGTTGTGATCGACCTGAACATCTAGGCCAAAAGAGTAGACAGCTGATTTAACAGATTTAAGTCCAAGATCAACATTTGAGCCAAGTCCGAGATCCACACTGAAGCCACGCCATTTCTAGTCTCAAGTTAATTTATCCAACACCTGGATGTAAACTAAGTGGGCACTGTCAGAAAGGCCAGCACAGACCTTGGGTCCTGGGACAAAACCATTGATTCCCCAGGCAGAATGTGTGATATTTTTGCTTATTTTGCGCTGCCGGGGCGGTAGGGCCCAGCAGCACTGTTTAATGCAATTTATTTGTGCGTGTGCAAAGTATTTTTGTTGACAAAGTTGTACATGTCAACAGTATGTATATCCATAAAATAAGCTAGCAGCAAGCTAGCAGACAATACAATAGTTCTGTCTTTCAAACAGTTTTATTATTATTATTTTCACAATTACATTACCTGATCTTCTTAATTAAATTCACTATAGTTTAAGCTTGTCATATGACATTCTATACAAGTCATATGCAAACATCTTTCGCACGAATAATCAAAACATTAGAAAGTAGCCGGCATATCCGTGTATCAGATTGTGAAAATATAATAATAATAAAATGATTGAAAGACAGAACTAGTGTATTGTCTGCTAGCGTGATGCATGCTTATTTTATGGATATACATACTGTTGACTTTTACAACTTTGTCATGAGTAATTCAACAACAAAAAAACGTGTAACACACGCAAATACATTGCATTAAACAGTGCTGCCGGGCAGGTCTTTGCGCAAACGCTCCGGGATTTAGATATAAGCCATATTTCTTAAAGTGCCTCATATTCTGCTGTCTGAATGTAAAACATCACTCACCTGAGGGAATGTCCACTGCACACTCCATTATGCCACTGGTGTGCCAACTGCCAACCCTTCACTCGATCACACTGGATAAAACAAATGTACAGTATATGTTAAAGGAAAGAGGGACATAAACCAGTAACAACTTAAAAATTATATTATATATGCTTTGTTGCGTAATGTCAAAGAGCAATACTAACTGATCTACAAGCACAGCACACAATATGCATTCTGAGATGGTAGATAATCTCCTTTTATGTATCTACACCTGTACGTAACTCTGTTATTAAAGATAGGTTTACAGTGATATGGTCTGTCCATTTTTAATCCGAATCAAAGAACCCATTCGTACTGTGGTTTGCATCAGTTTCATCATGTGATGCTAATGAATAATAGTTTTTGTAGCATCATGACAGAAATGGAGCATGCTAAAGTAGAGAATGCCATTCAAATATTTAAAATGTATGTTAAACAGCAGAACAAATTATCAGTACAGCGAGCATCATTTCACAAGTAATAATAAAATACAGGACATCTAAATCCACAATACTTTGTCCTGTAACTAGGTGAAATATCTAGTGTTTTAATGCTACCTTTCACCGGTCATAATAATTTAGTCCCCCGTTTTGGGATTAGTCAATGTACGTTTGCAGAGAAACAGTCAAAATTGTCCCCTGCCCCATCCCAATGGGCAGTGGCTGCCATTAACAGAAGCAAGTTGTTTTTTTAGTTCATTGCTTTGTTGAATATAAACGGACTTGTATTAGCAATAGCATACTGTATTCACAAAATTAAACGAAAGTGAAACAATATATAACGTGTAGGTAACCAAAGGGGGTTTGCTTGCAGTACTAAGCCAATCTACAAGCTCACCGCGCGTTGCTGCAGATAGTTTTTTCGGCGCAACAAGCCTGTCTCAACACTGTCCAAACAGGAGCTGACGCCGGGCCTGACTGACTGCAGGCAGCGCCAACACGGTACACACAGAGTCCATAGACTGTCCGTTCATACGGCAATAAACAACCATTTAAACCTTCCATACGGTCCACAAAAACGGCAACGACACATTTCATGATGCTTTAACGAGGTTAACAGTATTGCTTAGTTAACAAAGCAAGGCGTACAGTACGCACACACGCCGCGGCCTCAACAGTGGTCCGTATCCAACTCGACGGCTAGCTAGTTAATGTTAGCCACACGTTAGCATTCTGTTATCAAATCCGTTTCCCCCCACCGTGTTCGCTTCTGAGGGACGCCGTGGCACATTCATCCGCTGCGGCTGGTTCTATGGCGCATATTTACCCGGTTTAAGCCTCGAAGCCGCTGAACTTGAAGTTGGTGGGATTACAAAGCCGATGAAAAGTGTTGAGTGTGCTGTTCGCTGAGCGTTAGCCGACTACCTGCTCCGCCATGATGGTCAATGGGTATCCCAGCATGCCACGCGGCCTGCGCGCGGTTTGAATGGGAGCGTCACATCTCCAAGGCAACTCCATCATGGCTGCCTGCATGAAACCAAACAGTCAGTTGAACACATATACTCTAAGGTTGAACCTTTAACACACACACAAAGAAAATGAAACCCTTAATATAGTAGTAAGTAAAAATATCAATAGGTCTACTGCAATGTAGAAATACTCTGTTACAAAAATGTACTGATCATTACTGAATCTTGAGTATAAACTATAAAGTACAAACGTTTTGACATAAAAATGTACTTTAAAGTACCAAAAGTAAAAGTACTCATTATGCAGAATGCTGATGTGAAGACTGAAGAGTGAAGGTGATATATGGACATATTTGGACACAATTGTTTTATTCCCAATCCTCTGCGGTCTGCAGAGAAAGATAATCTAGTACATATATGTATGTAGGCTATGTTGTTACTCCATATCTCATACACAGTTACAAAAGCTTTCACCATAATACCGTATCGATAAAATATGATAATTTTGAGATGCTTCAAAACACATATCGATTATTCGGCAATCATCTTCTATCCCTGACTCAGTGACTTCTGCTAGCCTCCTAGCTTTTCGAAACGTGAAAACAAAGACAGACACAAAAAGACCCACGAGTAGTATGCATTAACCGAAACATCTTTATTCATTGAGATATGGAAAAGAAAAGGTTTAACATAAACTTGGACGACTCAGCTTTCACAAAAGAAAGAACACCGGTTTGTAGCTTTCAGCTTTGATTGGTTAACGAGATTCGTATTGTTCTTTCTAACTTTACCAAACTATTGGTAATTCTGATAGCTAGGTCAAGCATAGTAATTGGTAGCCCTGCTGCCCTGGAATGGCTGTACATTTCATGTATGCTATCATTCGAATCGGCTCCAACAAGGGGTTAAATTAGCTCTGGTCCATAGCTCTTGGCTATGGACCAGAGCTAGGGTTAAATTAATTTCGCTCTTATGCCACTAAATGTGGAACGCCCTACTAACAGATGGTAAGAAATGTGAATCCCTAGACTCCTTCAAAAACGCTCCCAAACAGCACTTATGGGCGGCTGTATGAATGAATGAAAAAAATGAATGATTTTATTTACTTGTCTGACTACCTTTTGCAGCCCATCCCTTACGGGATTATTCAGACAATTTACAGTACAATATATTCCCTGTGCCAACACGCTGACACAAAATTATTAAACAATAGTAAATATTATACATAACATAATCGAGTACTGTACATTCAAGTGGTCCATTTTGTCGAGATAGTGGAGGGCAAGAGAGTAGACACTGATGATGATTTATTTTGTTGCATAGAAGTGTATGTCTCTAAATGTTCTGATGAATTAAAAATGGAGGACACTGATGTAAACAAGTCTTAGTGCTTTTTCTGGTTTTATCCTCGTAGCAGTTTTTGTATTGGCCCGTACTTTTGTTGAACTGTTCCCATTCTACAAACTGTTAATACAATTTTCAATCAATCAATCTAGGGATAGGTCAAGAATGGCCAAATCAAGTGCTTGCTAGTTGGATTACCTCTATCCATCATTCTGATACAAAATGTTCATGTCATTGAATTCCAGATAAAACCACAGTTTGAACCTTCATCCAAGGGAGGTGTTTCATCAACATCTTTCACACAACCTGCGCCTCAGTCAGCTGGACAAGCCTTGTCCTATGCCGAATTTATCATCCAGAGCGAAAAGCATCCACCTGCACCCCAGGGAGCCACTGCTCCTCCTAAACAATGCATTGTGAATCACAGTGCAAAAAATACAGAACTCCATGATGTGGCTGATTCTAGATCCGTTGCCCACAGTGTTTCTGTAGTGACTCAGGACCAGGATAAGCAGGCTGATGGAGAGGGAAGTGGATCATCAGAGGTTAAGCACAATGAGGAAACTCAGATGACTGATGGCCAAACATGTGTAGAAGGTCAAAGATCAGAGCCAGGGATCAGTCTGGGTAATAAACAAGGCTCTGGAAGTAGTATTATTGTCAGCCCCCGACAGGTAAGCTTGAAAATTATATAATAATATAAATATATTAATAACATAACAATAAATAACTCATACTACAAAAGGACAATGTTGTTGGTGCATAAAATCACCTGAATTATTTGGTCACTTTCTTATTTGATGAATCTTCATAATTCTCAAGCTAAGTAATTCACTGGACAAGTCCAACAAAGGCCTTATAGTTGTCTAGTCTGTCATAAATGTAACATAACAGCTTTGTTATCTCCTTTGCAGAGAGGAAATCCTATTCTGAAGTTTGTTAGGAGTGTCCCATGGGAGTTTGGTGAAGTTGTACCAGACTACGTCTTGGGACAAACAACCTGTGCTCTCTTCCTCAGGTCTGTACTTTGTGTCATAATAATTTATTTGCATGTGAGAAAAGAAGGCAAAGCTGGGTTTTAAACCCTGATCTCCAGCCTTGAGTAGAGTAGAGTAAAAAGGGAGGGGACCAAGTGTAGACGCTAGGGGAGTTCCATAGCATATTGTGTTGCATTGAGTCTAGTAGTCTATTGTGAGTCCTGTAGTACAAATATACTGCACTCCTCTTCTGTATCATATCTCACACCTTTTGTTGGGGGCGTGTGACATTCTACAGTCTTAGGTACCACAACCTCAACCCCAATTATATCCATGAACGCCTCAAACAACTGGGACGGACATTCACTCTCAGAGTATTACTGGTTCAAGTAGATGTGGTGAGTGAACATTTTCAAAGAACACCTTCACCATGTTGGTTATCTGACTAGTAGGCGTAATCTAAGTTCAGCAATCCAACAGAATCCAATTCAATCAATATTATCTGACTTTGTCTGAATGAAAATTCTATGCTGTGGAACCGTTTTCCTTTCAAATATTTTTTATTTGATGTCCTTTCATTTACTTTCTATTGTTACACACCAAGCTCTGTCACACATTTTCAAACCTACGATTTTAGTTTGCCTTTCTGAGGTTCTATTTTTATACAGTTTCATAGCCACTGTCATTTACATCATATTGATATTGATTTGCATTACAGAAAGACCCCCATCATTCACTGAAGGAGCTAGCTCGCATCTGCATCATGGCTGACTGCACTCTCATCTTAGCTTGGAGGTAAACGCTGCAAGAGCTACTCCCTGAGCCAGATACACTTTCTATTTGTGCCTAAGCAAGTCCATTGTAAAAAGAAAATGTATGGGGCACAGTACACCTATTTTGACAAAACAGTGTATCGTTGACCACATAATTGCCATGTCCAGTTTGATTCTATGTGGAGAACAGTGGTGCATGCACACATCAGGGTGGTTTTGCCAGATAAAATGTCCCCCCATGATTCGGTCTGGCTACCCCCTTTTTAATTAAACACAATTTGTGAATTGGTTGCTTTGAGCACTGTCTCTGCTCTGTCCCTGACTGTGTGAAGGGCCCTACTACCGGTACCCACTTTGTATAGAGACCAGTTTGCATCAACTCCATATGAAAAGGTTAGCCCCTTTCGGGACCCTACATAAAGCTTTTCTGAAATTTTGATGAGTTTTATGTTGGGTCCCTGTTCAGAACTATATTTTCGTATGGGAATTCCAGTACGCGGATGTAGAAATTCTCTCTAAAATAGGATCTGCGCCAAGTGACGGCATTATTTTCCTTGAGTTATTCTGAATTCGGTAACTTTAAGTAGCTATACATCCCGCTGCGAATATCTCCTGTGGCGCGGAAGCCGTTAAGTATTTTTAATCTTTGTTTGACCGATTTGGTCGCTTTATTTCTTCTTGTTTGTTTACCGTTTATTGTACCGCCTCCCGGTGTGCGGTTGGCTTGTGCGGCTACGTCCCTGCCTCTGATCTGCTCTGTCATAGCTATAGCGCCACTAGCTAGCCAGATAGGCGGTACAATGAGGTGTCAATAAACAAGGACGGAAGAGATTAATCCAAGCTTCCAAATCGGGCAAACATAGATTAAAAATACTTAACGGCTTCCGCGCCACAGGAGATATTCGCAGCGGCATGTATGGGTACTTATACTAAACATATTCAGAAAGCCTCACAAGGAAAAACGTCGTCACAGAGCGCGGCCAGGAGCTAAACATGTTGTTTATGTTTAAGAATGGCTGTGTACCAGGTGGCATGGTAGTAGTGCAACAGGACCCCATGGACTGGGTCGAACAAAATGTCAGAAACTTCAGTACCATTGGGTTCTGCTTGGAGGGCTATGAAAAGGTGGTGGAATGAGCCTACACCAACTCATAAAGCTCATTCCCTAAGCTACATAGTCAGTCAAAAAATATATATTTACTGTGAAGTTGGCCGACCGGCCAAGGCTCCAAAAAGACAGAAGAGTCCAAGAATGCCCTTTTAGGGTTTTTTATCCACCTTTCCAGTCCTGTGCAGATTATGGTACAGTGCGGCCTCGGCAAAGACGATGACGAAAAACAAGATTTGGCCAAAATAACAGATGTACAAACTTGAAGACAACACTACTGAACAACACCTAAAACAAGGAGAAGCTGTAACAGGCCATACCCTTACTTTCCAAAGGGCCCTGGCAGCTCCCACTTAGGCTGTTACCTGTGTGTCAACCAAGGTCTGAGTCTGACTAACACACATCAGCTGCGGTCTCCCCTTTATAGGAGAGAGACATACCAAACTGTATCACAGCAAATTGGCAATTCAATTAACTCACCATAAGCATACAAAGGCCAATTAAACACCATTACTGAAGGTTTTAACCTGAACTTAAACATGAAATTCCGGACGTCCATTCATACACAAACTATAGTTTGGTTATAAATAAGATTGCTCTCGAATCAAACACCCCTCCTCCTCTGCAGCACTTGGCACCTTCCCAGTCAACAGGAATGCCACTGCAGAGGGAGAGGTGACTCCCAATCAATTCAACTTCAAATCAATAAATACATTTAAAACACTTAGTATCCTTCAGCAATGCATTTCAGTTACAGTATCAATAAATAGAACATACACTTTACAACTTGAACCGCCACTTCCAAGCCGGCTAATTGATGATAATTAAATGGAAGCAGGTGTAGTAAAGTTTATGCCATGTCCCCAATCATTGTCTGTGTATAGGGCACGGGCTGCCCCGTGACATTTACAATCTATGCATTATTGGTCTTCATCAGAGCAATGTATATGTATAACTGTCAAACAACTAACAACACATGTACTGTAAGTGCTTAATTAAACTCCAAATGAAGAGTCTAGCAAATATAACCATGGACGACTTGACAGTGAACTTTGTGATGTGACTGCCTGCCCACACCCACCATGGCGTTGAACGATCGCCTCTGTCGTTCCCCCTCTGTCCCAACACTTACACTCCCATAGTAAAACTATATTTGAACCCATGGTGTCTCTATTTTGGATATGTCATTATACGTGAAAAGTTAATAAATTGTTCACAAGACGATCTACAACCTCACCACATGTTGCAATGAATGTAACACGTATGAGCTTACAGATCGGCTATTTAATTAATACAAGTGTACATCTTGAGATTCCCTTGGACACAAAGCGTTTGAAAACCACAAGTAAATAAAAACCTGCCTAAAATATAACCTGAAGGAAAACAAAACAATGTCTTCCAAGCACTATTTTTTACGTTACAACATAAGACTGTTGCATGGGGAATTTTGCAGTTGCACAATTAACATTACTGTGTTGTGTTCTGATTATTATTATTATTGATAACATCCCTGTGTTGAACTGGCAGCCCGGAGGAGGCAGGACGTTACCTGGAGACGTACAAGGCCTATGAGAAGAAACCAGCTGATCTCTTGAAGGAGCATGTTGAGAAAGACTACTTATCCAAGGTTTGCACACACACAAACAAATATACTACACTATGAGATCAACGATTGTTTGTTTTCAATGATATTAACCTAGTTAACCTAATTTCAGAATGAGAACGCAATTGAATTAACTACACTTTAGTCCCTTGAAAACAGATGTGGAAATTGTTGTATGCCATGTGTTATACATTTAATACATTTATTTTTTATCATCACTTTTGTAATGCTATTTTTTCTTCCAGGTGACTGACTGTCTGACTACTGTGAAGTCTATCAACAAGACTGATGCCATTACCCTCTTGTCTACTTTCTCTGTAAGTCTTCACTAAGCAGAATGGCATTTCTATTTTTAGGATTTACAAAATTGTTTGAATTTGTCATATATAGTGATAAAGGAACATGTCCTTTTTTTCAGTCTGTAGAGGGGATCATCAATGCTTCTAAAGAAGACTTAGGCCTCTGTCCAGGCTTAGGACCACAAAAGGTGAGAGAAATAGATTAATATAGTCATATGCAAATATATTGCAAAGATTCAGGTTTCAGGGTGTATTTTTTGAAGCTCATTTGTTTGCTATATTGTGTTTGCAGGCAAAACGTCTGTGTGATGTGCTCCACCAACCCTTCCTCAAGTCTAAGAAGAAAGAAAGCTGAACTTAATATTTAGCACCTTTTTGTGCTTGCTCACCACTTTTTAGATCACTTGAACCCTAGCGTCCCTATTCTGGGCATGTCAAAATAGGAAAACATTTGGTGAAAATAGCAGATCTACAAGCTCACAACACGTTACACTGTGACATGTTGTGAACTTGTAGATTGGCTATTTTCCCCAGAGATTTGATGTATAAGGAAAAAAGGAGTGACCTCTGCCAATGATGGTCAGGGTGGATAGACGTATAGCTGGAGAATTATATACGTGTAGTAGGTATATAAGCAAGTTTATGGTTAAAGTTAGTATTATGAAAATATGAAATGTATTAAAATTACATGAAAAGTGACAAACTATATAAAGCTGCAAATATATTTATAACAGATATACTATTTCCAAATCGTTTTTAACCAGATAATAGTTTAAATAATGTGTATGATTGTCCTATGTATACATTCAAATGTTTTTTGTTTTCAATTAGCATGCAGTTCTATTCACTGTAATAACAGTGTGCTGCTGACACAGTTGATTAAGTGTAAATGATCATTTAAAATGTATTAGAATTGAAAAAATAAAAAATAAAGCTTTTTGGTGAAATATGTAAAATTGGACCAGTTTATATGCAACGCAAGCAGATCTGCTGTTACCCAAGATATTTTGTTTATGGTGCTCCGAATGTATGAGGTAGGTGTGTGTGTGTGCAGTAGTCTATCTCTCTCTCGAATGTCGATCTCGGCATGTGAGTGGAACATGTCTGGCGTATGACAAGACAAGTTCGCAAGTGTCCGTTTTGCACCAGCAAGTCCAAGGGCGATGAAACTTAACTTTATAGGCCTACTTCCCATTTTGATGGGAGATTCTTTCTACCTGCTCTAATTCTATGTTGTAAGTTTAGAATGACGTAAAAAAAACAGGAAGCCGTTTTTGCGTTAGAAGTGTTGGCTCCGTGTTGTTAAATAACCAAACGGCCAAACCGTTATCTTTGGTTTGGCTGACTGAGCTTAAGCCCCTGAAAACACGTTTTCATAGGAAGGAAAGGTAATAATAGTTAAGGCAAGTGAAGTCAGCCATCACAAAACACAAATTATGCAGCAGGCACAAAAAGAAAAAGAGGACGATGAAGATGAATCGTGTCCTGAAGAATTTGTGGGACTTTGTGACTTCACAGCCAGTGACAGTGACCAGGTATGAAATAATAATCCTATACTGTGCACAATGCTACTACATTACTATTCGTGTTGGATCAGGATGTTGTGGGTGCGTAGGCTACCTTGCCGTACGTAATCGTATATAGGCTATACTAAATGTCTCTGTTACTTTATCCAATAACTCTGAATCTCTGAGACTGATAGTGCACTAGGCTATTGTGTACACATTTGTACACGAGGTATAAAGTATTTGGAAATGACTTAAAATAGAATAGTTCGGAAAAGTAACTGAATTAATGCATCGATTCGAACTGCAGTGCAGAGTAATGACACCCCACAAGGGCAGAAAGTTGCTAGGCTGCAGACTCAAATGTAGGAGGCTTTATATCCCTGTATATTGTCAAGTGCTGCCTGCAGTCAAACAGTAGACACTAGCAGCGGTGGTAATAACTTATTATTACATTATAACATCACAGCAGTGAATATGGGAAATGGAGGCGTGGCAGATTTAACTGTTCAAACACAACATAATGTATTACAATGCCCAATTGGTAGGTGTTGTTTTTTCCACATTATTAATTACCAATGCTAAAAATTATATTTATTAATATTTGTATTATTATTGCTATTAGCTTAGTTTCAGCACTGGTGACAGGATCCTTGTGCACGCCAAGACATCCTCTGAGTGGTGGTGGGGAGAGCTGCATGGTGTCTTTGGCTATGTTCCAACCAGCTATCTGCTGCACCAAGGCCTGGAGGAGGAAGACAGCTCCTTAGAGGATCCATGGCAAGATGAAGAATACTTCAGCAGTTATGGCACATTGGTTGGAAATCTTTCATTTAACACATACCTATATGACACATTATTACAGTATTATCTAGCATTACTTATTAATATTTGATATTTATAGTATAATAACTATTTTATTTATATAGCGTCTTTCAAGAAACCCAAGGACGCTTTACAATACAGAAAAAATAAACAACACACTCATTGCCAAAAGCCTGAGTGAACAAATGTCTCTTCAGTGCAGACTTGAACGAGTCCAATGTATAGCATCTGGTAAATCTCCAAGGGTAGAGAGTTCCAGAGGGCAGGGGCTGCCACATAGAAGGCTCTATCGCAGAGGGTCCACTTTTTTGTGTGACGGATGGTGAGGAGCTCCATGTTCGAGGATCTCAGGTTCCACTCAGGGGTGTAGTCCTTGAGGAGGTCAGACAGATACCGTGCAAGGCCATAGAGGGATTTGTACGTGAGGAGCAGTTTGTAGAATGATGCAGAACTTAACCGGAAGCCAGTTGGTGTTTGAGGGTGGGGGTGATGTGCTGCCAGCGTATAACCTCATATTAATACTTTACTACATATATGACACAAGTGTGATTTACTAATCTAAAAAATGTGGTGTCTGATACAGAGGCTTCATTTGGAGATGCTCGCAGACAAACCTCGTACTGAAGCATATCGCCAGACCATCCTCAACAACAGTTCTTCTCTGAGGGGCAAGGCATTGATGGACCTTGGCTGTGGGACTGGCATCATCAGTCTGTTCTGTGCACAGCTGGCAAAACCATCTGTGGTAATAACATAGCTTTAAGGGGTTATAGAGGGTATGCGCGTGACATCATCGTACCTGGAAGTTATGCGGGAACGCCCACTGAGTGGCAAAAAACTACTTTCTGGCCTTGTCAGCCCATTCATCCAAACAGAAAAGTCCTGTCTGATTGCATTAAACAATGTTAAACTCACCAACATTGCAGCTGTACGAAAAGCTTGAATTATCCTCTTTCTATCTGCAAAGTTTTTGTTTCATAAAACCACCACCATAGAAACTTTCTGTCAAGAAATGCCCTGCATTTGATTATTTGTCAGAGTTTGGAAACGCTTGTTTTCAATAACACAACATTTTGCTGCCTCCTGCATTATGTGACATTTAGAAACAGGTGGTACGCAGGACGGTTGAGGGATTTCCAACGAGCGCTTCCAAACTCCAACACTCCATGCTGCTCAATGTTTTGCCACTCAGTCTAGATGAGGGGGGCGTGTCCTGATGGGAAAATCATGCCTGTGCATACTCTCTATTATCTCTCTCTCTCTCTCTCTCTCTCTCTCTCATTTAGACCAAAATACTTACTAACGAAACCGTCGTTCTACAAAAGTATAAATTAAGTATGGATGGAACTTCAAACCATAGAATGCGCATTCACTGTATCACAATATATACGATATTTATCACCATATCGCCCACCCCTAAAACTCCAATATGGGCACTGAGTTATGGAGAACTATATGAAGCCATATGGTTAATATGTTCATGAAACATCACAGTGCTTATAGCTCTATCTAGTGGACAAGGAGCGTCACAACAACAACCATTGAATTGAGTTTAGCCCACTGCAGAGCAACCCTGCATGGTATGCCCTCTTCTGTGGTGTTGTAGGTGTATGCTGTGGAGGCCAGCTCTATGGTGGACTACACCAGGCAGCTAGTGAAGAAGAATGGCTATGAGGCGGTGGTGACCGTGCTTCAGGGCCGAGCTGAGGAAATAGACCTACCTAAGCAGGTGGACGTCCTGGTTTCTGAATGGATGGGAAACTGCCTGATGGTACTATTACTATTACTACTAATAATACCATACATTTTATGTAGCACATTTACAGGTACTAGAATGTTGTATGGAAATATTAGGTACAAGAGGACTGACCCTGACTATTGGGTGGCCATAGCTGAATGGCTAGAGAGACCCTAGTAATCCGGAGGAGGTCCCAGGTACGATTCCAGGCCTCAGCCAATGTGTCAAAGTGTTCCTGAGCAAGAGTTTTAGCCCTAACTAATTGCCCAATCGCACTCCTCTGTGTAGCTGAGCAGAAGTTCCCCTGCAGGATTAATTATTCTCAGATAGTAATTTATTGATAGGATCTCATGAGGGATCTTATCCCTCATGGGAGTAAAAATTACTCCCATGAGGGAGTAAAAATTAAATAGAAAAATTTGAGAGTAAAATTACTGTGCAGAAGAACAAGTAAAGAAATCTCAATGTAATGTGATTTGACTTATCATGAAATTTCACTAACGTGGGGTATAGAAATGTATAATTTATGCTTCATTTAGCCACAAATGTAAAGACTAATTTATACATTGCTGCACAAAGGTCATGCCTTTTCCTGTGTCCTCTCCCTCTGGCCTAGTTTGAATTCATGGTGGAGTCAGTCCTGGTGGCCAGGGACCGCTGGCTAAGGGAAGGCGGGGTTATGTGGCCGTCTTCTGCTGCGCTCACATTGGTCCCCTGCCAGGCACAGAGCTACTACACAGAGAAGATGGCCTTTTGGGAGAGGCCCTATGGCCTGGATTTCACTGCTTTAAAGTAAGGCCCATGGCCGCCCATCATCATCATTCAATCATGCACGCAGTGCACTCACTCCACTTTAGTATGATATTTGTTATTTTGTGCCTTTGTAGGTAAGGTAAGGTAATTTTATTTATAAAGCGCCTTTCAAAACAGTTGTTACAAGGAGCTGTACAATAGAATAATAGAATAACTGGTGTCTGATATAAGTAGTGTGTCAGCAGGATATTATGCATGTGTAACGGTGAAATATTAGCCAAATGCACTGCAGTGCTGAATGTAAATTTGGAGTCCAATTTATGTTGAACTATCTGTAATAGCAACTTGTTGGATATAAGCACTGAATATGAGTAGACTGTACAGCCATCAGACTTATGTAAAGAAAGGACCTATATGTATGTTATGACCTGCTTTTTATGAGAGTATATTATGATTTCTGAAGGATGTTCCTACCTTTGCAGGCCTCTGGCCCAGCAAGAGTTCTTCACCAAGCCAAAGTTCAGCCACGTCACCCAGCCAGATGACTGCTTGGCCACTCCCTGCAATGTCATCTCATTGGACATGCACACTCTGCAAGTCACAGATTTAGAGGTATCGAGAATGAATAAAACCACAATATCCTCTTTCCCTATTTATACCTGATCCCACCACCAGCGACATACATCCACACACAGTTGTTGTTTCAATATTGTTCCCCTATGCTAGGAAATGAAAGGCCAGTTTGAGTTTCCAGTGAAGAAGTTGGGTACTTTCCATGGGTTTACTGCCTGGTTTGCTGTTCATTTTCAAAGCCTGGAGACAGGGGCTGCAACAGTGGAGCTCAACACAGGACCTAACTCAGAGTAACAGAATGCAAAGTATTTCCTTCAATACATATTTACTTGTGTGTTTGTATCACCAAATACAATTGGTTTCAACAAATATACATATTACACTGCATACTGTAAATTACATTTTTATATCGCAAGAGACTCAGAGAAGGGGACGATAGATTTGTGACTTGGACTCGATTCTGACACAAATCACAATTTTGATTGATTTCTGACTTGACCCGTAAAAACAAAATAGGCTTGCATGTCTATGACTTGGATTTGAGGTGGATGCCTTAAGGGCCTTTCAACCGGAAGCAAGGAACGCAGGATAAACGACAGGTCTCCGCCAGGTCTGCTCAAGAAGGGCGCAACAACGCAAGCGTAAAAAAAAGCGTGCAACGTAAATACGCTTGCGTTGTCGCACCGCGACTGCTCCCCAGTGCTCCGCGCAAAAACGCAGGGCTCATTGAAAATGTACTATAGGCGCGTTATATCACTTCACATTTGAAAGGCCTGAGACTTATTAAAGGGTTATGTCACTTTAAAACACTGTGGTTATTTTAACTTTTACTCTGGCTTTGGTATGAAACCCCCATCAGAGGTAAGGTTTTCTTGGGGAAGAATGCTAGCACAAAAATGTAAACTTAAAACTGTTGAGACTTGACTGATTTGAAAAGTGAATGTTAAGACTTGAGACTGAGAGACTTGTGATTTGCATAGCAATGACTTTGCTACTAGTTTGTCTGATGAGTGTTTCAGGAGGGAAACTGGTGTTTCAGGAGCATACTCCCGAAAACATTTCTTTACTTTACAAAAGTAGATGTTTTTTGAATACCGTGTCGCATTGCAATGCATTGTGAGCTTGTAAATCTGCTATACCTGAAAAAATACAACTATACTTTCAACTTTATACTAGACCTAAAATGATTTATTTTTTTGACCTCTATTAAAGGTTAGTAGCATTTTCATCCAGAAGTGATTATCGATGAATAAATGCAAATCAGTCTTTTAAAATACTCTGTCTCACCAGGCCAACTCACTGGAAGCAGACCCTCTTCATGCTAGACAGCCCAGTCACTGTGCATATTGGAGACTCAATCAGCGGAGCTATTGTTCTACGTAGGAATCCAGTCTGGAGGCGCCATATGACTGTTACAATACAGTGGAGCATCAACACTACTAGTGAAGGAAAAGACAACTGCCAGGCAAGTGTCCTATCCCCACTGCTCACTTAATATTAAGTATTCATTGCAGTGTGGTATGTCCTTATGTGGACATTTTTCTAAACCACTTTTAAGCCCTATTTTATGCTTCGTATGCTTCATTTGAAAATGTCTGCCTATATTAAAAATATAATATAATAAATCCTATTAATTTCACTGGTTGTTTTAAAGTAACTTTAACTCTTTTATGTTGTCCTTGGATCACTTGTGTCTGTCCACAGATTCAAACAAAAAGTTTCCCCATGTGGAGATGACATCCTACTGCTGTCACATCCAGTCTCTGTGTGGACTTCAGTCAGAGGGGCATGTGATCAACATTGTGTGCAGTCAGTTGACAGTTTGAGAACATAATTCATACTCCTACTATGGGACATAGCATACTGGTACTAACCAGCTAATTGCATAGAGTACACACATACAGTAGAGTGAGCTATTCCCCAGCACACACCTATAGAAATCACGGCCATCTGCACAAAGGTCATATTGATCAACAAATGGCAACATCTTCCAGGCTTTTAACTTTTACATCAGAAGCATAACTGATTTTATCATTTCTCAGAAGAGATACAAATGTATTAAAACTTAACTTGTTTCATGTTTTATTTTGTCATGTCATATTACAACAGGAGTCATTTGTAATATTGAGATTTTGTACAATGCTGTATATCAGTATTTATAAAAACAAATATGTAACTGATTGTAATCATGTTGACTGGTACACCTTACAAGACTGGGCTACACCACAAATAAAGCATTTATTTGTACACTACTCTGAATTACTGAAGTATAATGGATTCTACTGGTTTTGTGTAATTGTTCTGTTACTTAAGAGTTTCATTTTCAAGTTATCTTGATGGAAGTCAGCAATGATTTTGAGTGGTAACATATTACCGTATAATAAGCTAATAGTTTTGCTCTGTATTAAATATTACTGTTTACTGTTTTCAAATAGACGTGGTGATATGTTGTGCGTTACAAATCACATCTGCAGCAGACATTTACTTGGTATAAGACCTGTTTGTTATTTAATAAAGGAGGCCATTCAAGTGGTCATGTTTCCAGTTTCCCCCTAGCTCTTGTTCTGGATCGTGTGCTGACCTCCGAGGAGACAAGGACAGTAGACATGAGCTGAGGAGAGGAAGACCGGGAGAGTGGGACAAACGAGGGAGGTTTGACAACTTTTTCCTCAACCTTCTCAACAGTTTTAGCCCTTCTCTGCTTCAAGTGATTATCACAATGTTTCACAAAGGTATCCATCTTCGCAAAGGTCTTGTTGCACACTTTGCAGTGATAAGGGCGCTGCCCTCTGTTAAGACGCATATATAGGCGTACATATGATGACCGCACAAAGGTACGACAGCAGACACCACACTTAAGGTCCTCCATGTTGTTGGCTTGTGTTTCTTGCGGTGGTGGATCTGGTGCTGGCACCTGCACTGAGTGGCTTTGCTTGGATGATTTGCCTTGTGAGAGATGCTGGGCCTTGTGAGAGAGCAGACTTGATAAGCAGCGGAAGCTCTCGCAACACTGCTCACACTTATACGGCCGTTCCCCAGTGTGTAGGCGAACGTGTGAAACGAGTCCAGCCTTCTGAGCGAATGCCTTGCCACAGAAGCTGCATTTGAAAGGCTTCTCTCCCGTGTGGAGCCGGCGGTGGGTCTTTAGGTGTGAGGCGCGGCCAAAGCTCTTCCCACACTCCGGGCATTTAAATGGCCTGTCCCCACTGTGGATCATCCTGTGTGCCCTCATGTGGGAGGCCTGAAGAAAGAGCTTGCCACAGATCCCACACCTGTAATTCCTCTCCTTGTGAGAGGGTAGGTGGAGGGCCAGGTGGGCAGAGGATATGAATGTTTTGCTGCAGAGTGTGCAGCTGTGAGGGTCCGGGCGGAAGCCCCTATGAAGCCGCCGGCCCCTTGCACAGGACGGGCATTTAGAAGGCGGCGGCCCCTCTGCTTTGTGCAAACGCCTCCGTCTAGGGGTTGCTGATGAAGGGGATTTGGAAATTGTCGTTTTGGCCTCTGGTGGGTTGAAATTACATCCGCAGTCTGAGCACTTGTGCTGCTCAGTTTCACCTTTATCACAGATTTTTTCCAACATGACGCTTTCTACAACCATGATGATAGAGAGGATCCCTTTCCTTCACACACCATATTCGTCGGTATCTGCAAATTATAGCAAATAAACATACAAAAATGTTAAATGAATGCGTTTCACAGATGTGAATAAAGTAGGCTATACACTGGGCACTGGCACACCACACCACAGGCTAGCGCCATATAGCCGCACACTCCTGCCAATAGCCAGGACATTTATTCTCAAACGCACTAAATAAAACTACCAACAGCGATACAATAAGCGTGGCGTGGTATCATATACCGATCACAACATGTACATTTGATCAAAAGAAAAACGCATCGCAGAATCAACAACAGTAGCTTAATAGGCCTCGCCTCCCCTTCAGTGGAGAAAACGAGTAGGCTATATTCTTTGTCGAAGCGACTAAATGCGCGATGGATGAGCGTACATACCAGATTGTATTCGCTGCTCAAAAGTAAAAGCTCATAATCGAAACATTGACTATATGATGATTAGAAAAATCACTGGTAGCCTACAACATGGTAGGCCTATGTTCTATTCGCTATATCTTTAAACATCTCTTTCTTTCTTCCCTGCAAACCCCAGCTCAGCTGCTGCCTCGTTGTATTCGTGCAGCGGTCTTTTTTAGAAGGGGTCACAGCATCATCTAGTGATTGGCGGAATAACGGTGCAAACATATATCATTATTAATTTTATGGAATGCATAGAATATAGACCTATAACACATCAAGTAGCCTATAGGCTACCACATTAGAGAAAGCATGGGAAACGAAACGGAACAGATATAGGCTCCTTTTGTTCTAAACGAATACTGGACTACTAAACACAATGAATGAATCAGCTTATTATATGTTTCGTTTAATTGGTTTGCTTACCAGGAAATGTGTTAAGTTTCGTTTCTTGATGTTGGGCGGTTAAGTTTCGTTTCTTGATGTTGGGTGGTGAAAGTTAACCGTGAAACGATACTGAGTTGGCAATGATCTGCCCAGAAGGAAAAAAACTAAAAAAATAACAGTAGGTCTATAAAAGCAACAAATTTCAACGTCACCTCATTTGTGACTGACAGAGAACGATCTGACTGCAATCTGACTTCTCATAAGATATAAACCATGAATGAGGTTAGTAGACTACTTATTTGATTGGATAATAGTTATTTATGAATTATTAGCTTTGTCTTCAAGTTTAACGTAAAGGGCAGGCAATTTGATATAGAATACAATACAAAATGACCTATTAAGCCAGGTAACTTTCATCACTTTTTCTATTTTGTATCCATTTATTTTCAAAGTGATGCAGATCAATATATGAAAATATTTAGTAGACACATTTGTGTTAAATAGCTTTATAGTAGCCTAATTGCTATGCATCCCAGTTTCTCTAGCTAAAACAGAAAAAAGATCACCCAAATTGACTCAATGGGGATCGAGTGCAGTGATGATTTTTGATGAATTGAACAAGCTGGTGAACCCTCTTGTAAACAAGTGTAATGATTTGGGTCGTCCACTCACAGTTAACAGTCTTTGTATTGAGTTTGTGCTTGAAATGTACTGTAATTCTGCAAACTGTTAATCAATCAATGATGGGGGACAATAGCAGACACAAGAATTAACACTAAAAAGAAGCAGTTCAAGCAGATGTCTATAAACATCACTGTAACCTGATTTGCGCACTTTCTCCATATCCACATTTGCCCCGACATATAAAGTTCTTACCCCATGCCATGGCCACGGATGTTACAATACGGTACGGCCTCGCAGAAGTGGTCTGCATCTCTGTATTGTTCAATAAAAAGCATTTTAATCCGATCGGCGGCCAATGGCCATTGTCTGAGTTAATGTATCAGAGTGCAGTACACCTCCCAACCGATAGGGTCGCGTAGTTGAAAGCATTTTATGGCGAAAACATCAGTAACATCAGTGGCAAACTGGCAATATATAGGCTAAGCACGTTTAAAGTGCTTTGAAATATAAAGTGCCACTTTATATTTGAAATCTTAACGTGTATGTACGTACGGGCCGGGCAAAATGGATTGAGAAAGTGTAAAAACAGGCTGTAGCTCATCTGTGGCCGAGATCTAGTATGATCTAGATTCTGGGGGAGAGATGCCGAGGAGACAAGGCTAGGCTGGTTTACTTGTCTTCTTGAGCCGCAGTGTTGGCAGAGTTAGGTATGGTGCGTCTAAGTCTGCTGCTGTTACTATAATGGTATCTTCCAGTTAAGGTCCTGCGGTAGGCATATATTTATAGTTTCGGGACGCCGATAGTGATGTCACTCCTGGCGTCCTGGTTGTGATGTCAGAGAGGCACTACGTTCCTTCGTAACACTCCCCCTTAGTGAGGCCGTGGGCTTCACTATTCGTTCTCTCTGATCATTGTGGCTGTGTCCGGCAGCTCTGGGAGCTGGATTAGCCGCGTCGTGTGCCGTGGGTAGATGCAGCTGTATGACTGCGTCTGGGGCTTCTTCACGAGGGGCGCCTGGTCGATGTAGGACCGGGGATGTAGGTGACTGGTGGGATCGGGTTGGCCCATGGGGAGGGCGATCCGGTGTCCGAATCAGGCGTGGCTCACAAGCCTGGAGTCCAGGATGGCTCCTTCTGATCGGCGCCGAACTCGCCACTTCCTCTGGGGCGGCTTGCGTCGCTGGTATTGCTTATTGGGTGCAACTCTGCTTTGGGGCCTTGGCACTGCGGCTGTGGTGCGGATGGGGAATCCTCCCTCGAGCTCCCCCCCTCACGCCCGTGGCGGCCGTCGCCGCTCCGGGCCTCGGCCTCGTGTGCGGTGAGGCTTCCTTCGGAGGTGTGTTGGGGTGCTCTCGCAGACTCTGCTCGAGTGTTGACCTGTTCTTCGGGCTTGTCGTCCAGACTGAGTGGTGGCGATGCATCAGTGCTGGAGGTGGGCTGCACAACGATGCTTGGACCGTTGTAGCGTATTCATCTTGTCGGCGTGCGCTGTCGCTGTTGTTTGTTCCGTTTGTTCCTCTCCCCCCCTGCGTTATTTCAACGCAGTGGCCTTGGTGCGTCGGGGCGGGGCTGGGGTGTTGGACGGTACTAGGCTGCGGAACGCCGACTTCGCTGCTGACTTGCAGTCAGCGGGGCCTGTTGGTCAGGCGGGCCTGTTGGTCAGGCGGGCCTGTTGGTCAGGCGGGCCTGTTGGTCAGGCGGGCCTGAGGGCGGGCGGGCCTGTTGGTCGGCCGGACCTGTTGGTCAGGCGGGCCTGTTGGTCAGGCGGGCCTGTTGGTCAGGCGGGCCTGTTGGTCAGGCGGACCTGAGGGCAGGCCTGTTGGTCAGGCGGACCTGAGGGCAGGCCTGTTGGTCAGGCGGACCTGAGGGCAGGCCTGTTGGTCAGGCGGACCTGAGGGCAGGCCTGTTGGTCAGGCGGACCTGAGGGACCGTTCGACCGTTTGGCGTTCGGGTTGTAAATCCGGACGACAAGCGGACCTGGCGTTCGGGTCGTAAAGCCAAACGTCGGACAGATTTGGCTTGCTAGCATGCATGATTCCGGACGTGGTCGAAGTCCTGATCTTGCTAGGGAGGCGTGAGGCAGAGGCGGTTGCCGTCTTGGCTTTCGGGTCGTAAAGCCGAACGTCCTCGACACTTGGCTGCCCGCTTGGCGTGGCTCATGGTTGGTGCATGATGACATCAGTGAGGCTGGCTCGGTGGAGTGGGAGGCGGATCTGGCCTTCCCTTGAACTGTAGGGACTTGTTGACGGGGTGACGGGGTCGATCTTTCTCCCCCCGTCGACTGCCGGTCACTCTGAGTATCTGGTGTCCTTGTTGAGTTCGTGGAAGAGCGTAAGGTGGTCGCCGGGACACGCGCTGCAGGGTTTGGAGTCAAAGGTGAGGCTGCAATCGTTCTCCTGGTGGCTCCTGCCGCACTTGTAGCAGCCTTTGTTCGCCTCTAGCCACTTTACCTTCTCCGCTTTGGTCATGTTACGGAGGGTGGGGCATGCGCCGGTGTAGTGTCGGTCTGTGTCACAGATCGGACAGAACTTGTTTTTGTCTTTGGCCGTGCTGAGGTGAGTCACGGTCGCGGTCGCAGGTTTGTCGGGCGCTCGCGGCTGGCCGCGGTCCCTCCCCCTGCTACCTTGATCGTCCCTCCTCCCCCATCCACCACGATCGTCCCTCCCCCTGTCATGTCGCTGAGACGACTGACCATGATCGCGGGGTGGCTGGTGCTGTTGTGGTGGGGGGTTAGAAGGGCGCGGGTGTCGGTACCCGTTGTCGGGTCCTTGACCGTTGGTAGTGCAAGTGCTCGTCCGGTCCTGGGCGCGGCCGTTGTAGCGGTCGTGGGCGTCCTCGGGACGGGGAACGGGGCTATTGTCCTGGGCGCGGCCGTTGTAGCGGTCGTGGGCGTCCTCGGGACGGGGAACGGGGCTATTGTCCTGGGCGCGGCCGTTGTATCGGTCGTGGGCGTCCGTCTTGGGCTGCCATTCGTTCGGTAGCCTCCCTGAGGGTACGTAGGGCATTTTCTCCCTCACTCATGGTTTCCCGGTGGGTGGGTGGGTGGGACTGTATAATAGACGTCTGGTCGTCTCCTTAGGTTTTCGCTGAAGGTGAGGGTCAGGTCGAAATTCTGATGTTTTGGTGTTTCGGCCTGGCTTCTCTGAGCCGGCGTTTTAAAGGACCACTAATGTGGCCGAGATCTAGTATGATCTAGATTCTGGGGGAGAGATGCCGAGGAGACAAGGCTAGGCTGGTTTACTTGTCTTCTTGAGCCGCAGTGTTGGCAGAGTTAGGTATGGTGCGTCTAAGTCTGCTGCTGTTACTATAATGGTATCTTCCAGTTAAGGTCCTGCGGTAGGCATATATTTATAGTTTCGGGACGCCGATAGTGATGTCACTCCTGGCGTCCTGGTTGTGATGTCAGAGAGGCACTACGTTCCTTCGTAACATCATCCATGACGGTTGTGAACCATGGCTAATAAATATCTCTCCTCTCCTGATTGGATGAAATTGTATGGAATCCCGACCTGAACATTTATTATCTGTTTATGGAAAACGGTCGGCTACCCCCCCCCCCCCGCTGGAGCCAACAGGAATCAATTACTGACTGATACGCAGATTTGATAAGCAGTTTCTCTATTTTAAGGATTACTAAATGCATAGGCTATTTCAATTAAACTTTATTCAATTTTTAATCAGTATATCTTTTTTTCTGTTACATGATCCTATCCAGGAAGGATGAACAGAAAGAAAACTCGGTAAGTATATAGTGTTCCTTTATCTTGCTATTCAGAAGCATCACCTTTAAATTCATTTCAGCAGCACACGTAAAAGAAGGTTTATTTAAGCATCATCTGACAATCTTTGCATATTTCTTAGAAATGGAACTAAGCAATAATGTGGGCTGGCCCAACCCAACAAACAAACAAAACATTTGTTTGGGGGCACATGATAATTCCCGCTTTTGCCAATCAAATAAACAAACAGTACACAGAAACATAACAATCTTTGAAACCTTTTTGAGTGGTGCAACCACTCCAAGGAACAGCAATGTCTGTGTTAACCTATGTGACTATGTGACTTTAATGAGTACCAGTAGGGGCGCTGTTGTGCCAGAAACAGAGAGAGAGATAGTGCTGCACTGTTGCCTGCTAATGACAGAGAGGGGAGGGGGGAGTTGCACCACTCAGTTCACATGGGTGTGATTTTTTAATATATAGTGTGATACATATTCCAATTTTAATATTGTCTGATGATTACATTTCTGTGTTTGTGTGAATTTTGGTGCTGAACCTTGGTGGCTGAGGCTTAGGGGTAGTTTTTGACCAAAACAGGGGGCCAGTGGGCCACATTTTTGTTAGAACTAACCTGTGACGTCCTTTTTAGGGTTGGGTTTTTTGTAGGGTGTCGGTCGGACTCATGACTGTCGGACTGTTACGCCGGACCAAACACATGCCCCCGAAAAACCTTGATCAGAATCAGAATGGCACGTCTCTCTTATTATCCTAAAAAGTATTTTCCAATGGAAGTTACATGGTTTGACCAAACGTTTTTGTTTGATGCGGGGATGGGGGCAATCAAACACAAGTGTTTGGTCAAACCATGTGACTTCCATTGGAAAAGCGGCCATCAAACACAGGCAGAGCACTCAGCACAGAACATTTGTTCTTTATGTGTGTATGAAGCTTCAGTCTGCAAATGTCAGACCATGTGCGTGTCTGACTTTCCTGCGTATAACAGCATATCTCGATATCTCGAGAACCGTTTGACCGATCAGCATATAATCTCTGTATCCAACTATCCATCTGTCTCTCTATATCCATCTGTCTGTCAATGGATTTAATTGATAGACAATTAAATAACAAATCAAAAAATCAATGTGTCCCCCTTCAGAGGCATTGATCAATATCAGTAACCCAAGCCAGGAACATGTTTTCAATGAGTCTAACATGGAGTTTGAAGTTCAATTGGCTTATATACAGTAAGAGGCGTGTGTCTGATCCATAGACTGTAAAAAATATGGACAAAGCGTTCCCCGGGTCTAACATGGACGTAAAATGAAGCCAATAATTCCTTGCACTGTAAGTCGCCATCTTTCTAGATCCTTTTGGGCCCAGCTGGCCCATTGGCTGGCCCAGACGAGGCGGGACTTCCCCCCCTTCTTCTTCGTTGGTTTTTATTTTGACTCGAGTGGGTGGGGGATCCCGTTCATAGACTGTAACGGTAGCCACGCCCCTCAGAACATGCGCAACTTTATGGTCATTTATTTTATAAATGGGACCATAATTTTCCAAAAAGAATATTATGACATTAGAAATGAGACTTTAAACTAGTGACTGGAAGCAAAAAGTATTCATGACCATGTTTATTAAGGTAATACAGTCACATAGGTGAAGTTGGGCCAAAATACATGGACTTCTATGGGGCTATGGGTTTTTTTGGGCCCAGTACAGCGCCACAACAGGCCATTATATGAACTTTCAGGAAATCCCGATTTCCTTGTGGCTTCACAAAATATCTGTCTGACTGCCCCCCTGGTCTGATCAAATTAATATCAAATATGTAAATATTATGAATCAAGCAACTTAAAAATAGTCCCAAAATGTTTTACCCCAAACGTGTTTATATTAAATCTTGTATCAATTGCTATCGATTAACCTTGCTGGGTGATTACAAACTTTTGAATGCTAATGTACTTTTTAGATTGACTATAGCGCTCTAGCGCCACACCAAAAATAAAAAAAAAACAAAACAAAAAACACAGCAAGCAGTAGGTAACAAGAATGTATTTTCATAAAAGTATGAAGTGTATAGGACAGTTGCATGGATGCAATGTTGTATTTCCTATGGCATGCATTACTATTTGTGCATGGAGAGATTGGTGCAAACAGAAATTGGTTTGGTAGAAAAAGACAGATAAACTGGTCCCCCCTTTTCAATTAACGTAGAAGGATTATTTAATTGAAGCTCAATTTAATGTTGTGACACATACAGTACACTGTAGTGTTTTCATTGTAATTAGTAAGCCTAATCATGTTTTTCTGTTTAGAAATGCGTTTGGTGCAACAGCACCTCCATTCATTGACTACCTGAAAGATATTCTACGCAGATATCCTGATGGTGGACAAATTTTAAAGGTGGGACCAGTGCACCTCAACATTCTGCTACAAGCGTATTACATTTCTGACATTTAACATAATTACATATTGCATGTTTATAAATGGCTATATGTTAAAACATTATTACATGAATAGTGTATTTTTTCTTGTACATATTTACCTGCACCTCTAATTCACCTGCATTTAATGTAAAATGTATTTTAGTTCAATATTTATATATTTGATTTATATAATTTGACCATGACATTTGCAATGGTCTGAACAGGAGCTGATCCAAAATGCTGATGATGCTGAAGCATCTGAAGTTATTTTCATCCATGATGAGAGGAGCTACGGTACAGAAACCTTGTGTTCTGATGACCTGAGGAAATACCAAGGTATGTGTGGCTTTCTGAGAATTCTATTTATTGTCAAACATTGCAAAGCTCATCTTTGTCATTTTTGTCAGTTATCGAAAAATATCATCTACACCAGTTTTGAGAATCAAAGAAATAACTGACTAAATATTTTTGAAGGCCCTGCTCTCTATGCCTACAACAATGCCGTTTTCACTGCTGAAGACTGGAAAGGCATTCAGAACACAGGAAGGAGTGTCAAGCGCAACGATCCAAACAAAGTTGGGAGATTTGGGATTGGCTTCAACTCTGTTTATCACATAACAGGTAAAACAATGCTACTCTTAATAAATAAAACAGCAAAATTGAAACTCGAACACTATAAAATTTGAAGCTGAAAAAGGATGTCCCACCTGAAAAGTTATTTTCTGTTTATTAAACAGCTGAAGGAGACGGATAGATCTCTGTTACTGAACAAACACTGGAGACGATTTTGGCAATCAATTAATTGGTTGATTCATTTCTGTTGCACAAGTATATGAAAGTGTATAGGGTCAATCCTGAAACTGTGGGTCAAATAAAGATATAAAAGTAAAGGCGGGCCAAAGCATTTTTGGGGGTCCCCAGCCAAAAACGTTAAGAACCCCTGGCCTAGTCAAGGCCTATTAAAACAATATTAAAGACGTTTTTATTTATTTTTAATTGGGTGTCATAATATCTTTGTGGCTTTCACACTAAATGATTGATCGCCGACTAGGGATCACACACTGCAAGAGTTCACCAAGATGCGATCAGGACCCGAATCACACGATACATATAGGCTACATTTATTTTTGAGTGGTGCAACCACTCCAAGGAACAGCAATGTATGTGATGTTAATGAGCACCAGTATGACTATTAGTACCAGTAGGGGCGCTGTTGTGCCAGAAACCGAGAGGGAGATAGTGCTGCACTGTTGCCTGCTAATGAGAGAGAGAGAGAGAGGGGGGGGGGGGGGGGGGGGGAGTTGCACCACTCAATTCACATTTTTTTATTTCAATTCATTTTGACATCTCACGTAGGCGCAGGATCCTGTGAAACATGCGCGAGACCGACACAAGACGTGTCTCTCTCTGAGACAGGATAGGACGCTAAATCTTGATTTTCATAAAGAATTCTTCTGATCGAGTCTCTCTCCATATGTGCACGCACGCACGATTTACCCACAGAATAGAGGGTATGCGCATTAGGGGTGGGACGATATGGGTACCTCACGATAAGATATATATCGCGATATTAGGCCCTCGATAACGATATATATATTTGAGATATATCGATATATTGTATGAAATGTCATCAACAATATATCACGATATCTGCAACTACAAAATACTTGGAACTGAAAAAACGCTATTTTCGTGCTCGGACACAAGGAGGGACACACACATAGCTGTCTATAGTGGTTGCACCACTCAAACACTAAATGAATACTCAATCAACTCCCCCTTTGCCTCATACCCTCATCATAATACCTGACAAACACCACCAACTGACCATTATCACTGGTGGTATCATCATAATACCTCACAAACACCACTAACTGACCATTATCACTGGTGTCAGTGGACTTGTCCACTTCTGGGGAAATGCATTTTGTATTCCCACAAAGTTTTTTGAACAAATCACCATCCAGTAGTTCAGTACTTCTGGTTGCTGTGGAATCTGAGAGTGGGATTTGCTTTATTTTAGCTGTAATTTCCTCCTTTTCTAAACATGTTGTTCATCACTTCATTATGAACAACATTTAAAAAATTAAAGAAAGAAAACGTTTGTTTCTTTTTCTCGATATCGATATTTTAATAATCAATATCGATTATTTATCGCAGGAGGACGTATCGATATATATCGAGTGGCAAAGTGAGTGACAGTGAATTTAATGTTGTTTAAAGTCATTTAATGCAATCAAATAGGACTTTTCTGTTTGTTTGTATGTATGGTGCTGTCAAGGCCAGAAAGTAGTTTTTTGACACTCAGTAGGCATTCCTGCATAACTTCCAGGTATGATGATGATGTCACGCGCATACCCTCTATAAAGGCGTGATTTCTTTCTACGTCCGAGCATAGACATGGTAACGCCAACTACCGACACTGCCCGTCTTGCCTGTCCTCCGAGATGCTGTAATAATGTTTCAAGTTTACACATGTATACAAATAAACAGGCCAACGGCATAAACAATATTAGTTTGCTGCTTCTACAAAAATAAAAGATACTGTCGCACGTGCCAAGCTGTGATTCTTGTATTATTTACACCACGGAGTAACCTCGTAGCCTCGGCCCCATCCCATGCTTACTTATCTGCAAAAAGAAAACCTCGCGGCAGACTATCCAGCATGTAACCTCGCCGTTACGGGGCGTTACCATGTCTATGCTCAGACGTAGAAAGAAATCACGCTCTATAAAGGTTTTTGCGACCAAAGGTCGCCGTTAACTATGGAATCGTGCATTTCCTGTCAGTGTGTTTGTTGGTCAGGCACCATCAGTGTGTTGGTAGGCCAGGGAACCATATATGGTACCCAGGTCTCGTGACATCATCAGGGATGGATATGTGGAGACCCTGATGTCATAGTAGATATGACCTGCTGTCGCAGTTAAGCTCATATATGGAGATCCATAATGTCATCAATATTGGCCAGCAACTCCACATCTGACCTCAAACCCTTAGATCTCCATATATGGATATGTCAGAACCTGTTCTGACATTCCATATGTTGATCCTTCCCCATCCATCCTTCCTCTTTGATGTCCCCTTTTGATTTGTACCTGTCCATACAAATTTAAAACTCTAGAGACGGGCCTGCCCCAAAATGATTAGTGCAGCCGCGCCCGGCAGCCTAGAGTTCTAGAGTTCTCAACTTCTCAACAGGCCCGAAAATTAAGGCCCGGCCCTACCTGGGCCCTCATCAAACCCTGTACACTCAAGAGAATGTCCCCGCTACCACCACCCTTAGATCTCCATATACTGCATGGAGCTCACCTATTCTGACATCCCATATGTTGATCTGACCTCATCAAACCCTTTACACACAAGACATGCTTCTTATATGGCCAGTACAGAATTCATTCCATGTTGATCATGCCAAAGCGCCGGTGCTCGCCCAGCAGTCTGCAATCAACAAGGCGGATGCGTGCACGTGACCTCACCCTTTAGGGCGAGGCTTCTTGCCCTTTAAGGCGAGGCTTCTCGCCCTCAGGCGTCTTACTATATTATCATCATCTATCAATACAGACAGACAGACTTTCTGTCTGGCTGTGATATGGACCTTCTCGTTTATACTGTATGATGTCCAGTCGGTGAGAGAGTCAAATATCAAACTTGCTAGATATTCAGAAACGCTCGGGAAGGCATTGGCGAGTGCTTTTATCGCTGCTGGATCTTCTTGCAGAGCCTTTCACACACAGCGAGCAAAACCTCGGCGAGTGTTAAATATTCTGATAGTAATACTACTTGCTATAGGGTGTTTCCAGTGTTTCTCTTCAGCTCTTTAATAAACTAAATGAAAATGTTCAATCAGAAAGAAATTAGTAGTCCCCCCCCTACAAAATCTTTAAGATTGAAAGCTTTACAGTAAATATAATGTGGTTACCATAATGTTGCAGTCATGATATTCATATATCCGTTTCTTTTTAAATGCTTAAAAGGCTAATTATTATTATTTTATTTTATTTTTTTATCCCACAAACTTTGGGTAAGATTATTAAATTAGTCAAAATGTGTGTATACTTTAGGTAAATATTGTGATGGATACTTTTATTGCAACATCAAGCTAAAACAATATAATTTACATTTAGCATACCTTTTATGTTTCCAGATGTACCATGTATATTCAGCGCAGGACACATTGGCTTGCTAGACCCCCAAGAGAAACTACTTGGAAAAGAAAGTGGAGGCATTCGATGGTCTTTATCTGATACAGAAGACCAAGAAACTTTAATGACCTTACGTGACCAATTCCACCCCCTTCAAGACATCATTCCTCTTGTGGGCAAGCAGACATGGGAAAATATCACAGGAGACCAGCACTTCCATGGGACACTTTTCAGATTCCCCTTGCGCAATGAAGCATCAGAGATTTCTGATAATGTGTATGATACCAATAGAGTCGCCCAGCTTTTCGACAGCTTCCTTTCAGATGCAGACTTGAGCCCTCTCTTTCTGAAAAATGTTACATCTGTGTCGTTGATCCATGTCAAGCCAGACAACTCGGTTAACATCAAAGTTAGAGTTCAAGTGACCTCCTCGCACGCCACAGATGTTGTTTTGGAGTCAGATGATTTAGCCATCCAAGGCTCAACAAGCTTCAAACACATAAGCATTTCTTCAGAAGGCTGCGAAGAGACAAAGAAGTGGCTCGTCACATCTTGTTGCATGAAAGAAGGCCACATAGCAAAGCTTGATACATTAGCAAAAAAGTTGAGCTTTCGTCCTCAAGTTGACTTGGCATTTCTATGTGATCAGCAGAGACGCTCTAATGACAGTAGGCTGAGCTGTTTTCTGCCACTACCGAACAACGAATCCAACAAGACTGGACTCCCGGTTTATGTGAATGCATGCTTTGGCCTCACAGACAACAGAAGACACATCAAGTGGCAGGAGGAAGACCAGAAGTATGATGAAGCAGCTCAGTGGAATGAATTGCTGGTAAAAGATGTTCTCCCACATGCATACCTCAGGATCCTCCAAGATGCTGTCAAACTAGCCGAAGACAAGGCACTACCTGCGTCGTCTGTATATGATCTTTGGCCAGACATCAGTCAGATGCAGCACAAAGACAAATGGCATGAAATTGCACTGGATGTCCTTCAACGCCTATTCAGGCAGAATGTTGCTGTCCTCTCTCTTGCAGCAGATGAAAGAAAGTTCGTCACTCTTTCAGAAGCTTTGCTCCCATGCAGTCATTCAACAAGCACTGAAATAGTGTCCGCCATTAAGAGGATTCTGGTTTCCTATGGAGAAAATCTTGTCACACTGCCAGACTATGTTGCAAGAGCTATTAAGGCCTATCAACAGCATACTCCCTTGAGGCATGTGACGCCATCATTCCTAAGGGCAGTTCTCCACAGAAAGGGTTTGCATCATATCGCCAAAGAGGACAAGCTCTTGCTTCTGGAATACATTCTGAGTGATGGACAATACAGAGAACTTGAGGGCCTTCAGCTCCTTCCACTCAGTGATGGGACTTTCAGATCGTTCACAGATAAAGAAGAGGACATTGCTTTCATTGATAGCAATGAATTTCCAAGGTAAGTTATTATTATCAATATTATTATTATTCATTTAACAGTCATGGTGTAATGCTATGAACTACAACATTACAGTAGTCATTCCCAGCTCTAGTAGAGCACCTTTTATTGTCATTAACATTGTTCTCATTAAGAACTCTTGTTCTACAGAGTCCTGCTGCCAGGCTGCAATAATCTCTTCATTCCCAGTGATCTGAGTACACCTTGCCTTTCCCACCTGAAAGAGCTAGCCACAACACGTAAGGATGTTATTTTGTACAATGCTTTGATTTAATAATTATTCCATTACATTAAAATGTATAGTTCCAACATTATTTTTCACACACGCAAACACACACACACACAGATTGATTGATTAAATCATTCATTCATTCATTCCAGATTTGTTCAAGACATTCAACATCAATGCAAATTATGTGGCTGAATATGCAAAGAGGTTTTTGCCAAAGGATTGGAAACAGACACAGGAAAAGCATGTTACCTGGGAGATTGGCAATAATCTGCATCCACCCTCAGGGTGGCTCCAGGAATTCTGGAAGTTTCTCGATACTCACTTCAGAGATCTAAGCTTTTTCGATGGCATGCCATTAATTCCCATCAAACCAAGAGATGATGTCAAGCATACCGTACAACTTGCAAGATTACAACAGAACACAACCCTAATTTTCCAGCAGACCAAACAAACCAGCTTGCCAGACCAAATTGTTCAAATTGTAAAAAAGGTTGGTGGAACAGTTGTGAAAGACAATGGCTGGCTGAAGCATGAGGACCTTGACACTTATGTCTTGAACCCATCTCCAAGGAGTGTCATGCGACTGTTTGTGAACTTAGATTGTCAGCATTTTGTCAATCAAATCAAGACCCTCTCTCACGGAGAAAGGGAAGAACTCAAAGATTATCTCTCTAGTTTGGATTCTCTTACAGTCACTGAGAAAAATGTTCTGTCAAAGTTGCCTATTTTCCAAACCATGGACGGAACATGTGTTGCTGCCCATTCAAAAAAAGCTGTACTTTTAAGTTCAAGTCCAAAAATACCAACAGATCTCTCCATGCCTGATACAGTTGTACAGTGTGCTACTGAGGCTGATCGCAGACTACTTCCACTGCTCAACATAGTTCTCTTGAATACAGCTGAAGCAACTGGCCTCCTAATTGATGGAATTGAAAGGAGGGATTCCGGCAAAGAAAATGTAGAGAAAGTCATGACTTGGATTCTAAAACATGGAAACATCCTTTTCTCTCAGAATGATGCTTTGAAAAGGCGATTGATTGAATTGAAATTCATTGAAATGAATGGAGAGCTGAAAAGTACTTCAAGCTTCTTTGATCCAGGAATAAAAGAATTCAAAGTTATTTTTGGATCACATTTCTTTCCTCCATCTGTTTATACAAAGACCCCGCAGATGCTTGAGAGCTTAACAGTTCTTGGATTGCTGACAAAAATGAGTGATGTCACTCCAAACCTCTTGTTGCAAGCTGCCACACAGATTGAAAAATTGCATTCACACTCAGAAAAGGAAGCTGTTCGAAAGTCTGAGGTGCTTTTAAAACTTCTGAATACCAATGATTTGCTGGCCAATTTCACAATAGAGCAGCTTAAATGTCTCTCTGCGTTACAATGGATCCCATGTGTTAAACCAGGTGATGAGAACAAACTCAATAAGGGCAGAGGCCTGTTCTGCCCAAATGAAGTAAGGCATTCAATGTATGACGACATTGTTGGGCATGTAATGCCTCTGACAGGGGAGCTCAGTGAGAATGTTGGTACCAAACTTGGTCTCACACATGTACCCCCTCCTGAGAAGGTGAAAGAGAATTTGTCAGCATTGAGATCCATGACACAGACAATGAATACTCCAGACACAGATCCCAACTTCAAGAGGAAGTTGCACAGCATTTACAGACACGTGCAAGATCACATTTCTGCATTCCAAAAAGTGATGACGGATGATGAATGTTGGCTATGGACCCACAACCAGTTTGTTTCCCCTCAGGATCTTGTCCTTGACTACCCACCTAGTCTAGATCTGAGCTCTTACATTAAGAAGATGCCAAAAGAATTTCTGCCATATAAGAGATTGTTTATCAAGTTTGGACTAAAGCCATGCCTTTCAGATGAAGAAATAATGGGTATACTTCATGATATCAAGCAAAGCATTGATGGAAGGAAAAATCAGTTTGCAAGTTCATCTGAGCTGAATGTGTCAGTAGCCATTATTAACTGGACATGGAAAGAGAAGAAGACCTTTAATGATGATATCCTGATGCCCGTCAGGGTAAAGGGTGAGCAATTCACCCTCAAACCAATGTCGACAACAGTCTTCTGTGACATAAACAGAGAGGAATTGGAGGCACTTAATAAGGATGAGGAAGAATTGTATGTGATCCATGAGCAGATACCAAAAGCAACTGCTGAGTGGCTGAAGGTTCCACTTCTGAGCACCCGCATCCTCAGTCCAGAACAAGTGGGCATAGAACAATGTGGGCAGCATGAACCCATAACCACAAGGATTAAGAACATTCTTAATGAATATGATGAAGAAAATGACATTTTCAAAGAGCTTATACAAAATGCTGAGGATGCTCGTGCAAAAGACTGCAAGTTCATGGTGGATTTTAGAGTGCACAATACTCCTCCTGAAAGTCTGATCGACCCGGGCATGTCTCTTTGCCAAGGGCCATGTCTTTGGGCATTCAATAATGAGCTATTCACAGAAAATGACTGGAGAAACATTGTCAGGGTAGGAGCTGCCTCAAAGGCCAATATGGTTGAGAAAATTGGGATGTTTGGACTTGGATTTAACACTGTATATCACATGACAGATGTTCCCTCCATCCTTAGTGGCAACAGTCTTCTCATTCTTGATCCAAATGTCAACCACTTGAAGAAGCATATCAAAAGCAAAACAAATCCTGGAATCAAGCTGGACCTCTCTAAACAGCGACATGCGTTTTCTGGTCAGTTCAGACCATATGAACGCATTTTTAATTGCAATTTCTCCAAAGCAAATACTACTTTCTACCCAGGTACTCTGATCAAATTACCATTTCGGACACGTGAAGAGGCTCTCACATCTGAAATCTGTACAAAGGTGTATGACAAACACAGTATTGTTGCCTTCCAGCAGCACTTAGCCAAAAACTCACAAACTCACCTGCTGTTTCTGAAGAACGTCAGCACCATATCTCTACAAAACATTGCAGACAATGCTCCCACTCCTCCAACAGAGGATGATATCAAAACCATTTTCACAGTTTCAAAAAAAGTTTTGAAAAACATGGCAATTCCAGATGAAATCCATACATTAAAGCAACGTGACGCTGAGAAAAAGCTGATGAATATTGATGAAAAATGTAAAGAAGTAATTGACTGCTGCACGGTTAGCATTGCCGAAATAAGCCAACATTGTGATGGATCTAATGTCCAAGCCTGGCTTCTGTACAATTGCTTCGGGACAGAGCAGTCCCTACAAATGGTCCTTAAAGATGACAAGAAAGCCAAATTCTCTTTGCCTGTCGGGGGAGTCGCTGTACCCTTGCACAATGATCCAAAAACCAAGAAATGGGTGACATCACAAACTGATCTAGTTGGTCAGGCATTTTGCTCCCTCCCTCTTTCCATTCACACTGGCCTTCCAGTGAATATAAATGGAGCATTTGCTGTGAATTCCAATCGCAAAGGTTTATGGGAGACTGGAGTAAAACATCACTGGAACCAAGCTCTTCTTAAGGATCCTACAGCCACTGCATATATCACAGTACTTCTAACCCTGAAGAATATGGCTGAAAACGAGGATCTGGAAGGTTACTGTTATCACACCTTTTGGCCTGATAGGGAAAAAGTGAATGATACTTTCAAGCCTCTGGTAGACGCTTTTTACTCTGCTATCATCCAGTGCTCCAGCAAGCCCCTTGAGCTCTTCAATGATGGTAAACATTGGTGCTCAATCGACAAGGCTATATTTTTACATCAAAGCATTGAAGAGGACAAAAGGATTGGCAGGCTTGCAATGAAGGTGTGTCAGAGCTATGTAGAGGCACCTAACCATGTTGTTCCTCTTCCACTGTGGGTGAGAAACAGCTTCAGACATGCTGGCTTGGAAAAGGCTCTACAGAGCAGAATGTGGAACTGGGAAAAGTTTTACAATGAAGTGGTGTTTAGCAACCTGACTCTCATGGACTCTGAGAGTAGAAATGCTCTTGTGCTGCATGCTATTGACCTCAACAGTGAGCCAATTGACAATCTACTTAAGTGTTACCCATGCATTCCCACACAGAGTGGACAGCTCCAGTATATCAAGAAGCTTGTAAATCCATCAGGGAAAGTAGCCTGCCTGTTTGATAATAACGAAGGACGCTTGCTTGGGGGAACTGAAAGTGACTTTTGTTCCCCCAAAAGGATTCATCGGCTTCTGGAATTGGGAATGCTTAATGACCAACTCCCATTGGAAGACATCTTGGACAGAGCTGTGAAAATCACCAGTGTTTGGAGGAAAGACAAAAGCAAAGCCTATGGACATCTGAAGTGCATCCTTGACTTTCTGAGGAGTTCCCATGAAGAGGAGGAGTCTCCCTACTGGGCTCTACTAAGAAATACAGCATTTATTCCAGCATTTATTCCAAACTGTGAAAAAGACCAAATGGTGAAACTTTGGAAGCCTGTTGATGTTTTTAGTGACCAATGTCGCTACCTTGTAAGCTTGATGCATCCTGTGGTCGACAGTGCAAATCTAAACCTGCACAGTGCTGATCCTGTGCTCAACATTCTGGGAATTAAACAAAGTTGTGACTTGAGACCAGAGAATGTACTTCAACAGCTGCAAGAAGCTTGTAAGGAAACAAAATCCTTCAACAATTCCAAGTCTACGCTTCACAAAATAGCATTTGAATGCTACAAGTTTCTGGATCAGTGGCACGACTATTTGGAGGATTCCAAACTCATTTCAGAGACTGCACATTCATTTCCCTTTATTCTTGTTGGGGACAAGTTTGAGCATGTGAAATCTGTGGCCGAAAATGCGGAATTTGAAGCAAAACCACATCTCCATGTGCTGCCAACAGTCTTCAAAGGCTTCACAAAACTGTGGGAATGTGTGGGAGTTGAAAAGAAATTCACAGTTGATCAGTGTCTCACTGTACTCAAGACATTGCATACTCTCTATGGATCCAACCCCCTTCCAAAATCTGATCTCACAATTTGCCTAACAATATTATGCAGAGGATTGTATGAAGCTAAAGAGAAAGATCTAAGTGACTGCATCATACCTAATGAACATGGTGTTTTACAACCTGCAAGCGAACTATATTTTAATGACAGCCCCTGGATGCCATACACTGCAGCTGTCACTCTGTGCCATGAGAATATCCCACGTGTCATGGCTCGCTATTTTGGAATTAAGACAACCAGGCATCAAACTCTGCAAGATCATTTAGTGGAGAACATCTCACCCTTTGCCTTTCAGTTTGAACAGCAAGAGAAACTGACTGTCCGAATTCAAAACATAATCTCAGCTTATCCAGCCAAGAAGGATATCCTGAAAGAGCTCATCCAAAATGCAGATGATGCAGAGGCAACAGAAATCCACTTTGTTTGGGACAAAAGGCAGCATGGCACGAAGAAAACATTTGGGAAGAAATGGAACCAGCTACAGGGCCCGGCACTATGTGTGTACAACAACAAGGTGTTTTCTGATGAAGATCTGAAAGGCATTCAACAGCTAGGAGAAGGTGGGAAACATGACATTCAAGGCAAAACAGGAAAATACGGTCTTGGATTCAACTCTGTTTACCATTTGACTGATTGCCCTTCAATCATGACTGGGGATGAAGTACTCTGCATTTCTGATCCAAATCGGAAATACATTGAAAGTTCGTCAGGGAAACAACCTGCTGGATGTGGTTACAAACTAGCAGAGGTTTTTAAGGAGATGTATGATGATGTCTACAAGTCATTTCTTCCAGATCAATTTGCACTTGGAGATGGCACCATGTTCAGACTGCCACTTAGAACAGGTGTCATGGCAAACAACTCCAAAATATCAAACCAGGGGGTGACTAATCAGGATATGATTGAGTTGTCCAAAGCCCTGTCTGAAGATCCCGAAGGATTGATCCTGTTTCTGAAAAACATCCGCAAAATACAATTCCATGAAATAAACGAACACTCGCAAGACCTCCACACAACCTTCACAGTTGAAAAACATCTCTCAGAGGAGAACAATGAAGAAAGGTGTTCTTTTCAAGAGCATCTATGCATGGCACTGCAATCTGACGAAGAAGTAACACCATACAAAGCAATTTATGGTGTCAGCATTAAAACCAATGATCAACTACAAAGTAAATGGGTCATTGCAGAGCAGTTTGGGTCCTTCAAAAGCAGCACGAAAAGAGAAGGAAAAGTGAGGAACCATTCATACATTGTACCCCAAGTAGCACTAGCTGCATGTGTGCATCCTAAGCCAGTCAGAATGGGAGACTTCAATGGAGGAGTATTTTGCTCACTTCCTCTGCCAAGCAAAACTGGACTTCCAATACATGTCAATGGAAACTTTGAGGTTGATTCCTCCAGGAGGGACCTTTGGAAAGCAGATGGCCAAAGTCTGAAAACAAATTGGAATGAGTCTTTAAAACAGGACGTCATAGCTCCATTGTATGCTGAACTAATTAATTACCTCCGTGGTAGCATTCAAAAGGTGAAAGTCTGTTCCGCAACCAATGAGTTTTCATGGACAGTTCTTGATAACTCTTACTTGTGTTTTTTCCCAATTGTCTCAAAAGACATTGCTCAAGATTGGCATGGTATGGTACGAGAGGTGTATCGATCGATATATGAGAAAGCACTTGATGTTATTCCAGTTGTACGGAGCACAGTAAAGAAAATTGCACATCGACCAGTTACAGAGATTACGTTTGACTGGCGTACTGTCAGAAAGACAGAACTGACTAATGCACTTCACTTGATAAACCCATGGTGTAGCACCAATATGAATACCATTTTAGAGGACCTTGGAATGAAGCTAGTGCCTTTTACCACAAAAATGTCAGAAATTTGGGAAAGTTTCAAAACGGCTGACATTGAATTGAATGCAGTCAGTCCTTCAACTGTGCGGAAATTCCTTAGAGAAAAACCACTCAATGACTCCAACCAAACTGAGAGAGGTTTACCTTTGCCTATCTCACACACTCTGATTAAACATCACAACATATGCTCCACGCTGTTACAGTTCTGCTTGAAAGATATCACCAAAGAAAACTGCAGTTTAATCAACGGGCTTCCACTTCTTCTCACAAAAGATCATGTTCTAAGAGTGTTCAATTGCAACTCTCCCAAGCTGATGTCAAGATATGATCGCTTGTTCTCTGGGTATGAGGCAGATTTTGCACAATGTGATATGTTCCACAATGAGATTCTACAACATGGCGGATTCCTCCACAACTTGACAATTCCCTTGTCAGTGAAGTATGTAAAACCTTTACTTCAGAGGTTCCTGCAAGACTGTCAAGTTGATCCAAGCTGTAACCTCTATGTCTCAAATGAGGCAATACAGAAGTGGCTGAAAGAACTTTGGAGATTCTTCACAAGCCAACTCACAACAACATCACCTCTAGATGAAGGAAGTGAGCAACATATGACACTGAGTTCTGTCAAGGAGCTGTTCAGTGAGTGTTGTATATTACCTGTTGTGTGTCCAAGATTAAACAACAGGCCCTTTCTCCAAACAATGAAAGACATGCAAAGTGTGATTTATTCTGGTGATATATCAGAGACTGCACAAGGTGATATATCAAGTGTTCTCTTTAAGCTTGGCTACACAAAGCTTAATTGGTCGTTCTTCGCTGAGATGGGCACACAGATACGTTCACTTTTACACACTGAACTCATGAATACAAATGATGCAAATGCTGTATTAGATGAAGTCTACAAACTCAATCATTGTGTGTTTCGCCACCTTTCCGACAACGAGTTAAGAACACTTCAATGTTTTTTACAATCTGGAATGTCAATGTCTAAAAACAAACAGGACTATCAGAGAAAGCTCACATGCTTGCCGCTATTTGAAACCATACATGGGGAGCGAGTGCCACTTGATAATCTTGGACAGGTATTCATCCTGAACTTGACCTTAATCTCAGTCAGAGAATTCCCAGCTCTGTTCACGCAGCATCACAGAAATACAGTTTTTCTCAAGTACAATCTTGAGAATGAGCAACTGTCCATATGTCTGAACATCCAAATCCAATCTGACTTGGACTTCTTTATTAAGTTCATCTTGCCTGTCCTAGACAACCTCACAGAGAGACATATTATTCACTGTTTCAAAATGTTGTTATCAGTACAACATGCTCACAAATATAATGAGTGTCAGGACAAAATAATTTATTCAATGAAGGATGTGAAATTGATTCAGAGTGCCCACGGGAACTTAGAGAAAGTTTCCTACTACTTTGATGAAAGTGTGGAAATGTACAAGATGATGTTGCCTCAAGACAAATTTGTACCACAGAGCTTTTGGAATGAGTTCCATGAAATCCAGCAGTTGGAATTGAAAGCACTGCTTCAAGAACTTGGAATGAAACATGTTGTGTCAAAAAAGGAGATACTAGATTTTGCATATCAAATAGAAAGAGAGGCAAAAGGCCAATTTGAACTTAAGGAGCTGAAACAGAAGTCGTTAAAACTGTTGAAAACAGCCTTGGCCCAAGAGAGCAAAAATGAAGAACAAAAAAAGCTAAACCAAAAGTTGATGGAGAAAATTGCTGACATCAAATTCATTTTTCCTAAAGCAACTGGTAAAGAACTGTGTGCCTACCATCAACCACTTGCAGCTGAGAGGACTGCTGTTGCAATCAGAGGATCTTTGATTGAAAGTGATGAAGTGAGCAGAGATCAACGTCTGATTTGGACTTCAATGCCAATCATAGCTTTACCAGGCTACTGGTCAAAGAAGGATAAAATGCAAATGGTGACTCATGGAGCCCTTGAAAGGCCACCTGGCCCATGCGTCACCACAAACATCAGCAACATCTGTCACGTACCGTGTCAAACTAAAGACTTGATCAAAACCCGTGCTGAAGTATTTCGTCTTTCATATGCCTATCTACAAACCAATACCTTTGATAGCCATTCACTGACTGGCCTCCCTGTTGTGCTGGTTGAAAACGACACAAAACTGGTGAAAACTGAAGAGACCTCTCTAGGACTCCAAAGTGACCTGGAATTCAGGCCCTATTTGTACAAAATTCCTGGGAAGGATGTCCTCTACGCAGAGTTCTTCAAAATAATTGGTGTTAATGAGGAGCCAACAGCACTGCAGTATTGTAATGTCCTTGAAGCAATTTACAAAGAGTCCTGTGATAAACAAACTCTCAATGCAAACCAGCTGAAACCTACCAAACAGGCAGTGAAGCACCTGTTTCAGCTAATTAAAAATCAAGGAAGCACATCAGCCCTTAATCTACCAAAGGTTTTACACCTTCCTTCAAAAGATGGTAAGTTGTATCCATCAAACATGCTCTACTTCAATGACACAGTGTTCCAGGCAAACAGGTTAGAAAAAGCATTGGAGAACAAAATACACCTCCTCGAAAACCTCAATATCACTGACCAATGCCATTTGGTCAGTGATATTTATGAACATCATCAACTCCTGCAGTTGCTACCAAAGGTTATTCAACCCAAAATGCTCTCTCGACATACTGCAGAGAAGGTGGTGGATTCACACATGCCGCTTTGCGAGAATGGAGCCAACTGTGATTTTAGTGGATTGTTTGAGAAGCAACTCAACTCAATACACTTCAGACATGGACTTATTTGTCTCATCAGAGCGGGTTCAATGGGCAAAATTACACAAGAAGACGCAACCAACATGTGTCAGCAGATGTTTGGCAGCATTCAGATGGTCTGCTGCAAAAACCTCGAAACAGAGCTTTGGTTTGAACAACAACCACTAAATGACACCAAGGCTGAAATGGAGGTCAGTGTCGAAAAGGGACAAGAAGTTTGCATTTTCTACTTGAAACACAGTGACAGTATGGCTCATAAAGTGATTAATAAAGTCAACCTGATGCTTATTAAAGAGATCAACGCTCACTTAGAAAATAGCATTGCCTCAGTCCACCTAACAGTTCTTGGACAGCTACTTATGTGTGACTCACTGGATGAGGTTCAGAAAATACTGGCTGAGGCCGGAATTTATGACAGTGAAACTCAGAAGAACTTCCTTTTCTGTCCACCCACCCCTGGGACAGCTATCCCTGAGGAATGGCAGGATTCCCTAGATATGAGCTTAATCAATAGCTTTGAAGAGGGGGAATACGTTGGCTATACTAACTCTGCTGCAGAGAATGAGTACATTTATGCAGTTATTGTCGAACAGCTGCCAGAGCCTGCTGGTGGACAACGTTCATGCCGATACAAAATACAGATCGGGAAAGATGAGGTCATTGAAGTCTGCTCTCTCGATCTATATCAGTTTAAACGAGAGAAGAAGCCAAAACAGGAGAGGGAGCCAACTTGCATGGAACTAGAGCCATTAGTGCACTCTGTGCCACATACCCCACAAGCATCATCTACAAGTTACTCATATAGGCCTACAAGGTCGGTGCCCAGAACACTTGAAGAAGCCAAAAATGAAATTGATGAATGTTTGGAGGAGATCAGGACTCTTTCTGAGCAGGACAGAGAAAAGGCCATTAAACGTCTGTACCTGAGATGGCATCCGGACAAAAACCCAGACTATGAACAGCTCGCCACTGAAGCATTCAAGTACTTGCAGAACGAGCTGAAGACAGGCAAGTCCTCAAAATCTTCTCATCCACAACAAAACACAAATTTCAGACACTCCCATCCAAGGTGGAACACAAATTACAGAGACTTCTATGAGCAGTGGGATCAGGAGGCCAGGCGCCACAGACGTGGGCGGGAGCGGTTCTATAGAGACTACCACTCATACAGTTATAACTTTTGGACACATCATGGAAATGTCCCAAGACCAAACCTAGAGGAGGCCCAGCGCTGGGTCAGACAGGCTCGCTGTGATCTCACAGCCGCTCACAAAGACACTAGCGGTGACAGCACGGAGTGGTGTCTGTTCAAGGTCCACCAAGCTGTGGAAAAGGCTTTCATTGCAGCAGAGTACAAAAGAACAGGTAAACAGCCCAACAACTGCTCCATTACACAACTCGCAGAAAGAATTTCCTGCTACAGAGCCCAATTTATTAATTTTCACCAGATTGTAAAAAAAATACAATTACTGGGAGTCGACCCCAAGAAGACTCAGTATCCAAGCTGTCACCCTGCCCCCCTCATTCCCAACGGGCAGTTCAAACCAGAGAATGAAACTCGAGCACTGGAGCTGGCATCAGAGATTCTCAGTCAAATAGAGACATATGTCAATTAAGCATTCAATGGTAGGCTTAACGTGTTAGTTAAGTTTAAGAAGATAACGTTTGTTAATGATACATAGTGATCTGATTTATCACTTTGTAAACAAAATAAATACTTAGAGGGACCAAAAAATTACACTTTTCTTTGAGATGAAATATGAAAGAAATGTAAAACATTTAACATTGATTGATCAAGTTCATACATGTTTCTGCTTGATAACTTGTTATTTTGAGATGGTAATACTGGAATTCAAAATAAATTTTAACATTTTCAGAGCTGTGATTAATTTTGTATCAGAATGTAAGGGCAGAGGGTGGCATGGTTAGTCATTAGTAAAGTTCCACTTAAAGGGACATTTTACTTTTAAATAATTGGTCATTTTATCGTCTACTCATGTTTTGGGAACAGTTTTTAAGTTGCTTGAGTCAGTATTTAGACTTCCTATACAAATTCATTGTAACATCAAACTCCATTTTACCCATAACACCCCATGACAAAACACCTGTATTGACTCATACGGATCTCCTAATATGTATTTTTCAATTACTTTTTCATTATTTTTTTTTTCAATTAATGAAAAAGTAACAATATGGCCCCCTCACATATTAGGAGCAGTATGAGTCACCAGAACCAAGGACGGTCGTACAAAGCCAACTCGAGTTGTGACAAATAATGACAACAAACACAATATTTTGGTCCAAATAATTACAAAGAAGAAAAACAACAAAAAATTGTAACCTGCCGTTTTCTTCTTTCTAATTATTTGTACAGCCCGAAAAATTGTGTTTGTCATGATTTGTCATGACAAGAGTTGGCTTTGTACGAGGCTTAAAAGGTCTTTAAATAAATACTTTTTGAAATGTCTATGAGGAAAATGAACGGAGAATCATTTCCTGGGCCCTGGTAGTGGGACTGCGACGCTCTATAGGCTTGCAGTGGAGACCAACACGTTCAAGTTAAAAGCATTGTATTTTTTATTTATTCATTAAGAAATAATGTTATGAAAATAATGACGATCGTATATCAGACAAGTGTATCCTTCCGTATGTTAAACAAGAATGCTGTGAAGGAGGCGAGATTTCAACACTCACCAGAATAGAACGGGTCTTCTTGTGTTGGGGCTGTGTGTGCTTTGTCTCATTTTGGAAGTGGCCTGTTCCCAGTGTTTGTACAATACAAAATGCTTACAGGGCTCATGTTTCTTGTTCCTCCATCGTCTCCATGGGCAAGAAACTTCCAAATGCTAGTTATTAAAGGTGAAAGGTTCATATTAGCCAGTTTCAGTCTTTGTCCTACTGTATATCTTCTGATGAACCCTCCACGCGTGTCCACTATTAATAACTTACACAAAATCTGTACATACTTACAGCAGGCTAGCTGCCTGTTTCCAAAGTGGTGTGCACATACATATAAAAGGAAGGACCATACTGTGATCTTTAACATAATGAGGAAGGGGGAGAAGGTACAACAGTAAAATCTGGAGTGTTCATTTAAACGGGTTAACGCACCAGACTTACTGGTTAAGCAAAGCACATGAAATACTTGCCTTGTACAATACTGTACATGCAACTCGAGACATTTGCAAATACTCATTCAATGTTGATGGCACTCAAATCTGACCTGCATCAAACCCACATTTACTACCCTTTCTTTTGTCAGATGTAACATTCTTAATAATTAGGGTTTGTAATTGTTGATAAAAAAGTATAGCCATCTTGGTAAAAAGAAAACACACGCAACAAACCCAATACACCTCTCCATTTCCTATCAAACAGCTTAGTGAAATCAAGTTGAACGTGAGCTGGGAGAGGAACAGGGCCAGGCAACTGTTAAAATACTTAAGGCTTAATTGAAGACATATTTGGCTAAGTTACTAATGCATGAATGATTGGTCTCTCCATCTCGTGTTCAAAGGATCACGTAGCCTGTCAGCAGCAGTCACTCAAAGCAACAATGTTACTCATATTGCCTATTTGTTCTGATAAAATGCTACATGACATGTCACATACTTGAAAAGAGCAAACTAAGGAAGTTAAGGGTGGAACCACAATAATCTTTCTCAATTACTTAATAATCGACACTACATAGTACAACCACAGGAATGATTCGCTGCAATCAGCAGCACCAAAACATCCTGAAGATTTAAACACAAGAATGTGGGTAACATCTACCAGAATTTCCTGATTATTTAAGAACATGACTCTGGAGTTAAAAACAAGAATGTGGGTAACATTTCATGCTGGACATATACGTATGTCATATACTGTAGAACTGATTGAAAACAACTAAAACAAACCTGTTTGTGGGAGGGAGGATGACTGATTTAAGCAGTCACCTGGCCTGCTTAAATCTGGGTGTGGCTGTGCACCTGTTGTGCATGGACTTGATTAAGTCCATGCACAACAGGTGCGCAGCCACACCCAGCTCTGAGTCCAGTTCTAGTTTGACTCAGGCCAGGTGTGACTGCTTAAATCAGTCATCCTCCCTGTCACACTGTTATATTCCATTTGCAACATTCAGAATGGCACACTAACCAGAACGCAAAGCAACAAGGCTATGCAAATGTGAAATGTTAAACATGTGAGGCTGTTTGAGCCAGGGGAGTTGCAACAGTGTGCTATGGCACAAGTGTACAGTATGGCAAACGCAAGTGACATTCATCGCTTTACTAATAATAATGGCACAAAGTATTATTGTACTATAACCATCTGTTTGGCTATCAGCCGCCCTGGGATCAAAGTTATACAATCTGTTATTCATACAAAAGCCACCGTAGTGTAAGCATAGTCTGTTTCACAAGTCCGATGAGAGATAGGCCAGATGACACTCTTTAACTTTCCATCCATGTGACGCTTTGTTGTCATCGTCCTCCTTCACCTTTTCATGTGTTATGGGTCACATATGATTGCCTCTGGCTGTCTGTCCACACAAGCCTCACTGGCGCCAGGAACTCTTCTCCTCCGCTCCCGATACAAGGCTGACGCTTAGGTCATCATAAGCTATATAAGCCCCATTATTAAAGTCCCATCTCCTGCTGATACAAGATGCCCCAGCACCGGCCCTCACATGTTATAAGCCACGTAGATGGGGTCCAGCTGGTCGGCCAGGAAGCCGTCCCTCAGGTGCATGCGTTGCTTCTCGCCCCGCGAGTTGATGGGGATGACCCCGGGGTCGACCACCACCACCACCCCGACGATGAGGTAATGCTCTTCCAGCACCACGTTGGTGACGAGGGACACCAGGTCCAGAGCCTCCTGCTCGGAGCCCTCCAGCTCCACCACTACCACTAGCAAGTTGGTCCACGTGAACACAGCACTGGACGGAAAGGGGAGAGGGAGATGCATGAGGGGAGGGAGGAAAGTGGAGGGTGGGGGGGTGTTAAGTTAGAACAGAGAAGGGGAAGGGATGGGGAAAAGAAGAGGACGTTTAGAATAGGATAGCAATGCTCTGCAGTAGGTTGATCAAACAATTCATGTCTGACATTCTGCAGATTTATTCACATACAGTAGGTGGGAGCAAGCTCTGCCATTGAAATACAATTCTTATCAGGGTAAAGTATAGATTCTAGGCTTTATTTAATTCAGCTATAAGTCATTACTTGGACTAGAAAGTTTATCTTATAACGTATGTTACACCATTACATTTTCTTAATTTAAATACACTTTCAGTATTTGTCACTATGTTTCTGTTGTTGCGGTGCTTACTGCTTAGGATAATCAATAATAAAGTTGAATATCTCTGCTGTCAGGAAGAAACCAACAAAAAGGAATATATAAATATACTTATATTTTGAAAACAAAGCAATACTGCCTCATGAACCCCTAATGACGCAGTTAGCAGCCACAATGCAGAGCCAATCGTAACTCAGGATTGTCCCGACTCGCACTGTTTCAATGAGAAGCCGAGAATTGCAATTCTTTATTGGATAAAAATATATTTCACTGGCGAATAATCAACTATCAATCGACTATTATGGTATTCGAGTCGTCTACCAAAAATCACGTTTGGTTCATGGCCTAGTATTTGGCACACGTGGTGAATTCAGAACTTACCATTCCGCTATGCTCTTGTGTGAGCGGATAACCGATGTCTCAATGTCAATGGGATGATACCTCATTCCTCTGAGCTCCAGGGTCTCGTCTAGGGAGCCCACCACATACAAGGCATCATGGCGTTCTGCAACACACAAACACACACACACTTTTTGTTATCTTCATGATTCAAACTGATAGGGGTGTGATGTTTCGTCATGTAGGTGACAGTGGTCTAAAAAGTGTTATTGTGTCATTCTACTACAGCGATACAGTTGTTGCGGGACGGTGACTGTACTGATACATTTCCCTTAAAGCATAGTGGTTCTCAAAGTGGGGCCTGTGGACGTTGGTTCTAGGGCAGGGGTTTTCAACTGATTTTGACCCAGGGACCACCATCCTGACTAAGAGCAACCTGGGGACCACCACTATTGTGCGTGGCGGGTCCATCATAGACCCACCCCACACAATAGTGGTGGGGGGATCATGCACCACAGGGAGCTGGAGAAAATAGCTATACTATCAATATAATATCTAATAAAATACAGTGATTTTGTTTGAATATGATGGAATATGATTAAGGATTACTGTGATTATGGTAAGCTCACATTTCATATCACACACACACACCATACAGTAAGAACTCATGTAAGTTATTAAAAGTAAAGGGGGGGGGGGGTTAATGCATGGCCAGGGACCAACTGCAATACCTCCGCGGACCGGTCCACGGACCACCGGTTGAAAACCCCTGTTCTAGGGGGTCCCCAGCAAAATGTGTTAATATAGACAATTCCTTGGAGCAGTGCCCTGTAGGCCAGGTGTAGCTAATCAAAGCTAGGGTGTAAATCTGCACTACACCTGGTTGGTCTCCCTATATCCTATCCTATATATGGAGTTCTTTGTAAGGCATGCCCAAATATGGAGTGTTGTGAGGTCAGAACAGGCCAGTTCCATATATGGACGCTGGGCAGGGGCCCGGTCCTGATCCCGGGCAGAGGCCTTTTTGGGTCGTTTCTGGACAACCGTGGGTCCAACCGACTCGACACCGGGCACTGCACCCCCTGCTGTGGTGTGGAACGCGTGTGTCGAAGTCGGTGGGGCTAACGGTTCTCGAGTTACGTGGATTACACACACACACACACACAGACAGACATACATACAGACAGAGACTTGGTGCATTTATAGATAGATATAGCATCAAAATCTGTTTAACCACTTTAATCTTAATTGGCTCTTTTCAAAATAACGTGAAAACATTTGATGATTTTTGGAATATTTCTGAAACATTTCAACAACTCAAATCTTGTATGGGGGTCCCTGGTGCAAAACCTTTTCCTTGACATGAAAAAGGTTTGAGAACCACCGTAGACATAGCACTAGCAGTGGTCCTCCAGTCCTCACCTCCGCTGGCGTCGGTGAGTTCGGTGCGTCTCAGGAAGCCAAGGTAACCCGTCCTCGCCCACACCGTCTGCGTGTCGCCGAAGCTGAGCTTGGTGTTGAAGTGGTCGGCGTGCAGCGCCTCCTCGCCGTACACCGTGTAGTAGCCGCTGGCGTTGTGAGGACTGCTCACCCACACCTGGGAACACACAGAGGAGGAACGTAACTAAGTACATTTACTTAAACACTTCAGCTCTATACACATTTCAGCCATTTGAAAATAGCCGATCTACAAGCTCACATGCAATGTGAATGTACTTGTAGTACATTTTGATGCCAATACCTTTGTACTTTTACTCAAGTACATTTTGAATTCTGGACTTTTACTTACTATATTGCAGTATTGATACTTTTACTTAAGTAAAACATTCAAGTACTTTTTCCACCACTGCCTGGGAACACATACTGTAGGTGCGCGAGTAAAGGCATGACGATGACAAGGCAAAACGCACTGAACAACATATTAGAAGATATTGCATTAATATAGAGTATCCACGTCCAATGTTTTGACACATAATACTGCTACTTCATCGGGTCTGTATACAGAAATAATTGCAACACATGGGAGAGGGGCTGTCAGGGGGTGGAAAGTAACTAATGTACATTTACTCAGCAGGTATTTTTACTTTACGTATAGCCCTATGTACAACTCTGCTAGGATGCACTCATGAAACTCATCTAAGTTTAAACCAATACATCTTCACCAAAAGAAACCAAAACTGTGAAGCCTAATTTAAGACTTTATCGTGTGTCCCATGCTGAAAATAACTGACGTTCAAAGTGAAGAAAAAAAACCCACATAGCATCAATACAGCTTCAACTGCTACAGAATGGACTTCTCACCTCTCCTAAATGGGAGTCGCCCAATGGTCCTTTAGTCTCCGTGTTGGCGATGATTACTTTCACCCCTGGTAGGATCTGGAGGGGTTAGACAGGGACTGGTTTTCAATCATTCATATTTAAGACATCGGTAACATCACATTTTGGAAGACGTGGGGGGGGGGGGGAGAACAAAGACCATTTGTTTCACAGTCACAGTAATGCCATTCAGTGGTTTGTGTGTTCATGGTGCCGTACCTTCCCAGACTCCATTAGTGGTAAGCTGTGCGGTGAACCTCTTTCTACTAGACGAACCCTGAAGAAGATATTACACACTCTAGTTACAAAAATATAATGCATCGAAATGTTTAAACCCTGATTTCCTATAATATATATTCCTATAACACACACCATTACCGAAGATTTAGTAAATATCTGACCTAAAAGCTTGTAGATTGGCTATTTACACTTATTAAGTATGGTAAAAAGCATAACAGGCAATTCCATTTTAGTACACCCTGTGTTCACAGTGGGAGATGACTCAGTGGTGCCCCCTACCTGTCATGCCGCAGTGCTCTCATGTCTAGGTATACAGTGGTCGGGTCTGGTCCTGCCGTGCCCTGAAGAAAGACAATGCAGAATGGGTCGTCATCAGTCTGTACTTCCAGCCTAAACATTGCTACAGACAGTGCATTCTGGATCTTGCCTGGGTGGAAGGAAGGTGGAAGCTGCTCAATATGCCACTCTTTGCAGAGCTGTTGACAAAGCAGGGTGGCAGCCAGAAGCCAGCCAGCTGAACTATACTATTCAGAAATACACTGATATCAAAAGTCGGTTTTCTCTGCAGGAAGACGTATTACAGCCATGTTTACCATTTAACTTCTGTCAGTGTAAAGCTAGCAATGAGCTAAAAGGCTATAATGGTACTCTGGCAAGGGTGCTACGCTAATTAAGCAAGGGAATAATGAGCACATATTCAAACAGAGGTCGCAACATTAAAGCATTTCAGCAATTGATTCCAGGGAATCTTTGCAATCAATGAGAGTCATCGTTTGGATCACTCTTATTAAATGCAAAATCTTTTTCTGACAATTAATTCATGATGCAAAAAAGAAAATAAATCCCATTGTATATAAACCTACAGTGTTGATTGATTCAATAGCATGAAGGAGGGTGTTTGGTAGTACTGTAACAGTGGCCCTGGTCATAAATGCATCACAGTGATTGAGTTTAAAAACCGTGTCTCAAATGTCTTCACCACTGCAAAACTCATGCTGCTAGGCAGGACATACTGCATCGCACACACGCGCGCACACACACACACACACACACACACACACACACACACACACACACACACACACACACACACACACACACACACACACACACACACACACACACACACACACACACACACACACACACACACACACACACACACACACACACACACACACACACACACACACACACACACAGCAATGGTTCTGGTCCAGCCTTTACAGATTAGATTCAGCTAAAACAAATGGTGTGGGGGCACTAGGTTGAGTTGGAGCTTATCAAAGGAAAGAAAAGCGAGAGAAACTATTAAAGTTAAACATCTCGGAGGTCATGCACACAAAAAAAAGACACCCACGCGCATGCGCACACACATGAACCCAGAGGCATCAGCAGCCATGTGAGAGAACAGCCTCTCTCTTTTCTCACTGTACCTGCTCGGCCAGCTTGCCTAGCCTGTTGGGCTGATGAGGGGAACGGGGCAAGGACACAAAGAGAAAGATAATACACACGTATAGAGACATGGACACACATGCACCACGCATGCATAACAGCAGGAACACATGCATGCATGCGCACACACACACACACACACACACACACACACACACACACACACACACACACACACACACACACACAGTACAGTACATGTACACACACAGAGACTCAGAAGAGAAAGGATAAGAAAGAAGGAAAGAAAGAAGACAGGAGTCACAGAAAAAGAATAAAATTATGAACAGTCAGTTTGAGAATCTAAAGGAAACTACAGATAAAAGGTGAAATTAAATTAAACAATAATAAAACAGTGGATTTTGGCTCCAATAGGTGATGCTGTGGGTTTTCATTTAATAACGTATCGTATCACATCTCTGTTCATTGCAGTGCAGTATAAAACACCTTTGACAGCATGGCACTTTCAAAGTCGAGGCGATTTACACCGGGCACACAAACATGCTTTCACCTCACAAGCCAACGTATTGAACTTTACTCTGACGGATCGTGTGACAGTCTGGTCTTTTACGACAGGACCAGAACATGATTACCACCTTTGACCCTTAGGGTCTGTGTACACAGAGACGTTTTTTCCTGTGTATGTTTATGCCATTTCCAGCATAGCGTAAATGTGCAAATGATTAATTAGTATCCGTTACGCATTTTTACTTTTGTCAGTCTCACGTTTCTTGTAACCAACACGCTCTGACTTATCTGGTGTGCTCTCCTCTTAGATCAGTCTTCTCCTTTTATTTTCTTTACAGCATAATACAAACTATCACAATGACGAACTCTGGATAGCCGAAGCATTTGTGTATTATGTAAAGAAAATAAAGGAAGACGAAGCCTCTTGCCACTGTGTGCAAACCATTACCTGTTATGAACGGTACTTTTGTCAGTCAGCAGCACTGTCGACTCTTAAAACAGCCTTTAACCCCTACAGCCCTCCAACTGGTACTCACTCACCTGCAGACAGATCGCCACGTTGACTCTGCAGCCGAATGTGGTGCTGACGGCGCGCGGCGACAGCCCCAAGTCCTTGAAGATCTTGGAGAAGGACTGCGTGAGAGCGATGCGGGGCCTCTCCTCTGCCACCACCATGCACGTGCGCACACACGACAGGTTCACGTTGCGTAACTTTGTCGCGTAAAAAAAAAGAGAAAAGAAATAGAAACCTTAACATGTTACATTCTCCAACGGGCAGATGTAACAGCTTTATAATCATCCATGGCAACTGGGTTGCATTGCCTTTAACCACTTAAACCCTCTATACTTAGTAAACGAATACACTATTTGACCGGGGACAGCTCTGTATTTCGTACATGCTTTACAATCTCTTCACCGAAATCTAAATGACAAGCACACAATGTGTCATGTTGCGATACGGTGTGAGCTTGTAAGATGTTCTACTTCGGGTGAATGTTCCCCTCACAGAATAGGGACGCCAGGGTTCAAGTGCTTAAAGTTGGCTGCTAGTTTGTACAGTGAGAGAGAGAGAGAGCTACTGACCCGAAGTGCATCCGTCTGTGAGCCGAGGCCTTTAGTGCACATCTCCATGACGGAGTAGGAGCAGAAGGTGACGCGCACCTTGTACTGGCTGACCGCCGACAGCCACAGAGACACGTTGCTCTCCAGCTCCAAGGGAGGCACCAGGATGGACTGATGGCCCGAGTACACACTACGCACACGCACACGCACACGCACACGCACACGCACACACACACACACACACACACACAGTGAAAATAGCTGATCTACAAGCTTATCCTAACTCTTACAAAGGTTTGGGTACGTTGTTTCTTTTTTTTTTGCCTATAATTAATTATTGTCAATTATTATTACTAGTCCTTACCCGTTCTGAATATATGAACAGCAGTGTGGGTAATGTGTTGTAATAGATGACATTACTGATAGGGGGGAACGGGGAATTGTTTACAGATGGTCTTGGGAAGTTAGGTTGGGCACAAAAGTAGGCTAATTAGTAGGCTACTGTAGTTTCTTTTGCAAGAAAATGCTGCAGTACAATCATAAGTATACCATTGATAGCTTGGTATTGTGGCTGCTTTGGAGAGGTTATCCTTTAAGATGAATAATCAGTTGGATAAATATGATTTGAAGTGGAACGTGTTCCTCAGTCATGTTGCAGGTCCTTTGGTGTGATCCATGGTCAGGCAATGCCCTTTTGCTTGTTTATTGTATTAATATACATAGTCCTTACCCGTTGTATGGACTATTGCCCCCCATAAATATATTTAATTGCTCTTCATTTTAACTTGTATAATATATTTGTGTCTTTTTTGTGCACTATAACATGAAAATATTTGTATAAATGCATGGTAGGGAAATGTTTTCATGGCAAGGACTGTAAAATGTACACTTATTAGCCCACAGACCCCCATTTGAAAAGTATGAAAGACCCCAGTTTGACATGCAGCACAGAAAGTATGGGCTGTCGCACAGGTATTCCCAAATGTACAGTGTGGGTAATGTGATGTAATAGATCATATTATTGATATGTATTTTGAGGAAGAATTGCTTTAATATAGACTTGTTCACTGGAAATGGAAAGACAGTACATCATAGTCATACATAGAACTGAAAGTCTCAAACAGTCATTGTCATGTTAGTAGTGTAGTAATTGCATTTATGGGGAGATGAGTTGTTCAGTACCCCCTTGTGGCCGCGGGGGGTACTGCGCCCTGGGTGCGGTTGGATTATTATTTCATATAAATGGGTGATGTAAAAACATTACCTGTACAGTAAATATGACAGTTGCGTCGGTAAAATGTAGCCTAGCCGGATTGTGGGAGCGTGCAGATTTCTTTGGCATGGAGAGATGTGTGCTAATAGTGTGGCTCGGTCGGAGATAGACCACGGACAAATAAACGGGTTTTTATTCACTAATAAATTCATTATTAATGTTATTGAAAAAATGGCTCCGTTAAGACCTCCATATAATTATGGTCCATGCCTGTGTGAAAAGTGGGAGCGATTGGTGCTGGCAGTGAGGAGATACAGCGTTGTTTCTGACATTCATTCATTTATTCAGACATTCGGTTAATTATAGTATGATGATGATTATTAATTATCGATTACGGACAATATTCAACACAATTTGTTTTGGATTACATAATTATCACATTTACCTGCAAAGGCACCAGAGAGCGAAGCCGAGGCCACAGTAGGGGTCCAGACAGATGGCGATCTGCCGAGAGGGGTACAGCTCACACTGCAGCTTGATGGAGCGACACAAGGCACTGGTGGCGGCATGCGACATCTGGAACAGACGGGAGGGAACGTTAAGCAATTCAGGACGGGAATCGCTTTTGGTGTTTTAAGCATTATGTAATACTTTAGCTATTGAAAAATAGCAGATCTACGACGATTGCTATTTTTGAAAATTTGTGAAAATGTGGCGCAAACCAGCCCTATCGATTGTGCTAATAAAATGTGTTAATAAAAATATTTCTTTGATGCTTACCTTACTTACAAGGACAAGCTTAACTTTGAGGAAAAGGAGCGTTACCTCAACAAAATCAAGGATATTGATGGTCTCGACCCCTATGAACACACTGACTGAACAGAGGATTCGATCTTCTACCACCACTAATGCGACTACATTTAATGCTTGTCCTTGTAAGGTATGTCGAGGCCGACGTTTTTTCTTTCCATCCTGGTGTTGGCTCACTGTGTTGTCGCCAGGAACGAGCTCGTTGAACTCCCTCTGGTGTTTAAAAATTAGAACGCACACGGATGGTCGCTGACTGTAAACAAACGAGAAATGCCTGCCAACATGGCGGCCGCTACCACGTGACACATATGTTAAACAGTTTGACTGTTTTACACGCTTAACCCGCATTTTAATCAACCCCCCTTCACTGCTGAGATTGTTGTATTACCTTTAGAGCATACGCTGAATTATTTGGGCTTTTAATCCGCGAAAATCCAGCAAAAAAAGCTCCCGTGGTTTGTTATGATCCGAGCGTATCATCCACCATCTTGGTGCACCCGGAAGACGCACACAAGACTCGTCTCAATGAGGCGTTGCACCCCATGCATTTCCATTGGCCTCAATTTCCCAGAAGCCCTAGCAGCCCACAGCATGTGACGATTTCCGGTTTCGTCATCAAAACGAAACCATCTATTCTCTATCTCCGCGACGAAGACGGATTTTCTTTTTATTTATTACAATACAGCGGATTAAACACATAGAACAAATGGCGGGTATAGCGGGTTTGGCAGCGACATTAACCTGGAGTAATCCATTCCCGGCACGGAAACTGTTACGCCCCCTCCGGGAGATTTTGGTGGTATAAATAAGTAAATATTAACCTTAGGAAGTATTATGATATCTTTGGGGGGCGCTATATTCAGCTATAGTGTAGATTTCTGTCCTAACACAAACATTAAATTCCACTGACAATTAATGGAGAATTTACGTCATATGTACACAAAGTGTAAATTCCCATTGACAATGAATGGATGATGTACGATGATAAGAGCGCCCCTTACTTCACACGGGTGTGATTTTTTATTAGCACATGCATTCCATAAATTCCATAGGGCTAGACCACACATGGACATATGGCATCAACTTGCAATGGGAGCAGCCCTTTTCTAAGATAAATATAATATTTAAAGGTATATTCAGTGATTTCACTTAATTCAAATATCACTTATTTTTTTGTTTTGTTGTGATAATCCTCTCTACTATAGAGTGTGCTGATCATATAAGGAGTTCCTCCCTGTCCCCAGTTAACCCCTGGGGGTCAAAAAACCTTAGGTTTCGTTTTTGACTCTATCCTGATTGGACGAAAGTTTGGGTCCCAAGGCAAAAACGAAACCTAAGGTTTTTTGAGTGAAATCACTGAATATACCTTTAAGGTGTTTATAATTTCTAATTTGAATTATAGAGGGCAAGTATAATGTTTTAAGGCATATAAGTGTTATTAGCCAGGCATCCTTTTAAAAAGGCAATGAATGAGACAATGAAGAGACGCCAGTAGATTCAACCATACTTGGAATTTCCTAAATTATATTATATATATCTATATTCATGTGGTCATTCCTGTACCTTGACCCCTGCTAGGATGCCTGTTGTTGACACACTGAAGTCTAGGTATGCCAACATCTCTGGTGTGGGAGGCTTGTAGATCTGAGGGCTTTTTTTCCTAGGGAGGTCATCTGGCAAACAAAAAGTAAGAAAATGAATGAGTCGTCATCATCGTTTAATGTCCATCAGTCAACTGCCGTTGTTTTCTTTTTGCTTGCAGTGTGTGTGTGTGTGCATCACCTGTGTCCAGCACCATGGGCCAGCTCTTGATGTCCACAGCGGCAGCAGCCTCTTTGGATCTCAGCAGCTTCATTATTGCTTGGGTGGTCAGTATACACACTGACTTACTGACCTGTCACGCATACACATACTGTACAGATGAGTTTCCATATGCTACAGCTACACTATACTGTCTGCGACAGAGCAGGTCGACTACATACATAAGCAACGGTCAAGCTATCAGATTGAAAATGTTTATTGGGAGTCAATGGTGTCACCTCAACAATCATCTTGACGGTGGGCAGGGTGGTGGCTAGGTTCTGTGGGTGAGGCGGTCTCACGGTGACCGGGACACAGCCGGCGTAGAGACACCCATAGAAGGTAGCGATCAGGTCAATCCCTGGACATACACACATGAAGAAAACAGGGGCAGGGGTGATTATCTGCTGTGCATAATGATGTAATAAATTATGTTTGGTGGTCCGACTCCAAATGTATTTGAAGGGATGTACGAACATAATAGATACACGGTACGGTAATTTAATAAATCCAATGATACGTCTAAATGTGGGTATTGTATGAAGTTAGCCTTGCGTAGCCAGCCTTCATCTGCCTTTGCAATGCATATTGCCCCAGGTAGATTAAGTCTGACCCCTCTCAATTGTGGGAGGACTTCACGGACAATGAAGTAGCGTAGGGCAACTAGATTAATCTGGAACCAGGCTATAACCAACCAGGGCCCAGTATGCAAATATGGAGCGGGACATTGCAAAATATTTTTTTCACAACAAAGATGGACGCCGCCATAGCAACAGTAAATGGGATATTGGTGCTCGTACTAGTTAAATATGGCATTAAAGAAATATGAATTTCAATCGAATATCTTATTTACAATGAAAAGTTTTTGTTTTTAGTGTAACTGTTGCGTTGTAGTCGAGGGGAGACCGTAGGATAATATTGTGCCCGTAGGAGACGATTTTTTAGGGTGCACTTGTTTTACACTGCCGGCTACTACTAATAGTAGGAAGTAGTGGGGCACCCGCATGGTAGAGGGACAGTCAAACGGGCTGCGTTGCTCTACCTGGTCGTAGGGCTAACCAATAGAGTCCGTTTGAATCTTTTTGTGACCACCCCCTTGGAAAAACAATCCAATACTGAGAGGGACGAGACTAATATTATCCACGCAGTGACATTAGCATCGCTACACGAGGCTAGTATGAAGTACCAACAAGTTAAGGGTGAGATGCTAGAGGTCAGATCACACTGAGGTCCCTCACCTGGTGGGTACACCAGTGCTACGTGGTCTCCAGTGTTGAGCCGGCCCCTCTCCATCAGTGCGACGGCAACGCGCTCCGCCCGCTTGTGCAGCTGCAGACATGAAGCTGTGCTTGCTACCGTGCCCTGGGGGACAAAAGACCACAACAACATGAAGCTGTGCTTGCTACCGTGCCCTGGGGGACAAAAGAACACAACAACATGAAGCTGTGCTTGCTACCGTGCCCTGGGGGACAAAAGACCACAACAACATGAAGCTGTGCTTGCTACCGTGCCCTGGGGGACAAAAGACCACAACAACATGAAGCTGTGCTTGCTACCGTGCCCCGGGGACAAAAGACCACAACAACATGAAGCTGTGCTTGCTACCGTGCCCTGGGGGACAAAAGACCACAACAACAGCAAAACTATATAATTAATCTACATGACTCTTGGTTCAGTCATGCTTAGTACCTCCATAACACAAACATTTTATTTTCACTCAGAGAAGAAAGCTGTGTGTTTGAACTGTGTTGAAAACTACGTGCTTATATATATATATTTTTTTTAATATAGTACTGTTGTAGATGTCTTAGCCAGCTATTAACTTATTTCTTTATTTTTTATTCATCGTGAAGTTATGGGAGAAACACAAAAGTTCCCCATGAATTCAAGGCAACACAGTGTGAGTAATTGATAAAAGCAATTCAAGATACATGGGGGGAAACAATAATTAGTACCTTAGCGTTGAGCACCAGGAACAGAGGGTGGTCTGGTGTGGCCTGAGCTCTCCACTGCAGCACATCCTGCATGTAGAGGAACTGTTGAGGTAAGAGAGAGGAGACTATCAGACACATGATGCTCATACTAGAATAAGAAGAGTCAAACAAGTGGTGCTGATGTCAAATTAACACAGTGGGGGGACATCATGATTATGAATATGAAGAGCAATATTGAGGCCTTGGGAAAGAGTGCGAAATGGACCTAGGTCAAACTTAAATCTAAACTGTATGGTGAGCATTTATTGCGTTACATTTTTACTAAATATTTCAGACTCAGTTGCTGATCCTTACCTGTGTGTGATGTAGATGTGATGGAGAGGAATGAAATGAGGATGGTTCTGTACCTTACGTGCCTGGTCATTGTCCTCAAGCTGTCCCACGTCCCTGCCGCAGGCCTGGGCTATCCTCTTGCCCGCTACCAGGTTGCCCACTATCATAGAAGCTGGGCCGACCTCTGTTCAAATCACCACAACCATCACCATTAATATCATCGTTATCATCAGCAAATAGAAGGAAAATCTAAACAAGAACACCTCATTTCTACTGTAAATGAGGTAGAGAAGGTTATTATGCTATTATTAGGGCTTTTCACACTGTGCGCTAAGCAATGCCTGTGTACTCGCTTGCACCTGCGGTGTTGCATTGCGCTCCTCGTGGAAAAAAGGAAAAAACTTCAGTAATTGGGTATTATGATCAAAATAAGGACATTATAATGGTGAATAAAAACTATAGAATTTGCCACAGACGAGGCCAAGTCTTGCCACAGACACATATTGTAAAGTAAAAGTATCAATAATGCAATATATAAATATGTTACAAGTAAAAGTACTAAAGTATTGGCTTCAAAATGTACTTAAAGAAAAGGTACTAATTGTGCAGAATGTCCCATTTCAATTATTCAAATGTATAATAATCTTGTAGTAGTAGAAAAAAAAGGAGAGAAAACTGGAAATACTCCAGTAAAGTAAAAGTACCTAGAAATTCTAATTAAGTACAGTACTTAAGTAAATGTACTTAGTTACTTTACACGTGCCTGGCTGTTTTTGCCATGGCTTGAGAAGATTGGTGACACAAGTGTGAGTGACGTTACGTACCTGGCTGTTTTTGTCGTGGCTTGGGCAGGTTGGTGACACAGGTGTGGGGGCACATGAGTACGTTGCAGGGATGCAGAGCCCCCTCCAGGAAGCGCTGCTTGGTCTCGGAGATGTGAATGCCGCCCAGCGGGGCCTTGGGCAGCGTGTTGGCAGGGACCAGTGCCAAGCAGTACACCCCTACCTGATGGATACTGTCTATGGCCTGGGGTGAAGAGAGGACAATATAAAGATACAGTGTTTAAGTTCAACTTTGTGTTACTCTGTGTTACTCATTAATTACTCTGATTTAAGACAATGGACACAGTACACCATCTTGAAATCAACTACAGTTCAAATCTTCATTATACATTTTAAAACTATTGTTATTTTGATCAAGGTTTTGCCTGTTATCTCTCCTTTTGGTACCACATCAATACATCATGGAAGTGTGGACAAATGACAACAAAATATTCTAAGTTTTGGGTCTGAGAGGCTAAATCTCATCAAATGGTTGTCCGTGGCTCCGAAGCTGAATAAATAATGGGCATTGATATAGGTTTGAAAACCACTGGTCTAAAAGGATAGGCACAAAAAAGTCCAGTAGGCTTCTTACCATTGGGATCCATTCATCAACATACAGTAGCATAGAAAATAATATCCATGACATGTACCTGTATGTCAGATGTTACGTGCACTCAGCACCGATCTAAAGTCTGATTAATCTACTGTACAAAGAAACGTTCAGAGGTAGATAATATGCATAAAATAACTGAATTTGAAGTTAAATGCGAACACTAGGTGGTTGCCATCCCGTGGGACTCCTGCTATCCAAGTTAGTCCTTTCACTTTTTGAGGTGAAAATGTCTTCTTGTGTACTCAATTCTGCCTGGTTTATTGATTTTACATAAACACATCAATGTTTTGTTATGTATTATTGTGGTCCATTTCTGATTTAGAATATGTTTTGCTAGGTACCAGGAATTTGTCTCTGTGTGGTCAATTACAATGAATTTGTAAATGTTGTTATACTGTTGCTAACAGTATAACAAAATGTACAAATTGGGAACATTTACTGAAGTGAAAATATATAAGCATAAACAAGCCAGGATCTATACCATTATGTAATGTACCTCATAGACTACAGAGGCTCTAGCTAGCAGATGCCCATAACTTAAGCTTAAAGTCTTAGGCTAAAGAGAGGGCAGACATTGAAAATGAGGACGCGGGGTGTCTGTTAAACTGTTAAAGAGGGTCTGTGCATTACCTGAAGTACACGACTCATCCACTGAAAGCTGTCTTCTTCAGAGGCGTCTGGTCTCTGTTCGGCCACCACAACGATCCTCTCGTCATGAAGCACAGCCACAGAAAACACTGCTATCCTGGAATGGAAAGCACAGTACATTACACTACAGAAGTCCAATTGGAACTCCACACTGAATGGAAAGCACAGTACATTACACTACAGCAGTCCAATTGGAACTTCCCTCATCATTTCAGTACAGTATGCTAATGCTACTGTAGCTTTAGGTTAGCAATGGTTAAAACTGTGGGTGAATCTTGCTGCTAATCGCTGGCAGCAATGTTAAACAATTATATATTTATCCTAATATTAATATAAATCATCTAAGCATATATAGCTTGCTGCTTAGCAGAAATGGAAATAAAAAAATAAGCTCCAAAGATATTTTAAAATATATTTTTGAGGACTGGATTTCGGGAGATGTAGATCCAGACTATATGGGTGCGTTCGGAAATGCGCCCTGAATGCACTGGTGTGCTCTCTTGTCGTTCGTTTACAGTGCACTCGGTGCGTTGTCGTTCGAAAATCCAGTGCGCTGCGCACCGGGTGTGCGGAGTGCCCGCACTGAGCAACCCTACCCTGAAGCTGGGGTTGTCCAGTGTGAATGCGTCACAGCTGTGGTCGTTCGTAAATAAGGCACACTGAACGCACTCTGTGACATCACCGCCCACCACACTCAACAAACTGACCACATTCCCGGTGCGCATTTCCGAACGCACCCTATATAGCATTCAGAGATTGTGAAATCTGGATACACGAGACTACTACATGTGCCTTAGCAGTGCCTGAAAATAGTAGATGAATAGTGACATTCTGTTGTACATGGAAACATTTAACAATAGTTTTTAAACGTCCTCCTCACCTCCCCCTGTAAACAAACTTCATGGGTTCCACCGCCAGTGCCGTGGCGACCACGTCGTCAGCGTTGTGTCTCCGCCCACTCACCACCATCAGCCCCTCCATCTTCCCCACAACGAACACCAGGTTGTCCTGCTTACAGTACGGCACATGATGAGGTCAAATGGTTACAATGTGACCTGTGGGTGTCAACTCTACAGTGAACCAAATACAGTATGGACCCGTTTCCGTTTCACAGTGGACATTTGGTCGAGTAATACAGTAGATATCACTTAAGTGTACGACAAATAGTGAAAATAGCAGGACGTTGTTTTTTTTGCTTTTTTATGTGTCTAGTAGAGATACCAGGGTACAGTAGTTAATGCAGCTGAAGGTAATAACTCATTGTGAGTCCATTTCATTGAGGTGCTGCTGTGTGCCGGCTTGGGCCTTCTTGTACAGTTAACTTAATACTGACACACAGAAACACCTACATTAAACAAAAAGACTCTGAATTAATGTTCAGCTGCATTTAATATCTATGACAAAATGCCTGCTATGAAACCGGTCCATTTGAAGACAATAATATGTAATACAATGTTTCTTTTCGGTTACCATTTTATGTGAATTATTTAAAGTTTGGGAACTACTTTAGGCACAGCTCAATATCAAAACCGATGAGTTCACCTACAGACATGTACAGTGACAGTACAGAGACAGCATGTAACAATATTGTATTATTGTACAGAGACAGCATGTAACAATATTGTATTATTTTACAGTTTGCAAAGGGCTATATTAACCATACTTTGCTGCTATTTCTGCTGAATGGTCAACCATATTCACTGAATATTCAGTAGTTTATTGTAACATGCCAAGAATAAGGATGCTAGGGTTCATGTGGTAATGGCACTGGACAGTGGACAGGTAGTTGTTTATGTTTATTCAGCTTCAGTTGTCTGACAGCTGAAATAGCATTGGCAGTAATAGCACAGGTAGGTACTGGTATTATAAAATAAATCCGGTTCATTATGAAGCAGAGTTTTAGACAAAATGCTGGGCCCCAAAACTGAAAAGAAAGCACTAAACAATGTTTAATTTTATCCCTAATTACTGTCTGATCCTTGAGCGGGTATGTCCTTGACCATACATTATAGCACTGGGCTCTGCATAGAAATGACGAGAAGATCTTGATGTGTTTATATAACCTCTTAAATCCTATATACTTCTTAGTACATCAAATAGTGAAAATAGTTGATCTAGTGAGTTTGTAGAGGTGCTATTTTCACTGAATGTTGACTTATTATGACATACGTAGGATAAGGATGCTATTTTCTTTTTTGATCTAGCATGAGGGAGCTGGTCAAGAACAGAGGACAGATATGCACAGTGATGAAGATGAACAGAATAATAAAAGTGAACTGACGGGTCCAACGAAGCCAAGTAGCGAAGTCCTGGTGAACGGCCTGTCGCTGATTGGAACTCCAGACAACGTTACTGGGATGGTCTGCAACAAACACAGTACCCCATTACAACAAAGCCTTGCATGTGAGCATGCACGTGCCCGCACGCGCGCAGATCTTTGGTCTACAGTAACTAGAGGCTATGAAGAAGATGGACAGACTAACCTCAAAGACATTCTTGGTCATGCCGGGGAGGCCGTAGTAGGCGACACCAGTGCTTCCTGAGCTCACACAGATCTCACCCACCTCGTCCGTCTGGCAGAGGTAGGGGGTCCCCTCCACCCGCACCACGCACACCAAGGCTGCAGGGGTCGCACCGCCATTGATAACATTAGGGCAGTTCTCTCAATTACTTTTGGATAAATTCATCATTTTTGTAATATTAAATAATACATTGATGCAAAAACAACATAATCAACATTATAGTTAGTTAACCACTTAAATAAAGAAACAATTTTATGTCGTGCAAAAATAGCTTTAGATTTGCTGTAGATCAGCTACAAGCTGAAATGCATAGTGATGTGATGCACTGCATTTCATGCAATGTGTGTGCAAATATTTATTTATTTTGTATTTATTTTTTCACCTACAGTATAATGACTTTTTTTTTTTTATAAAGTATATTTATTGGTTTTTTAAAGACAAACAGACATTACACAACAAAAACATAATAACAAACACATAATAACAAACAAAAGAAAAGAAAAACAGCTCAGGCACAACACTATTATAAATAAAAAGATTGAATATACAAAGACATGACAAGGACAATGAACCAAAATGACAAGTGACTTTCGAATTTTGATTCTCAATCAGGGAATACATCCATACAGTACATTAATTACATATATTAAAAAGGCAGACAATAGTTATCATAGGCACCAAATCATTACAACAAGAGCAGACCCATGCATGCTCCACTCAAAGGCGGCAACCGCCACCCCTCCAGGCGGCAGGGCCACCGCCCCAAGAAGCGGCCCCGACACAACGCATCGAGACCCCTGCCCGGGCGACCACCCCCCCCCATACCCAAAGGGCAGACAAGCCCCCACCCCAAAGCAGAGCACCCAATAGGGAAGAATGCTGGCATATAAGATATCTAAGGTTGGTACGGAAAACCTCCAAGTATCGTGGCAGACAGTGTGGTTCCAATATGATTCAAATAAGGGTCCCAAATTTAGATAGAAAGTGTCCAATTTAGAATGCAACATGCATGTAATGTATTCACAAGGAATACAGCCCATTATAATGTTATGCCATGATTTCTTTGATGGAGCAACATCCTTGATCCAAAACAAAAGAATATTTTTCCTAGCAGCAAACGTTAATAAGACAACCTCTTATGTTTGACATCAATGACATGAACATCCGGGAGACCAAGTAAAAGACACAACGGATCTAAATCGATCGACACACCAAAAATAACAGAGAGTTCTGACACAATGTCATACCAATAGTTCTGAAGCTTCACACAGGACCAAAGACAGTGAACGTAATTACCAATCTCTGTCTTGCACTTAAAGCAAAATGGGGACGCACTGACATCCATTTTGTTCTTGAGAGCAGGAGTTATATGTATACGATGTAATATTCTGAACTGGATGGATTTAGTTCGGTTACAAACTGAAATCTGTTTCGCATAGGCCCACATATCTGCCCAGCCCTCATCATGAATAGAGACGTCCAGATCTTTTTCCCAGGACTGTTTAGTAATCTGAGAGGATATAGATGAGTAGGAATTCAATACGTCACAGAAAATTGAAATTTGTTTCTTAGATAATTGCAAAGAGAGGGCTCGTTCTACCTGTGAAGCGGAACTATTGGCTAAAAGTGAAGTGTCCTTAGTAATAAAATGTCTAATTTGTAAATACCTGAAAAATTCAGATTTTGGCAACCCATGACGCTGCTGCAATTGTGTGAAAGACCTCAAGGTATGGCCATCAAAAAGGTCTCCAAGTTTGGTAATGCCCTTCTCATGCCAGGTCCTAAAGCCTGCATCTGAGTGTCCCGGCCTAAAGTCAGGGTTGCCTACCACTGGAGTAAGGGGAGATGTCAATTTAGCACGGCCTTCAATATTACGCACAGACCTCCAGGCTTTGACTGAACATAGAGTGATGGGGTTAGAACAAAATTTCCTAATAGACTTAAGGTCCTTTATGAATAATAGATTCCAAAGAGGGCATTTGGACTGTGAAGATTCAATATCAAGCCAAATCGAGGAAGGATCCGATTTAAGCCAATTCGTAAGCACCCTGAGGTGCGCGGCCAGTTGGTAATGCCTTATATTGGGCAGGTCTAAACCACCATCTGCGCTATCCATTTGAAGTTTGGCCAATTTCAGCCGAGGCTTCCTCCCACTCCAAATGAAAGTACTTAACCAGCATTCTAGTACCTTGATAACCTTGTTTGTCAACAATACAGGAATCATTTGCAATGGATAAAGTATTCTGGGGAGAATATTCATTTTGATAAGAGCTATCCTACCTAGCCAAGAGAGGGGTAAGGGGGCCCAACGATCTAAATCTGCCTTTATAATATCTAAAAGAGGAGGGAAGTTGGCCTTGAACAGTGTATCATAAGCAGGTGTTATAGTCACTCCCAAATAAACAAAACCAGCAGGTGACCATTTAAAAGGGAAGGGTTCGGACAGGTCTGGGATAGATGTGTGAGAACCAAGTGGCATAGCCTCAGACTTTGTGAGATTAATTTTGTACCCCGAAAAGGCGCCAAACCTAGAGATAATTTGAGTTAGACAGGGAATAGAGGAATGAGGTCTGGAAATAAAAATTAACACGTCATCTGCATAAAGAGTGATTTTGTGCTCCCTTTCACCGATTCGAACACCAGAGATCAGAGCAGATTGTCTGATTGCCTCGGCAAGCGGTTCAATAGCGATTGCGGAGAGCAACGGGCTGAGCGGATCTCCTTGGGGATTACCCTGTTGAATAGAGAAGTTGTTGGACCTAATTCCATTAGTCAAAACTGCTGCCGTTCGGGATTCGTAAAGAATTTTGACCCACTTGGTAAATCTACAACCCAGGCCGAATTCCTCAAACGTTTCAAACAGCCATTCCACGCGGTCGAATGCCTTTTCCGCGTCGAGAGACAGCACCATAACGGGGTGGTCGACGCCCTGAGACAGTTGGATAACATTTAAAAGCCTTCTCATATTGTCACAATGACATTCTTAACTGTTGCACCCGTCCGTACATGATGTAATTAATAAATCATGGGGGCGATAAATCGAGAAGTAACACATAATGTTTGGCATTCTCTCACTGCCTGCGAGTGCAGATTGAACATCAGCACAACGAGCGGTGCATTCAGCCGTACTGTACCTCCAGGCATGACCTGTCCCACATCCTGAACCGTGAGGACAGAGAGCTTCTCCTCCGTGTCCACGCGGATCACACTGTGGCTCAGCCCACCCATGGACAACACCGCCTTCCCCGGAGGAGGGACGCCCATCTCTGGCGGTCTGCAGGACACCAAGAAGAAGTACTTTGTGATCAGTGGTTCCCAAACGTTTTAGCCCGTGACCCAATGGAGAAATTAGACATTCCCCCGGCGGGACCCTAGATTTAGCTTTTATTTATTCACAAAAATTACTTAGATTTTTTTTAATGTGGTATTAATTCATGGAAATGTTTTGGGGAATGTGTTTTGAAAATGTTTTGAAATTATAATTAAAAACAAAATGTAAGAAACAAAACATTAAGGGATGCCCGACCCACTGTTTGGAAAACAGTGCTTTATATGATTTATCGTGGCGACTCACTAGTGGAGTCAACATAAACTTGGGTTAGAGTCAGGCTTTGGACAACGGGTGCTTTGGGTAGGAACATTTCCAACCCTGGTGTGTCTTCTTGGCTACACTATCTGTCCCTCTGGGGACTAGGAATACAGTAGTTCTCTCATTTCAGGCTCTATATAAACATGTATGTTCACACCAGTCCAACAAAATCAGGCTGAAAGTCAGTGACTATGGGTGTGTTCAAAGGCATAACATTCAACCAAAGCATATATATATATTAAATATGATATGCACTGATATGAGTATTTTGTTCCCTCCTTACCACCGTTGTCAAGTCCTTAATCAACTGAAAGAGCAAAAACTAGGGGTGTCCAACCGATAACCGTTAGCCGTTAGCCGTTTATTAAAATGGTTACCGACAACACTAACGGCTAATGGTTTACCGATAAAAAAAATATATTTTATTTTGAAGCACCGAGAGCGGGCACCGCAGCCAAAGCACCAAGCCCCTCTTTCCACCTTTACTGTCAGTGCAACCACGCATGTGCCGTGACTTACTTCCCCCAAAACAAAAACACCAAAACAACTGCATGTAGTGGACTGTGGAAGCAGGAGGGAAAAAGAAAAAAAGACGAACACACACACAGCATTGCGCGCCCGCAGATCTGCCCTTCATGCAACGAACGTTGGTTCCTTAAACGGCAGATCGCGTTGTGGATCTGCCGTTTTATGGATCATAGAACGAACGTACCGGTATGCTGTTAGCTTGTTGCTAACGGGACGTCACGGGACCCCCCCCCCTCTCTCTCTCGCTCTCTCAGACGTTCTCTCTCTCTCTCTCTCTCTCTCGCGCTCGCGCGCGTTAGAGAGACGCTCTCTCTAACACGTCTTTCTTTCTCTCTCTCTCTCTCTCTCTCTCTCTTCCTAATCCTTCCCGACCGGTCCGCGATACATGTGTGCGTATAGAAGACTGTAGCCTACGCACTAGTGCACTGATTGACAGCAGGCCGCGTGTAAACGGTGTATTTGTCTATTTTTAATGCGCAAAATAGCGCTTTTTTTTTCTTAACGGATAACGGTTAATTAGCCGGCAAGTCCTGGCGGTAACCGGTTAATACAATCTTTCCTTTTGGTCATCCCTAGCAAAAACGTATGGAACTAGACTGGAATCATTGAGCCGAAGAAGCATATGGCATGAAAACAAAGCGCCTGGCAAAAACCACAACATCAATCACCCTGACCATAAAGGATCCAATGAGCTGATGTTGCAAAGGCGACGCAACAGCGCAGTGCAAGAGCACTGATCATCTGGAGGGTTGTTTTTAACGCGGTGCAGTAGCGGCAGCTTACCTCCGGATGGCGACAGTCATGGCTTCTGAAGAGCTGGCACATGGACAGATCACCTCCGGCCGCAACCCACGTGACTGGAACACGTTGAGGAAGGCATCGCAGGAGGATATTGACCCTGTTGTCATGTGCGAACGCACACACACACACACACACACACACACACACACACACACACACACAAATTGCAATTGCAGTCAATCAGACACACGTATACAAAAAAAACAAAGCCACCCACACACATTAAAATCTGAATCAATAAAGGTTGTCGGTGAGGTTTTGACCGTTGGGGTTTGGAATGAACCATGCATGGAGATGTGAGAGCTGATTCTCAATGTTGGACTGAGGAGCACTAGGGCCCGGGGCCCTATTTAGACGAAAAAGGGCAGGATACAACACTTTCTGTTGTTTTTCTTCTTTCTAATCAATCATTTGTTCGGCCCAAAAATATGTTTATTGTCATGATTTGTCAACTCGGCTGTTGGCTTTGTACGAGGCTTTTAAGGTCTTTGGGGAAAATGAACAGGGAATTATTTCCTGGTGCCCTCGTCGTTCTGGAAGGGGGTGGCACTGCGACGCTCTATACCCCTTATCCATAAACGTATTAGTCTTTTTTACTATTTCGGGAAAAAAAAACATTTTTGAATAGTTCGAACAGCCGATCTACAAGCTCACAACATGTTGATGTAGATCGGCTAGTTGAACAATTTTTAAATGAAAAAGTAAAAAAAGGGGTAGGCGTCCATTTACAGACCCTTTTGGGTCTGTAAATGGGAGAATGTACAAATGGAAAAATGTTCCACTCTCAGTGTTCAATTTACACTGAGGCTTTTACAGTGTAGAACTGTAGATTGAGGGGCGCTCTTATCATCATCATCTCATTCCGGCCAATCACATCAAGCGTCATCAACGTTTGCGTTAACACAATGTTTGTGTTTACACAAACCCTCAGAGCTGGACATTGGAGGGGCTAGCACCCCTAAAAAAGAAAAACTGTATCAAAAAGGGGTCCATGGCCTATTGCAGTATTAAAGTCCTTAAAGTAAAAACAGGTTGAGAATAATCTGCTGGTCCACTCACAGGGGTTGGCTCCATCCGCTACAATCAGCATGCGCAGCGAGCTCAGGCTGAGATCCCGCTGGTCTCTCTGCGCCAGCAACGACCAGTGCATGTCCCTCGACTTCACCACGGCTACCCGCGCTGTGTGAGAGAGAGACAGGGAGACAAAGAGAGAGAGAGAGAGAGAGAGAGAGACAGAGAGAGAGAGAGAGAGAGAGAGAGAGATCAATACAGCAGTCTTCTCTATACCAGTGTTACCCAAACATTGGGTTGGGACCCATGCATTATTGGTCACAGACCCAATTTAAGGGTCACAAATAAATATCCCTTTTTTCGCTTTCAAAAGGTTTTCAGAAACAACAAAATAAACAAATCATAAAAACGAAATCAAAGAAATTCCATATATACAGTATATATATAGGCTAGCAGATCTACAAGCTCACAGCACATTGTATCGCGACGTGATATGAGCTTAAGTTATAGAGTGGGTATTTTCACTAGTGTGGGTCCCAGAGAGGTACCAAATTTCTCTTTTGGGTCTGGAGCTACAATGTTTGGGAATCACTGGCCCGGTCATTACAGTACATGCTTAAGCCCAAACCACACCAATGGGTCGCCATGCAACTCCTCTGATTACCTGGTTGCATACCGAAAATAGCAGATCTACACACTCACAATACTGGCTATTTTCGGTGCGTGCCACGATGTGCAACCAAGTACATAATATCAGGCATAACAGGTGAGTGCACTCTGTTCAAACTGGAGCCGAGTGTCATTCAAGATAGCGAGCGTCCTCCACTCAGCCCTCAGTGCCCTCATGCACATCTGATGAAGATAAGACCGAGAGATCAGTGACTGAAAACAAGAGAAATCACTTTAACACTCTCGTCTATCAGATCAGGTCCAATGGCGAGAACGGCTCCAGAGTACCAGTAAATGTACCACTGCACACCCACTGAGCCGCACAACAACCAATCGCCAATATAGAAGTCAAATGAAAAATAATTAACAATCATTTTGTGCTGAACTCCATGACAGGAGCCTAAAGCCAAATTCCAATACCCAAAATCTCAGCCACTTGCTCACTCACTCGGTCACTCCAGCATGGTGGTGTTACGGTGAAATTGGTGACCTGCTGAAATATGTGACAATCACATAATGTCAGTGTCCGAACGTAAATTGTCGCAGTTTATTTATTAACAGAGTTCAACACTAGCGGTATTCAGGCCACGTATTTAAAGACCTCCATGTACTGTAAGTTGTGTGACAAGATGGTCACATATTTCATCAGGTCACCAATTTCCCCATAACACCGCAATGCTTAAGTTGAGTTGATACTGATGTTGCCTGGCTCTCCTCACCTTTGTACGTGTGCACTTTCTGTATCCAAGACAAGGGGTTGACTTTCATCAAGGAGTAAGGAATGCTGATTACATGCATCCGGTTCATCACACTCTGCAATGCAAACACACAAACAACAGCACTCATTACAGTACATGACTCCACACAGGGGACATTAGCATTGGCCAGCGATGCTCAACCCTTTTCATTTCAAGGACCCCAAGTCTACACTGTGGAAAAATGGAACCACATATTCAATATGTCACTCTCGGAGTTAAAGACCCGTAAGGATCAATTTGGTTCATAAGTATTAGTCATTTCACCTAACCCTAACCCTGGGAACTCTTCGAAGGCCCCTGTGGGAACCCACATTAAGAACAAGTGGCATAGACAGTTAGGTTCCTAAAAGTGTGGCAAAAGCAGGGTGTATGTATTGTACCCAGGATTACTACATCACTGGCGTACTGAAAACACACATTTTGTGCCATCACTAACTGCTGTCACATTTTGAGTGCTGTAAAATGTCCTATTTAGTAACTGTATCGTAGAGTATCTATCCATGTACTCCATGTATTTATTTGTTGTTTCTGCTGGTATATTGAAAAAGCAATTATAAGTAGGCTGTGGCTTTTTGCAGATACATACAATTGATTGATTTGACAAGACAGCTTTCCCATGTGTTTATCGTCAATGCATTCACACTCTGTTTAAAGCCTAACACCATTTCCTAGCGAACTGGCAACGTATGCAAAACTGTCCAGATATGTAGCGCCTGAACCAATGAAATTAACTAGGGGCTTAAACAACTAATCAATTATGACTACAGTATAACTAACTAATGAAAACACACACACTTTGACATGGGCTGTCAAAGGCAAATTGCGGTTAGTTGCCACCCTGCAATTAACTTAATGGCAACTGGCAAGATGGCCGTGGTCTATATAAGGTCAATGGGCAATATGTCCCTATCTGGAAAATGAGAATGGATATCCCTCTCTATTCTCCGTCTAATCAAACAAGCAGCCTATCAGTATTAACAGAGAGCATTGGACCACTCACAGTAAGGACGCCGTGCCATAATCCCGCGTCTCTCTTGAAGTCAAGGACGTTGGTTATTGTCTCGGCTGCAAGTCAAAAAGAGAGTTTGGTCAGGTCAAAGAGGCTAAAGGGGTGTTAAACTTAAGATATGGAAACAAGACCCAGGTACAATGTACCCAGCAGCACACACTCACTGTTATTCTTTACTAGCACAGTTTCACTTGCATGCTCTCATTATTCTACGGCAAACATAATCCCCAAAGAGGAAAGGCTTGACCTTGATAGTAGTGTAAATGAGTCAAGAACCAAACCAAGCCTCGGAAACAGGTCTGGAGAATCTCTGTGGGATTCTAATGCAGTCAGGAGTTATTTAGGGTGAATCTGGGACACATGGGGAAAATATGTGTCTTCATGTTCTCTCTTTCTCTCTCTCTCTCTCTCTCTCTCAGTAGAGCTGACATAGGTCTGGCGCTTGGAGACGCAGCCAGCTTAACAGTTACACTTGAACTGGAATGATAACAAACCTATATTCCAAACATAATGTGCTTTTCACTGTGCTGCTGTGGTTTCCATTCACAACTTCATTTATTAGTGTGGTTGCCCGAATGGGCAACCAGACTCTTGTAACTGTGACACTTTATTATTATTATTTTTTTTTTTTCACTGGAGTAGTCTTTATTTTGACGCTTTATACCTCCCACACTGTACGCTGTACGCACTTGAGCCATATGTCAAATTGACCGGAAAAATCGGGAATCGTGTGCTTGTATTTTGTTAAGAGAAATGTTGTATAGTTTAATTGATATGAATTTATTAGTGAATTAAATGTCCCCATTGACATGAATGGGAAAAGGCAAAAATTCACATAAAAGTATTTGTTCGTCGGAGACTGTAATCACTATAGTTACAAAACTTTTAGGGATAATTCAACATTATCCCTAAAATTATTTAACCCTAAAATTTTATCGGTCGGCCTCATGGTGGCGCTATAACAGCCCACTTTACCTTTTGGCTTATAACTCTTGAACCGTAGGTCGTAAAATCAAAATTATTTTTTCCCTGGATTCCTTGGGTCATGACGCATCTCCCCATATAGGCCACGCCCATTTCCGCCATGATAGATTTTCCGCCATTTTTAATTTTGTCCAAAACACACTTTTTGCTTTTCCTCCTACAGATTTTGTCCAAATCTCACAGAAATCGGCACACGTGATCTCTGGACCCATCCAATTAAAACTGAGCCGCAGAATTTTGAAAGTGCGTATCGTTCGGCCGTAATCGTCTTCCGAAGTTAGTAGGAGGGGCCTATATCACAAAAAATGCCATAAATCACGAACGGAATGTCCAATCCATCCCACATTTCAATCACATGTCCGGGGTGGTTCAATCAACCAAGTTCTAAAAGCAATTCCATTTTCATCCATAGGGGGCGCCGCAAATGCGAGAAATGTAACCGTGTGTCGCAAAAACATGAATTTCGGGGGTTAAATCCCCTCCGAATTACTTACGCATGATCTAAGGCGTGACTTGAAATTGTAATTGGCTGGCAATACTAGTGGGAGGGGCATATGTAAGCCACTGCGGCAACCACACTCTGCAATTTTTTTAAATTGCGAATTTTCTAGTTAGTGTGGTTGCCCGAATGGGCAACCAGACTCTTGTAACTGTGACACTTTATTAGTGTGGTTGCCCGAATGGGCAACCAGACTCTTGTAACTGTGACACTTTATTATTATTTTCTCACTGGAGTAGTCTTTATTTTGACGCTTTATACCTCCCACACTGTACGCTGTACGCACTTGAGCCATATGTCAAATTGACCGGAAAAATCGGGAATCGTGTGCTTGTATTTTGTTAAGAGAAATGTTGTATAGTTTAATTGATATGAATTTATTAGTGAATTAAATTTCCCCATTGACATGAATGGGAAAAGGCAAAAATTCACATAAAAGTATTTGTTCCTCGGAGACTGTAATCACTATAGTTACAAAACTTTTAGGGATATTTCAACATTATCACTAAAATTATTTAACCCTAAAATTTTATCGGTCGGCCTCATGGTGGCGCTATAACAGCCCACTTTACCTTTTGGCTTATAACTCTTGAACCGTAGGTCGTAAAATCAAAATTATTTTTTCCCTGGATTCCTTGGGTCATGACGCATCTCCCCATATAGGCCACGCCCATTTCCGCCATGATAGATTTTCCGCCATTTTGAATTCTGTCCAAAACACACTTTTTGCTTTTCCTCCTACAGATTTTGTCCAAATCTCACAGAAATCGGCACACGTGATCTCTGGACCCATCCAATTAAAACTGAGCCGCAGAATTTTGAAAGTGCGTATCGTTCGGCCGTAATCGTCTTCCGAAGTTAGTAGGAGGGGCCTATATCACAAAAAATGCCATAAATCACGAACGGAATGTCCAATCCATCCCAAATTTCAATCACATGTCCGGGGTGGTTCAATCAACCAAGTTCTAAAAGCAATTCCATTTTCATCCATAGGGGGCGCCGCAAATGCGAGAAATGTAACCGTTTGTCGCAAAAACATGAATTTCGGGGGTTAAATCCCCTCCGAATGACTTACGCATGATCTAAGGCGTGACTTGAAATTGTAATTGGCTGGCAATACTAGTGGGAGGGGCATATGTAAGCCACTGCGGCAACCACACTCTGCAATTTTTTTAAATTGCGAATTTTCTAGTGTTATTTGTTAGTGTAGTCTTTATTAGTAGTCTTTATTTTGACGCTTTATACCTCCCACACTGTACGCTGTACGCACTTGAGCCATATGTCAAATTGACCGGAAAAATCGGGAATCGTGTGCTTGTATTTTGTTAAGAGAAATGTTGTATAGTTTAATTGATATGAATTTATTAGTGAATTAAATTTCCCCATTGACATGAATGGGAAAAGGCAAAAATTCACATAAAAGTATTTGTTCGTCGGAGACTGTAATCACTATAGTTACAAAACTTTTAGGGATAATTCAACATTATCCCTAAAATTATTTAACCCTAAAATTTTATCGGTCGGCCTCATGGTGGCGCTATAACAGCCCACTTTACCTTTTGGCTTATAACTCTTGAACCGTAGGTCGTAAAATCAAAATTATTTTTTCCCTGGATTCCTTGGGTCATGACGCATCTCCCCATATAGGCCACGCCCATTTCCGCCATGATAGATTTTCCGCCATTTTGAATTTTGTCCAAAACACACTTTTTGCTTTTCCTCCTACAGATTTCGTTCAAATCTCACAGAAATCGGCACACGTGATCTCTGGACCCATCCAATTAAAACTGAGCCGCAGAATTTTTAAAGTGCGTATCGTTCGGCCGTAATCGTCTTCCGAAGTTAGTAGGAGGGGCCTATATCACAAAAAATGCCATAAATCACGAACGGAATGTCCAATCCATCCCAAATTTCAATCACAGGTCCGGGGTGGTTCAATCAACCAAGTTCTAAAAGCAATTCCATTTTCATCCATAGGGGGCGCCGCAAATGCGAGAAATGTAACCGTTTGTCGCAAAAACATGAATTTCGGGGGTTAAATCCCCTCCGAATTACTTACGCATGATCTAAGGCGTGACTTGAAATTGTAATTGGCTGGCAATACTAGTGGGAGGGGCATATGTAAGCCACTGCGGCAACCACACTCTGCAATTTTTTAAAATTGCGAATTTTCTAGTGTTATTTGTTAGTGTGGTCTTTATTAGTAGTCTTTATTTTGACGCTTTATACCTCCCACACTGTACGCTGTACGCACTTGAGCCATATGTCAAATTGACCGGAAAAATCGGGAATCGTGTGCTTGTATTTTGTTAAGAGAAATGTTGTATAGTTTAATTGATATGAATTTATTAGTGAATTAAATTTCCCCATTGACATGAATGGGAAAAGGCAAAAATTCACATAAAAGTATTTGTTCGTCGGAGACTGTAATCACTATAGTTACAAAACTTTTAGGGATAATTCAACATTATCCCTAAAATTATTTAACCCTAAAATTTTATCGGTCGGCCTCATGGTGGCGCTATAACAGCCCACTTTACATTTTGGCTTATAACTCTTGAACCGTAGGTCGTAAAATCAAAATTATTTTTTCCCTGGATTCCTTGGGTCATGACGCATCTCCCCATATAGGCCACGCCCATTTCCGCCATGATAGATTTTCCGCCATTTTGAATTTTGTCCAAAACACACTTTTTGCTTTTCCTCCTACAGATTTCGTCCAAATCTCACAGAAATCGGCACACGTGATCTCTGGACCCATCCAATTAAAACTGAGCCGCAGAATTTTGAAAGTGCGTATCGTTCGGCCGTAATCGTCTTCCGAAGTTAGTAGGAGGGGCCTATATCACAAAAAATGCCATAAATCACGAACGGAATGTCCAATCCATCCCAAATTTCAATCACATGTCCGGGGTGGTTCAATCAACCAAGTTCTAAAAGCAAATGCCAGAAATGTAACCGTTTGTCGCAAAAACATGAATTTCGGGGGTTAAATCCCCTCCGAATTACTTACGCATGATCTAAGGCGTGACTTGAAATTGTAATTGGCTGGCAATACTAGTGGGAGGGGCATATGTAAGCCACTGCGGCAACCACACTCTGCAATTTTTTAAAATTGCGAATTTTCTAGTTAGTGTGGTTGCCCGAATGGGCAACCAGACCCTTGTAACTGTGACACTTTATTATTAGTGTGGTTGCCTGAAGGCAACCATACTATTGTTTTTGTGACCTTTTATTATTATTATTTATGTTTTTATTATAGATAAACTTTATTTTGACGCATTATACCTCCCACAGTTTTTGTCGCATGCACTCGAGCCATATGTCAAAACGACGGGCTACATCGGGAATCGTGTGCGTGTATTGGGATAAGACATTTGTTGGATAGTTTAATTGATATGAATTAATTAGTGCATTAAATTTCCCCATAGACATGAATGGGAAAATGCAAAAACTCACTTTCAAGTATTTTTTCCTCTGAGACCGTAAGGGCTATACTTACAAGACTTGGAGGAGAGATTCATAATAATTACTAAAATTAATTACCTTAGAAGTATAACGTTCTGCCTCATGGTGGCGCTATAACAGCCAACTTTACCTTTTGGGGTATAACTCTTGAACCGTAGGTCGTAAAATCAAAAATATTTTTTCCCTGGATTCCTTGGGTCATGACGCATCTCCCCATATAGGCCACGCCCATTTGCGTCTAGATAGATTTCCCGCCATTTTGAATTTTGTTCAAAACACACTTTTTGCTCCTCCTCCTACAGATTTTGTCCAAATCTCACAAAAGTCGGTACACATGATCTCCGGACCTATCCGATTAAAACAGCACAGTCAGAATTTAGATCATCTGTATCGTTCGGCCGTAATCGTCTTCCGAAGTTAGTGGGAGGGGCCTATTTTACAAAACATGCCACAATTCACGCACGGAATGTCCGATCCATCCCAAATATGAATCACATGTCGAGGGTGGCTTAATCAACGCAGAGCCAAAAGCGATTCCATTTTCGACGGGTGCGATGTAGGCAACCACACTTTGCAATTTCCCAGAATTGCCTCTTTCTAGTTAGTGTGGTTGCCTGAAGGCAACCATACTATTGTTTTTGTGACCTTTTATTATTATTATTTATGTTTTTATTATAGATAAACTTTATTTTGACGCATTATACCTCCCACAGTTTTTGTCGCATGCACTCGAGCCATATGTCAAAACGACGGGCTACATCGGGAATCGTGTGCGTGTATTGGGATAAGACATTTGTTGGATAGTTTAATTGATATGAATTAATTAGTGCATTAAATTTCCCCATAGACATGAATGGGAAAATGCAAAAACTCACTTTCAAGTATTTTTTCCTCTGAGACCGTAAGGGCTATACTTACAAGACTTGGAGGAGAGATTCATAATAATTACTAAAATTAATTACCTTAGAAGTATAACGTTCTGCCTCATGGTGGCGCTATAACAGCCAACTTTACCTTTTGGGGTATAACTCTTGAACCGTAGGTCGTAAAATCAAAAATATTTTTTCCCTGGATTCCTTGGGTCATGACGCATCTCCCCATATAGGCCACGCCCATTTGCGTCTAGATAGATTTCCCGCCATTTTGAATTTTGTTCAAAACACACTTTTTGCTCCTCCTCCTACAGATTTTGTCCAAATCTCACAAAAGTCGGTACACATGATCTCCGGACCTATCCGATTAAAACAGCACAGTCAGAATTTAGATCATCTGTATCGTTCGGCCGTAATCGTCTTCCGAAGTTAGTGGGAGGGGCCTATTTTACAAAACATGCCACAATTCACGCACGGAATGTCCGATCCATCCCAAATATGAATCACATGTCGAGGGTGGCTTAATCAACGCAGAGCCAAAAGCGATTCCATTTTCGACGGGTGCGATGTAGGCAACCACACTTTGCAATTTCCCAGAATTGCCTCTTTCTAGTTAGTGTGGTTGCCTGAAGGCAACCATACTATTGTTTTTGTGACCTTTTATTATTATTATTTATGTTTTTATTATAGATAAACTTTATTTTGACGCATTATACCTCCCACAGTTTTTGTCGCATGCACTCGAGCCATATGTCAAAACGACGGGCTACATCGGGAATCGTGTGCGTGTATTGGGATAAGACATTTGTTGGATAGTTTAATTGATATGAATTAATTAGTGCATTAAATTTCCCCATAGACATGAATGGGAAAATGCAAAAACTCACTTTCAAGTATTTTTTCCTCTGAGACCGTAAGGGCTATACTTACAAGACTTGGAGGAGAGATTCATAATAATTACTAAAAATAATTACCTTAGAAGTATAACGTTCTGCCTCATGGTGGCGCTATAACAGCCAACTTTACCTTTTGGGGTATAACTCTTGAACCGTAGGTCGTAAAATCAAAAATATTTTTTCGCTGGATTCCTTGGGTCATGACGCATCTCCCCATATAGGCCACGCCCATTTGCGTCTAGATAGATTTCCCGCCATTTTGAATTTTGTTCAAAACACACTTTTTGCTCCTCCTCCTACAGATTTTGTCCAAATCTCACAAAAGTCGGTACACATGATCTCCGGACCTATCCGATTAAAACAGCACAGTCAGAATTTAGATCATCTGTATCGTTCGGCCGTAATCGTCTTCCGAAGTTAGTGGGAGGGGCCTATTTTACAAAACATGCCACAATTCACGCACGGAATGTCCGATCCATCCCAAATATGAATCACATGTCGAGGGTGGCTTAATCAACGCAGAGCCAAAAGCGATTCCATTTTCGACGGGTGCGATGTAGGCAACCACACTTTGCAATTTCCCAGAATTGCCTCTTTCTAGTTATTTTCTCACTGGAGTAGTCTTTATTTTGACGCTTTATACCTCCCACACTGTACGCTGTACGCACTTGAGCCATATGTCAAATTGACCGGAAAAATCGGGAATCGTGTGCTTGTATTTTGTTAAGAGAAATGTTGTATAGTTTAATTGATATGAATTTATTAGTGAATTAAATGTCCCCATTGACATGAATGGGAAAAGGCAAAAATTCACATAAAAGTATTTGTTCCTCGGAGACTGTAATCACTATAGTTACAAAACTTTTAGGGATAATTCAACATTATCCCTAAAATTATTTAACCCTAAAATTTTATCGGTCGGCCTCATGGTGGCGCTATAACAGCCCACTTTACCTTTTGGCTTATAACTCTTGAACCGTAGGTCGTAAAATCAAAATTATTTTTTCCCTGGATTCCTTGGGTCATGACGCATCTCCCCATATAGGCCACGCCCATTTCCGCCATGATAGATTTTCCGCCATTTTGAATTTTGTCCAAAACACACTTTTTGCTTTTCCTCCTACAGATTTTGTCCAAATCTCACAGAAATCGGCACACGTGATCTCTGGACCCATCCAATTAAAACTGAGCCGCAGAATTTTGAAAGTGCGTATCGTTCGGCCGTAATCGTCTTCCGAAGTTAGTAGGAGGGGCCTATATCACAAGAAATGCCATAAATCACGAACGGAATGTCCAATCCATCCCAAATTTCAATCACATGTCCGGGGTGGTTCAATCAACCAAGTTCTAAAAGCAATTCCATTTTCATCCATAGGGGGCGCCGCAAATGCGAGAAATGTAACCGTTTGTCGCAAAAACATGAATTTCGGGGGTCAAATCCCCTCCGAATTACTTACGCATGATCTAAGGCGTGACTTGAAATTGTAATTGGCTGGCAATACTAGTGGGAGGGGCATATGTAAGCCACTGCGGCAACCACACTCTGCAATTTTTTAAAATTGCGAATTTTCTAGTTAGTGTGGTTGCCCGAATGGGCAACCAGACTCTTGTAACTGTGACACTTTATTATTAGTGTGGTTGCCCGAATGGGCAACCAGACTCTTGTAACTGTGACACTTTATTATTATTTTCTCACTGGAGTAGTCTTTATTTTGACGCTTTATACCTCCCACACTGTACGCTGTACGCACTTGAGCCATATGTCAAATTGACCGGAAAAATCGGGAATCGTGTGCTTGTATTTTGTTAAGAGAAATGTTGTATAGTTTAATTGATATGAATTTATTAGTGAATAAAATTTCCCCATTGACATGAATGGGAAAAGGCAAAAATTCACATTCAAGTATTTGTTCCTCGGAGACTGTAATCACTACAGTTACAAAACTTTTAGGGATAATTCAACATTATCCCTAAAATTATTTAACACTAAAATTTTATCGGTCGGCCTCATGGTGGCGCTATAACAGCCCACTTTACCTTTTGGCTTATAACTCTTGAACCGTAGGTCGTAAAATCAAAATTATTCTTTCCCTGGATTCCTTGGGTCATGACGCATCTCCCCATATAGGCCACGCCCATTTCCGCCATGATAGATTTTCCGCCATTTTGAATTTTGTCCAAAACACACTTTTTGATTTTCCTCCTACAGATTTTGTCCAAATCTCACAGAAATCGGCACACGTGATCTCTGGACCCATCCAATTAAAACTGAGCCGCAGAATTTTGAAAGTGCGTATCGTTCGGCCGCAATCGTCTTCCGAAGTTAGTAGGAGGGGCCTATATCACAAAATATGCCATAAATCACGAACGGAATGTCCAATCCATCCCAAATTTCAATCACATGTCCGGGGTGGTTCAATCAACCAAGTTCTAATAGCAATTCCATTTTCATCCATAGGGGGCGCCGCAAATGCGAGAAATGTAACCGTTTGTCGCAAAAACATGAATTTCGGGGGTTAAATCCCCTCCGAATTACTTACGCATGATCTAAGGCGTGACTTGAAATTGTAATTGGCTGGCAATACTAGTGGGAGGGGCATATGTAAGCCCACTGCGGCAACCACACTCTGCAATTTTTTAAAATTGCGAATTTTCTAGTGTTATTTGTTAGTGTGGTCTTTATTAGTAGTCTTTATTTTGACGCTTTATACCTCCCACACTGTACGCTGTACGCACTTGAGCCATATGTCAAATTGACCGGAAAAATCGGGAATCGTGTGCTTGTATTTTGTTAAGAGAAATGTTGTAAAGTTTAATTGATATGAATTTATTAGTGAATAAAATTTCCCCATTGACATGAATGGGAAAAGGCAAAAATTCACATTCAAGTATTTGTTCCTCGGAGACTGTAATCACTACAGTTACAAAACTTTTAGGGATAATTCAACATTATCCCTAAAATTATTTAACAATAATTTTTTATCGGTCGGCCTCATGGTGGCGCTATAACAGCCCACTTTACCTTTTGGCTTATAACTCTTGAACCGTAGGTCGTAAAATCAAAAAAATGTTTTCCCTGGATTCCTTGGGTCATGACGCATCTCCCCATATAGGCCACGCCCATTTCCGCCATGATAGATTTTCCGCCATTTTGAATTTTGTCCAAAACACACTTTTTGCTTTTCCTCCTACAGATTTTGTCCAAATCTCACAGAAATCGGCACACGTGATCTCTGGACCCATCCAATTAAAACTGAGCCGCAGAATTTTGAAAGTGCGTATCGTTCGGCCGCAATCGTCTTCCGAAGTTAGTAGGAGGGGCCTATATCACAAAAAATGCCATAAATCACGAACGGAATGTCCAATCCATCCCAAATTTCAATCACATGTCCGGGGTGGTTCAATCAACCAAGTTCTAAAAGCAATTCCATTTTCATCCATAGGGGGCGCCGCAAATGCGAGAAATGTAACCGTTTGTCGCAAAAACATGAATTTCGGGGGTTAAATCCCCTCCGAATTACTTATGCATGATCTAAGGCGTGACTTGAAATTGTAATTGGCTGGCAATACTAGTGGGAGGGGCATATGTAAGCCACTGCGGCAACCACACTCTGCAATTTTTTAAAATTGCGAATTTTCTAGTTATTTTCTCACTGGAGTAGTCTTTATTTTGACGCTTTATACCTCCCACACTGTACGCTGTACGCACTTGAGCCATATGTCAAATTGACCGGAAAAATCGGGAATCGTGTGCTTGTATTTTGTTAAGAGAAATGTTGTATAGTTTAATTGATATGAATTTATTAGTGAATTAAATTTCCCCATTGACATGAATGGGAAAAGGCAAAAATTCACATAAAAGTATTTGTTCCTCGGAGACTGTAATCACTATAGTTACAAAACTTTTAGGGATATTTCAACATTATCACTAAAATTATTTAACCCTAAAATTTTATCGGTCGGCCTCATGGTGGCGCTATAACAGCCCACTTTACCTTTTGGCTTATAACTCTTGAACCGTAGGTCGTAAAATCAAAATTATTTTTTCCCTGGATTCCTTGGGTCATGACGCATCTCCCCATATAGGCCACGCCCATTTCCGCCATGATAGATTTTCCGCCATTTTGAATTCTGTCCAAAACACACTTTTTGCTTTTCCTCCTACAGATTTTGTCCAAATCTCACAGAAATCGGCACACGTGATCTCTGGACCCATCCAATTAAAACTGAGCCGCAGAATTTTGAAAGTGCGTATCGTTCGGCCGTAATCGTCTTCCGAAGTTAGTAGGAGGGGCCTATATCACAAAAAATGCCATAAATCACGAACGGAATGTCCAATCCATCCCAAATTTCAATCACATGTCCGGGGTGGTTCAATCAACCAAGTTCTAAAAGCAATTCCATTTTCATCCATAGGGGGCGCCGCAAATGCAAGAAATGTAACCGTTTGTCGCAAAAACATGAATTTCGGGGGTTAAATCCCCTCCGAATTACTTACGCATGATCTAAGGCGTGACTTGAAATTGTAATTGGCTGGCAATACTACTGGGAGGGGCATATGTAAGCCACTGCGGCAACCACACTCTGCAATTTTTTAAAATTGCGAATTTTCTAGTTATTTTTTCACTGGAGTAGTCTTTATTTTGACGCTTTATACCTCCCACACTGTACGCTGTACGCACTTGAGCCATATGTCAAATTGACCGGAAAAATCGGGAATCGTGTGCTTGTATTTTGTTAAGAGAAATGTTGTATAGTTTAATTGATATGAATTTATTAGTGAATTAAATTTCCCCATTGACATGAATGGGAAAAGGCAAAAATTCACATAAAAGTATTTGTTCGTCGGATACTGTAATCACTATAGTTACAAAACTTTTAGGGATAATTCAACATTATCCCTAAAATTATTTAACCCTAAAATTTTATCGGTCGGCCTCATGGTGGCGCTATAACAGCCCACTTTACCTTTTGGCTTATAACTCTTGAACCGTAGGTCGTAAAATCAAAATTATTTTTTCCCTGGATTCCTTGGGTCATGACGCATCTCCCCATATAGGCCACGCCCATTTCCGCCATGATAGATTTTCCGCCATTTTGAATTTTGTCCAAAACACACTTTTTGCTTTTCCTCCTACAGATTTTGTCCAAATCTCACAGAAATCGGCACACGTGATCTCTGGACCCATCCAATTAAAACTGAGCCGCAGAATTTTGAAAGTGCGTATCGTTCGGCCGCAATCGTCTTCCGAAGTTAGTAGGAGGGGCCTATATCACAAAAAATGCCATAAATCACGAACGGAATGTCCAATCCATCCCAAATTTCAATCACATGTCCGGGGTGGTTCAATCAACCAAGTTCTAAAAGCAATTCCATTTTCATCCATAGGGGGCGCCGCAAATGCGAGAAATGTAACCGTTTGTCGCAAAAACATGAATTTCGGGGGTTAAATCCCCTCCGAATTACTTATGCATGATCTAAGGCGTGACTTGAAATTGTAATTGGCTGGCAATACTAGTGGGAGGGGCATATGTAAGCCACTGCGGCAACCACACTCTGCAATTTTTTAAAATTGCGAATTTTCTAGTTATTTTCTCACTGGAGTAGTCTTTATTTTGACGCTTTATACCTCCCACACTGTACGCTGTACGCACTTGAGCCATATGTCAAATTGACCGGAAAAATCGGGAATCGTGTGCTTGTATTTTGTTAAGAGAAATGTTGTATAGTTTAATTGATATGAATTTATTAGTGAATTAAATTTCCCCATTGACATGAATGGGAAAAGGCAAAAATTCACATAAAAGTATTTGTTCCTCGGAGACTGTAATCACTATAGTTACAAAACTTTTAGGGATATTTCAACATTATCACTAAAATTATTTAACCCTAAAATTTTATCGGTCGGCCTCATGGTGGCGCTATAACAGCCCACTTTACCTTTTGGCTTATAACTCTTGAACCGTAGGTCGTAAAATCAAAATTATTTTTTCCCTGGATTCCTTGGGTCATGACGCATCTCCCCATATAGGCCACGCCCATTTCCGCCATGATAGATTTTCCGCCATTTTGAATTCTGTCCAAAACACACTTTTTGCTTTTCCTCCTACAGATTTTGTCCAAATCTCACAGAAATCGGCACACGTGATCTCTGGACCCATCCAATTAAAACTGAGCCGCAGAATTTTGAAAGTGCGTATCGTTCGGCCGTAATCGTCTTCCGAAGTTAGTAGGAGGGGCCTATATCACAAAAAATGCCATAAATCACGAACGGAATGTCCAATCCATCCCAAATTTCAATCACATGTCCGGGGTGGTTCAATCAACCAAGTTCTAAAAGCAATTCCATTTTCATCCATAGGGGGCGCCGCAAATGCGAGAAATGTAACCGTTTGTCGCAAAAACATGAATTTCGGGGGTTAAATCCCCTCCGAATTACTTATGCATGATCTAAGGCGTGACTTGAAATTGTAATTGGCTGGCAATACTAGTGGGAGGGGCATATGTAAGCCACTGCGGCAACCACACTCTGCAATTTTTTAAAATTGCGAATTTTCTAGTTATTTTCTCACTGGAGTAGTCTTTATTTTGACGCTTTATACCTCCCACACTGTACGCTGTACGCACTTGAGCCATATGTCAAATTGACCGGAAAAATCGGGAATCGTGTGCTTGTATTTTGTTAAGAGAAATGTTGTATAGTTTAATTGATATGAATTTATTAGTGAATTAAATTTCCCCATTGACATGAATGGGAAAAGGCAAAAATTCACATAAAAGTATTTGTTCCTCGGAGACTGTAATCACTATAGTTACAAAACTTTTAGGGATATTTCAACATTATCACTAAAATTATTTAACCCTAAAATTTTATCGGTCGGCCTCATGGTGGCGCTATAACAGCCCACTTTACCTTTTGGCTTATAACTCTTGAACCGTAGGTCGTAAAATCAAAATTATTTTTTCCCTGGATTCCTTGGGTCATGACGCATCTCCCCATATAGGCCACGCCCATTTCCGCCATGATAGATTTTCCGCCATTTTGAATTCTGTCCAAAACACACTTTTTGCTTTTCCTCCTACAGATTTTGTCCAAATCTCACAGAAATCGGCACACGTGATCTCTGGACCCATCCAATTAAAACTGAGCCGCAGAATTTTGAAAGTGCGTATCGTTCGGCCGTAATCGTCTTCCGAAGTTAGTAGGAGGGGCCTATATCACAAAAAATGCCATAAATCACGAACGGAATGTCCAATCCATCCCAAATTTCAATCACATGTCCGGGGTGGTTCAATCAACCAAGTTCTAAAAGCAATTCCATTTTCATCCATAGGGGGCGCCGCAAATGCAAGAAATGTAACCGTTTGTCGCAAAAACATGAATTTCGGGGGTTAAATCCCCTCCGAATTACTTACGCATGATCTAAGGCGTGACTTGAAATTGTAATTGGCTGGCAATACTACTGGGAGGGGCATATGTAAGCCACTGCGGCAACCACACTCTGCAATTTTTTAAAATTGCGAATTTTCTAGTTATTTTTTCACTGGAGTAGTCTTTATTTTGACGCTTTATACCTCCCACACTGTACGCTGTACGCACTTGAGCCATATGTCAAATTGACCGGAAAAATCGGGAATCGTGTGCTTGTATTTTGTTAAGAGAAATGTTGTATAGTTTAATTGATATGAATTTATTAGTGAATTAAATTTCCCCATTGACATGAATGGGAAAAGGCAAAAATTCACATAAAAGTATTTGTTCGTCGGATACTGTAATCACTATAGTTACAAAACTTTTAGGGATAATTCAACATTATCCCTAAAATTATTTAACCCTAAAATTTTATCGGTCGGCCTCATGGTGGCGCTATAACAGCCCACTTTACCTTTTGGCTTATAACTCTTGAACCGTAGGTCGTAAAATCAAAATTATTTTTTCCCTGGATTCCTTGGGTCATGACGCATCTCCCCATATAGGCCACGCCCATTTCCGCCATGATAGATTTTCCGCCATTTTGAATTTTGTCCAAAACACACTTTTTGCTTTTCCTCCTACAGATTTCGTTCAAATCTCACAGAAATCGGCACACGTGATCTCTGGACCCATCCAATTAAAACTGAGCCGCAGAATTTTTAAAGTGCGTATCGTTCGGCCGTAATCGTCTTCCGAAGTTAGTAGGAGGGGCCTATATCACAAAAATGCCATAAATCATGAACGGAATGTCCAATCCATCCCAAATTTCAATCACATGTCCGGGGTGGTTCAATCAACCAAGTTCTAAAAGCAATTCCATTTTCATCCATAGGGGGCGCCGCAAATGCGAGAAATGTAACCGTTTGTCGCAAAAACATGAATTTCGGGGGTTAAATCCCCTCCGAATTACTTACGCATGATCTAAGGCGTGACTTGAAATTGTAATTGGCTGGCAATACTAGTGGGAGGGGCATATGTAAGCCACTGCGGCAACCACACTCTGCAATTTTTTAAAATTGCGAATTTTCTAGTGTTATTTGTTAGTGTGGTCTTTATTAGTAGTCTTTATTTTGACGCTTTATACCTCCCACACTGTACGCTGTACGCACTTGAGCCATATGTCAAATTGACCGGAAAAATCGGGAATCGTGTGCTTGTATTTTGTTAAGAGAAATGTTGTATAGTTTAATTGATATGAATTTATTAGTGAATTAAATTTCCCCATTGACATGAATGGGAAAAGGCAAAAATTCACATTCAAGTATTTGTTCCTCGGAGACTGTAATCACTATAGTTACAAAACTTTTAGGGATATTTCTTATTTATCACTAAAATTAATTAAAATTATAATTTTATAGGTCGGCCTCATGGTGGCGCTATAACAGCCCACTTTACCTTTTGGCTTATAACTCTTGAACCGTAGGTCGTAAAATCAAAATTATTTTTTCCCTGGATTCCTTGGGTCATGACGCATCTCCCCATATAGGCCACGCCCATTTCCGCCATGATGGATTTTCCGCCATTTTGAATTTTGTCCAAAACAAACTTTTTGCTTTTCCTCCTACATATTTTGTCCAAATCTCACAGAAATCGGCACACATGATCTCTGGACATATCCGATTAAAACACCAAATGCAGAATTTTGGTAGTCCGTATCGTTCGGCCGTAATCGTCTTCCGAAGTTAGTAGGAGGGGCCTATATCACAAAAATGCCATAAATCACGAACGGAATGTCCAATCCATCCCAAATTTGAATCACATGTCCGGGGTGGTTCAATCAACCAAGTTCTAAAAGCAATTCCATTTTCATCCATAGGGGGCGCCGCAAATGCGAGAAATGTAACCGTTTGTCGCAAAAACATGAATTTCGGGGGTTAAATCCCCTCCGAATTACTTACGCATGATCTAAGGCGTGACTTGAAATTGTAATTGGCTGGCAATATTAGTGGGAGGGGCATATGTAAGCCACTGCGGCAACCACACTCTGCAATTTTTTTAAAATTGCGAATTTTCTAGTTATTATTATTATTTTTTTTTCACTGGAGTAGTCTTTATTTTGACGCTTTATACCTCCCACACTGTACGCTGTACGCACTTGAGCCATATGTCAAATTGACCGGAAAAATCGGGAATCGTGTGCTTGTATTTTGTTAAGAGAAATGTTGTATAGTTTAATTGATATGAATTTATTAGTGAATTAAATGTCCCCATTGACATGAATGGGAAAAGGCAAAAATTCACATAAAAGTATTTGTTCGTCGGAGACTGTAATCACTATAGTTACAAAACTTTTAGGGATAATTCAACATTATCCCTAAAATTATTTAACCCTAAAATTTTATCGGTCGGCCTCATGGTGGCGCTATAACAGCCCACTTTACCTTTTGGCTTATAACTCTTGAACCGTAGGTCGTAAAATCAAAATTATTCTTTCCCTGGATTCCTTGGGTCATGACGCATCTCCCCATATAGGCCACGCCCATTTCCGCCATGATAGATTTTCCGCCATTTTGAATTTTGTCCAAAACACACTTTTTGCTTTTCCTCCTACAGATTTTGTCCAAATCTCACAGAAATCGGCACACGTGATCTCTGGACCCATCCAATTAAAACTGAGCCGCAGAATTTTGAAAGTGCGTATCGTTCGGCCGTAATCGTCTTCCGAAGTTAGTAGGAGGGGCCTATATCACAAAAAATGCCATAAATCACGAACGGAATGTCCAATCCATCCCACATTTCAATCACATGTCCGGGGTGGTTCAATCAACCAAGTTCTAAAAGCAATTCCATTTTCATCCATAGGGGGCGCCGCAAATGCGAGAAATGTAACCGTGTGTCGCAAAAACATGAATTTCGGGGGTTAAATCCCCTCCGAATTACTTACGCATGATCTAAGGCGTGACTTGAAATTGTAATTGGCTGGCAATACTAGTGGGAGGGGCATATGTAAGCCACTGCGGCAACCACACTCTGCAATTTTTTTAAATTGCGAATTTTCTAGTTAGTGTGGTTGCCCGAATGGGCAACCAGACTCTTGTAACTGTGACACTTTATTATTATTTTCTCACTGGAGTAGTCTTTATTTTGACGCTTTATACCTCCCACACTGTACGCTGTACGCACTTGAGCCATATGTCAAATTGACCGGAAAAATCGGGAATCGTGTGCTTGTATTTTGTTAAGAGAAATGTTGTATAGTTTAATTGATATGAATTTATTAGTGAATTAAATTTCCCCATTGACATGAATGGGAAAAGGCAAAAATTCACATAAAAGTATTTGTTCCTCGGAGACTGTAATCACTATAGTTACAAAACTTTTAGGGATATTTCAACATTATCACTAAAATTATTTAACCCTAAAATTTTATCGGTCGGCCTCATGGTGGCGCTATAACAGCCCACTTTACCTTTTGGCTTATAACTCTTGAACCGTAGGTCGTAAAATCAAAATTATTTTTTCCCTGGATTCCTTGGGTCATGACGCATCTCCCCATATAGGCCACGCCCATTTCCGCCATGATAGATTTTCCGCCATTTTGAATTCTGTCCAAAACACACTTTTTGCTTTTCCTCCTAGAGATTTTGTCCAAATCTCACAGAAATCGGCACACGTGATCTCTGGACCCATCCAATTAAAACTGAGCCGCAGAATTTTGAAAGTGCGTATCGTTCGGCCGTAATCGTCTTCCGAAGTTAGTAGGAGGGGCCTATATCACAAAAAATGCCATAAATCACGAACGGAATGTCCAATCCATCCCAAATTTCAATCACATGTCCGGGGTGGTTCAATCAACCAAGTTCTAAAAGCAATTCCATTTTCATCCATAGGGGGCGCCGCAAATGCGAGAAATGTAACCGTTTGTCGCAAAAACATGAATTTCGGGGGTTAAATCCCCTCCGAATGACTTACGCATGATCTAAGGCGTGACTTGAAATTGTAATTGGCTGGCAATACTAGTGGGAGGGGCATATGTAAGCCACTGCGGCAACCACACTCTGCAATTTTTTTAAATTGCGAATTTTCTAGTGTTATTTGTTAGTGTGGTCTTTATTAGTAGTCTTTATTTTGACGCTTTATACCTCCCACACTGTACGCTGTACGCACTTGAGCCATATGTCAAATTGACCGGAAAAATCGGGAATCGTGTGCTTGTATTTTGTTAAGAGAAATGTTGTATAGTTTAATTGATATGAATTTATTAGTGAATTAAATTTCCCCATTGACATGAATGGGAAAAGGCAAAAATTCACATTCAAGTATTTGTTCCTCTGAGACTGTAATCACTATAGTTACAAAACCTTTAGGGATAATTCAACATTATCCCTAAAATTATTTAACCCTAAAATTTTATCGGTCGGCCTCATGGTGGCGCTATAACAGCCCACTTTACCTTTTGGCTTATAACTCTTGAACCGTAGGTCGTAAAATCAAAATTATTTTTTCCCTGGATTCCTTGGGTCATGACGCATCTCCCCATATAGGCCACGCCCATTTCCGCCATGATAGATTTTCCGCCATTTTGAATTTTGTCCAAAACACACTTTTTGCTTTTCCTCCTACAGATTTTGTCCAAATCTCACAGAAATCGGCACACGTGATCTCTGGACCCATCCAATTAAAACTGAGCCGCAGAATTTTGAAAGTGCGTATCGTTCGGCCGCAATCGTCTTCCGAAGTTAGTAGGAGGGGCGTATATCACAAAAAATGCCATAAATCACGAACGGAATGTCCAATCCATCCCAAATTTCAATCACATGTCCGGGGTGGTTCAATCAACCAAGTTCTAATAGCAATTCCATTTTCATCCATAGGGGGCGCCGCAAATGCGAGAAATGTAACCGTTTGTCGCAAAAACATGAATTTCGGGGGTTAAATCCCCTCCGAATTACTTACGCATGATCTAAGGCGTGACTTGAAATTGTAATTGGCTGGCAATACTAGTGGGAGGGGCATATGTAAGCCACTGCGGCAACCACACTCTGCAATTTTTTTTAAATTGCGAATTTTCTAGTGTTATTTGTTAGTGTGGTCTTTATTAGTAGTCTTTATTTTGACGCTTTATACCTCCCACACTGTACGCTGTACGCACTTGAGCCATATGTCAAATTGACCGGAAAAATCGGGAATCGTGTGCTTGTATTTTGTTAAGAGAAATGTTGTATATTTTAATTGATATGAATTTATTAGTGAATTAAATTTCCCCATTGACATGAATGGGAAAAGGCAAAAATTCACATTCAAGTATTTGTTCCTCGGAGACTGTAATCACTATAGTTACAAAACTTTTAGGGATAATTCACCATTATCCCTAAAATTATTTAACACTAAAATTTTATCGGTCGGCCTCATGGTGGCGCTATAACAGCCCACTTTACCTTTTGGCTTATAACTCTTGAACCGTAGGTCGTAAAATCAAAAAAATGTTTTCCCTGGATTCCTTGGGTCATGACGCATCTCCCCATATAGGCCACGCCCATTTCCGCCATGATAGATTTTCCGCCATTTTGAATTTTGTCCAAAACACACTTTTTACTTTTCCTCCTACAGATTTTGTCCAAATCTCACAGAAATCGGCACACGTGATCTCTGGACCCATCCAATTAAAACTGAACTGCAGAATTTTGAAAGTGCGTATCGTTCGGCCGTAATCGTCTTCCGAAGTTAGTAGGAGGGGCCTATATCACAAAGAATGCCATAAATCACGAACGGAATGTCCAATCCGTCCCAAATTTCAATCACATGTCCGGGGTGGTACAATCAACCAAGTTCTAAAAGCAATTCAATTTTCATCCATAGGGGGCGCCGCAAATGCGAGAAATGTAACCGTTTGTCGCAAAAACATGAATTTCGGGGGTTAAATCCCCTCCGAATTACTTACGCATGATCTAAGGCGTGACTTGAAATAGTAATTGGCTGGCAATACTAGTGGGAGGGGCATATGTAAGCCACTGCGGCAACCACACTCTGCAATTTTTTTAAATTGCGCATTTTCTAGTTAGTGTGGTTGCCCGAATGGGCAACCAGACTCTTGTAACTGTGACACTTTATTGTGGGCTCGCCTCAGCGAGCACACAATTGTTACTGCCAGTTTATATTTATTTATTTATTTATACTTCTTTATTCCAATTTCCGCCACTTTTTTTGTCACGTAACTACTTCCACATACTTTATGCTAGAAATGTAGTTCAAACTTCAAACTGTTCAGCTCTTTGCAGTTATTTATGCTTGTTTTTTTTTTTTTACAAAGTTTTATACTTTTTATACTTTTTAACTTTTTAACTTTTTTTTACATTCTTTATAGTGAGAGTCGATGGAAGAAAGGTCCCATTTTTCACAGTTAACTTTTTTGAGCTCTTATTACTCCGTCATACTTTCACTTTGAAACTTCATTCAAACTTTATAATGTTCATCTATCTTTGAACTTTAATTGGTGAAAAAGTTGTTTTGAAAAAGTTTATACTTTTTAAAATATTTAACTTTATTTATAGTTTTTTCCTCCCATTGACAATGTATGGGATTTATCTCTAAATGAACCTCACTTTTGCAGCCTCATTACTCTGGCATACTTTGTCGTAGAAACGTGATTTAAACTTTAGAAAGCTCACACGACTCTGGAGTTTTTCGTGGTTCAAACCGTATTCGAATACGTTAAACGGTTTTTCCGAAATCGCAGTTCAATCGCAGGCCGTTTCGCCTAATTAGTGTCAAGTTAGAGTGCAGGGCTTCTTTCACTAGAGTGTGTGAACAGAAAATCTTTCCTTGAAAATCTACCAAACAAATTGCCGTCCCGGCCGAAATATTCACTTTACACGCATGTCCTTTGGTCATTTTGTAGCCACACATGTCCTCTTTCACACAATGTGACCACCAAAACACAGAGACATACAGAATGTGAACTACGGCCTTTTAAGTGACACAAATACAGTCAATCTGCTCATTGACCTCAATTGTAAAATCCTTACGAGGAAATTATCGCGATGACAATTCTTAACTCGCTCTTATAACCACATTTTCGATCGTACCAACACCACAATCGCACATGGTGTACCTCAATATCTCAGGCCACTCACAGCGAAAAAATTATTTGCATTCGACTTTTACTTTTTGCGATAGAGCAATTTGTTCGGGCATAGTTTCCCCCCATTCAGAACCATTGTAAAATAAGAGATCAAGTTGCGCGCCACTTGTTTGTCTTTTACACTTCCACAGCTGAGACATATAAGAGCTTAATTACAGGGCTGAAATTAAAGTTACAAGATCTCAATGAGTTGCTCTGCGATACCTTGTGGGCTTGTAGGTCTGCTATTTGTGCAATTGGATGGCCTTTACACAGCTCTCGCAAGAGCACGCACGCACGCATGCACGCACGCACACACACACCCTGTCTTCCTATTGGCTGGCCTTTACACAGCTCTCGCAAGTGCACGCACGCACGCACGCACGCACACACACACACACACACACACACACACACACGTTTATAAAAAAATATTTTCAAAAAAATAAAAAAAATAAAAAAAATAAAAAAAATTAAAAAAACTTAAAAAAAATAAAAAAAATAAAAAAAAATTAAAAAAAATGAAAAAAATTAAAAAAAATGAAAAAAATTAAAAAAAATTAAAAAAAAATGTAAAAAATTGAAAAAAATGGAAAAAAATTAAAAAAATGAAAAAAATTAAAACTTAAAAATATTTTTTTCTTTTTTACTTAAAAAGAAAAAACTTCAATTTTTTAGATTTTTTTTTTTTTTTTTACATTTAAAGAAAAACTTTAAAAACACTTCTACAACTTCCACATACTTTATTCTGCTTAAACTATAGTTTTTACACATTTTCATACTTTTTTTAACTTTTACTTCAGCTTTAATGCATTTTCTACTTTTCTTTACAATATGCTACAGTCCCGAAATTTTGATTATAGATTTAGAACACCAATGGTAACACCATTACTCCGGTCCCCGAGTTTCAAACTTGACACGGCAATAACTTTATACAAAGCATTTTACGCGAGCCCACGCAGTTTCTACAGGAACTGCTTTCTAGTTGTGGGCTCGCCACAGCGAGCTCACAATAGTTATTGCCAGCCTATATTTATTATTATTATTCTTTATTCCACCCTTTTTTTTGCGACCTAACTACTTCCACATACTTTATGCTAGAAATTTAGTTCAAACTTCAAACTGTTCAGCTCTTTGCAGTGATGTGTGCTTGTTTTTTTCTTTTTACAAAGTTTTATACTTTTTATACTTTTTAACTTTTTAACTTTCTTTTTACATTCTTTATAGTGAGAGTCGATGGAAGAAAGGTCCCATTTTTCACAGTTAACTTTTTTGAGCTCTTATTACTCCGTCATACTTTCACTTTGAAACTTCATTCAAACTTTATAATGTTCATCTATCTTTGAACTTTCATTGGTGAAAAAGTTGTTTTGAAAAAGTTTATACTTTTTAAAATATTTAACTTTATTTATAGTTTTTTCCTCCCATTGACAATGTATGGGATTTATCTCTAAATCAACCTCACTTTTGCAGCCTCATTACTCTGGCATACTTTGTCGTAGAAACGTGATTTAAACTTTAGAAAGCTCACACGACTCTGGACTTTTTCGTGGTTCAAACCGTATTCGAATACGTTAAACGTTTTTTCCGAAATCGCAGTTCAATCGCAGGCCGTTTCGCCTAATTAGTGCCAACTTAGAGTGCGGGCTTTTTTCACTAGAGTGCGTAGAACAGAAAATCTTTCCTTGAAAATTTACCAAACAAATTGCCGTCCCGGCCAAGATATTCACTTTACACGCATGTCCTTTGGTCATTTTGTAGCCACACATGTCCTCTTTCACACAATGTGACCACCAAAACACAGAGACATACAGAATGTGAACTACGGCCTTTTAAGTGACACAAATACAGTCAATCTGCTCATTGACCTCCATAGTAAAATCCTTACGAGGAAATTATCGCGATGACAATTCTTAACTCGCTCTTATAACCACATTTTCGATCGTACCAACACCACAATCGCACATGGTGTACCTCAATATCTCAGGCCACTCACAGCGAAAGAATTATTTGCATTCGACTTTTACTTTTTGCGATAGAGCAATTTGTTCGGGCATAGTTTCCCCCCCATTCAAGACCATTCAAGATCAAGACCTTCAAGTTGCGCGCCACTTGTTTGTCTTTTACACTTCCACAGCTGAGACATATAAGAGCTTAATTACAGGGCTGAAATTAAAGTTACAAGATCTCAATGAGTTGCTCTGCGATACCTTGTGGGCTTGTAGGTCTGCTATTTGTGCAATTGGATGGCCTTTACACAGCTCTCGCAAGAGCACGCACGCACGCATGCACGCACGCACGCACACACACACCCTGTCTTCCTATTGGCTGGCCTTTACACAGCTCTCGCAAGTGCACGCACGCACGCACGCACGCACGCACGCACGCACGCACACACAAACACACACGTTTATAAAAAAAAAAAATCAATTTTTTTTTTTTTTTTTAAACTTAAAAAAAAATAAAAAAATTAAAAGAATTAAAAAAAAGTAAAAAAAATTAAAAAAAAGTAAAAAAATTAAAAAAATTAAAAAAAATTAAAAAAATTGAAAAATTGAAAAAAATGAAAACTTAAAAATTAGCATGTTAGCATTAGCATGTTAGCATGTTAGCATGTTAGCATTAGCATGATAGCATTAGCATGTTAGCATGATAGCATTAGCATGTTAGCATGTTAGCATTAGCATGTTGACATTAGCATGTTAGCATGTTAGCATGATAGCATTAGCATTAGCATGTTAGCATTAGCATGTTAGCATTAGCATGTTAGCATGTTAGCATTAGCATGTTAGCATTAGCATGTTAACATTAGCATGTTAGCATGATAGCATTAGCATGATAGCATTAGCATGTTAGCATGTTAGCATTAGCATGTTAGCATGTTAGCATTAGCATGTTAGCATGATAGCATTAGCATGTTATCATTAGCATGTTAGCATGTTAGCATTAGCATGTTAGCATTAGCATGATAGCATTAGCATGTTAGCATTAGCATGTTAGCATTAGCATGTTAGCATTAGCATGTTAGCATGTTAGCATGTTAGCATTAGCATGATAGCATTAGCATGTTAGCATGATAGCATTAGCATGTTAGCATGTTAGCATTAGCATGTTGACATTAGCATGTTAGCATGTTAGCATGATAGCATTAGCATTAGCATGTTAGCATTAGCATGTTAGCATTAGCATGTTAGCATGTTAGCATTAGCATGTTAGCATTAGCATGTTAACATTAGAATGTTAGCATGATAGCATTAGCATGATAGCATTAGCATGTTAGCATGTTAGCATTAGCATGTTAGCATGTTAGCATTAGCATGTTAGCATGATAGCATTAGCATGTTATCATTAGCATGTTAGCATGTTAGCATTAGCATGTTAGCATTAGCATGATAGCATTAGCATGTTAGCATTAGCATGTTAGCATTAGCATGTTAGCATTAGCATGTTAGCATGTTAGCATGTTAGCATTAGCATGATAGCATTAGCATGTTAGCATGATAGCATTAGCATGTTAGCATGTTAGCATTAGCATGTTGACATTAGCATGTTAGCATGTTAGCATGATAGCATTAGCATTAGCATGTTAGCATTAGCATGTTAGCATTAGCATGTTAGCATGTTAGCATTAGCATGTTAGCATTAGCATGTTAACATTAGAATGTTAGCATGATAGCATTAGCATGATAGCATTAGCATGTTAGCATGTTAGCATTAGCATGTTAGCATGTTAGCATTAGCATGTTAGCATGATAGCATTAGCATGTTATCATTAGCATGTTAGCATGTTAGCATTAGCATGTTAGCATTAGCATGATAGCATTAGCATGTTAGCATTAGCATGTTAGCATTAGCATGTTAGCATTAGCATGTTAGCATGTTAGCATGATAGCATTAGCATGTTAGCATGTTAGCATGTTAGCATTAGCATGTTAGCATGTTAGCATTAGCATGTTAGCATTAGCATGTTAGCATGATAGCATTAGCATGTTAGCATGTTAGCATTAGCATGTTAGCATGTTAGCATTAGCATGTTAGCATTAGCATGATTAAAAAATTAAAAAATTAAAAAAAATTAAAAACATTAAAAAATTTAAACTTTAACTTTTTTTTAAACTTAAAAGGAAAAAAAATAATAATAAAGAACTTAATATTTTTTATCTTAATATTTTTTTAAAGAAATATCTTAGACCATTATCAATAATCATTGTGTTTATGCTTTTAAAGATAGGCCTATATGCTATTTGAACCTTCTTTTTACATGTAAAAGTATGCTATTTCTGTTAAGCTCATGAATGCTTTTATATGTATACTCCATTGGATTGACTATTTTTTTTCTTTTTTACCTTTTCTTGATTCATCAAGAATACATTGTAAAGCATTATTCATACATTACAAATCATTAGTAGACAGTAATACTTTACTTACTTTATTCTGCCCCTTTTTGGGCATCATACTACTTCCACATACTTTATTTCCGCTTTATGCAGTTATTTATGCTTAAACTATAGTTTTTACAAATGTTCATACTTTTTTAACTTTTACTTCAGCTTTAATACATTTTCTACTTTTCTTTACAATATGTTACAGTCCAGAAATTTTGATTATGGACTTAGACCACCAATGGTAACACCATTACTCCGGTCCCCGAGTTTCAAACTTGACACGGCAATAACTTTATACAAAGCATTTTACGCGAGCCCACGCAGTTTCTACAGGAACTGCTTTCTAGTTATTATTATTATTATTTTTTCACTGGAGTAGTCTTTATTTTGACGCTTTATACCTCCCACACTGTACGCTGTACGCACTTGAGCCATATGTCAAATTGACTGGAAAAATCGGGAATCGTGTGCTTGTATTTTGTTAAGAGAAATGCTGTATAGTTTAATTGATATGAATTTATTAGTGAATTAAATGTCCCCATTGACATGAATGGGAAAAGGCAAAAATTCACATAAAAGTATTTGTTCGTCGGAGACTGTAATCACTATAGTTACAAAACTTTTAGGGATAATTCAACATTATCCCTAAAATTATTTAACACTAACATTTTATCGGTCGGCCTCATGGTGGCGCTATAACAGCCCACTTTACCTTTTGGCTTATAACTCTTGAACCGTAGGTCGTAAAATCAAAATTATTCTTTCCCTGGATTCCTTGGGTCATGACGCATCTCCCCATATAGGCCACGCCCATTTCCGCCATGATAGATTTTCCGCCATTTTGAATTTTGTCCAAAACACACTTTTTGCTTTTCCTCCTACAGATTTCGTCCAAATCTCACAGAAATCGGCACACGTGATCTCTGGACCCATCCAATTAAAACTGAGCCGCAGAATTTTGAAAGTGCGTATCGTTCGGCCGTAATCGTCTTCCGAAGTTAGTAGGAGGGGCCTATATCACAAAAAATGCCATAAATCACGAACGGAATGTCCAATCCATCCCAAATTTCAATCACATGTCCGGGGTGGTTCAATCAACCAAGTTCTAAAAGCAATTCCATTTTCATCCATAGGGGGCGCCGCAAATGCGAGAAATGTAACCGTTTGTCGCAAAAACATGAATTTCGGGGGTTAAATCCCCTCCGAATGACTTACGCATGATCTAAGGCGTGACTTGAAATTGTAATTGGCTGGCAATACTAGTGGGAGGGGCATATGTAAGCCACTGCGGCAACCACACTCTGCAATTTTTTTAAATTGCGAATTTTCTAGTGTTATTTGTTAGTGTGGTCTTTATTAGTAGTCTTTATTTTGACGCTTTATACCTCCCACACTGTACGCTGTACGCACTTGAGCCATATGTCAAATTGACCGGAAAAATCGGGAATCGTGTGCTTGTATTTTGTTAAGAGAAATGTTGTATAGTTTAATTGATATGAATTTATTAGTGAATTAAATTTCCCCATTGACATGAATGGGAAAAGGCAAAAATTCACATTCAAGTATTTGTTCCTCGGAGACTGTAATCACTATAGTTACAAAACTTTTAGGGATAATTCAACATTATCCCTAAAATTATTTAACACTAAACTTTTATCGGTCGGCCTCATGGTGGCGCTATAACAGCCCACTTTACCTTTTGGCTTATAACTCTTGAACCGTAGGTCGTAAAATCAAAATTATTTTTTCCCTGGATTCCTTGGGTCATGACGCATCTCCCCATATAGGCCACGCCCATTTCCGCCATGATGGATTTTCCGCCATTTTGAATTTTGTCCAAAACAAACTTTTTGCTTTTCCTCCTACATATTTTGTCCAAATCTCACAGAAATCGGCACACATGATCTCTGGACATATCCGATTAAAACACCATATGCAGAATTTTGGTAGTGCGTATCGTTCGGCCGTAAGTTAGTAGGAGGGGCCTATATCACAAAAATGCCATAAATCACGAACGGAATGTCCAATCCATCCCAAATTTCAATCACATGTCCGGGGTGGTTCAATCAACCAAGCAACCAAGCAATTCCATTTTCATCCATAGGGGGCGCCGCAAATGCGAGAAATGTAACCGTTTGTCGCAAAAACATGAATTTCGGGGGTTAAATCCCCTCCGAATTACTTACGCATGATCTAAGGCGTGACTTGAAATTGTAATTGGCTGGCAATACTAGTGGGAGGGGCATATGTAAGCCACTGCGGCAACCACACTCTGCAATTTTTTTAAATTGCGAATTTTCTAGTGTTATTTGTTAGTGTGGTCTTTATTAGTAGTCTTTATTTTGACGCTTTATACCTCCCACACTGTACGCTGTACGCACTTGAGCCATATGTCAAATTGACCGGAAAAATCGGGAATCGTGTGCTTGTATTTTGTTAGGAGAAATGTTGTATAGTTTAATTGATATGAATTTATTAGTGAATTAAATTTCCCCATTGACATGAATGGGAAAAGGCAAAAATTCACATTCAAGTATTTGTTCCTCGGAGACTGTAATCACTATAGTTACAAAACTTTTAGGGATAATTCAACATTATCCCTAAAATTATTTAACCCTAAAATTTTATCGGTCGGCCTCATGGTGGCGCTATAACAGCCCACTTTACCTTTTGGCTTATAACTCTTGAACCGTAGGTCGTAAAATCAAAATTATTTTTTCCCTGGATTCCTTGGGTCATGACGCATCTCCCCATATAGGCCACGCCCATTTCCGCCATGATAGATTTTCCGCCATTTTGAATTTTGTCCAAAACACACTTTTTGCTTTTCCTCCTACAGATTTTGTCCAAATCTCACAGAAATCGGCACACGTGATCTCTGGACCCATCCAATTAAAACTGAGCCGCAGAATTTTGAAAGTGCGTATCGTTCGTCCGTAATCGTCTTCCGAAGTTAGTAGGAGGGGCCTATATCACAAAAAATGCCATAAATCACGAACGGAATGTCCAATCCATCCCAAATTTCAATCACATGTCCGGGGTGGTTCAATCAACCAAGTTCTAAAAGCAATTCCATTTTCATCCATAGGGGGCGCCGCAAATGCGAGAAATGTAACCGTTTGTCGCAAAAACATGAATTTCGGGGGTTAAATCCCCTCCGAATTACTTACGCATGATCTAAGGCGTGACTTGAAATTGTAATTGGCTGGCAATACTAGTGGGAGGGGCATATGTAAGCCACTGCGGCAACCACACTCTGCAATTTTTTAAAATTGCGAATTTTCTAGTGTTATTTGTTAGTGTGGTCTTTATTAGTAGTCTTTATTTTGACGCTTTATACCTCCCACACTGTACGCTGTACGCACTTGAGCCATATGTCAAATTGACCGGAAAAATCGGGAATCGTGTGCTTGTATTTTGTTAAGAGAAATGTTGTATAGTTTAATTGATATGAATTTATTAGTGAATTAAATTTCCCCATTGACATGAATGGGAAAAGGCAAAAATTCACATAAAAGTATTTGTTCCTCGGAGACTGTAATCACTATAGTTACAACACTTTTAGGGATAATTCAACATTATCCCTAAAATTATTTAACCCTAAAATTTTATCGGTCGGCCTCATGGTGGCGCTATAACAGCCCACTTTACCTTTTGGCTTATAACTCTTGAACCGTAGGTCGTAAAATCAAAATAATGTTTTCCCTGGATTCCTTGGGTCATGACGCATCTCCCCATATAGGCCACGCCCATTTCCGCCATGATAGATTTTCCGCCATTTTGAATTTTGTCCAAAACACACTTTTTGCTTTTCCTCCTACAGATTTTGTCCAAATCTCACAGAAATCGGCACACGTGATCTCTGGACCCATCCGATTAAAACTGAGCCGCAGAATTTTGAAAGTGCGTATCGTTCGGCCGTAATCGTCTTCCGAAGTTAGTAGGAGGGGCCTATATCACAAAAAATGCCATAAATCACGAACGGAATGTCCAATCCATCCCAAATTTCAATCACATGTCCGGGGTGGTTCAATCAACCAAGTTCTACAAGCAATTCCATTTTCATCCATAGGGGGCGCCGCAATTGCGAGAAATGTAACCGTTTGTCGCAAAAACATGAATTTCGGGGGTTAAATCCCCTCCGAATTACTTACGCATGATCTAAGGCGTGACTTGAAATTGTAATTGGCTGGCAATACTAGTGGGAGGGGCATATGTAAGCCACTGCGGCAACCACACTCTGCAATTTTTTAAAATTGCGAATTTTCTAGTTTGCAACTGTGAGACAAGTGGTCTTGGTCAAACGAGGTACAGTGTAATTGCAACCATGATTGGTTACCACACAAGCACCATACAGCTACTATAATATGACCACAGGTGAGAGACAGGATTCAATGTGCAATGTGACGTCGCAATGCGTTGTCAGCCTGTATATTTTGAACATTTCACCTCCATTTCACCTTCGCCGCATAGTCATTATTACAAAAAGCCCTAGGAGACCTGCGCCGTTAGGTGAAGGGAAAGTGGGTGATGTACTGTAGGTAAGATTATGCAACTAATTCCCAGCTGCATATTGGTGAATGCACAGCGCACAGCGCATGCGCAGAATGAAGCAGGGCTAATTTGGAAACAGGCACACAGTGTCCCCCTGCTCACCTTCAGTGTATCCGCAGGCCTGTGTGAGGGTTTGACAGTGAGACAGCATGGCGGAATGGGACACGGTGATCCCCATCGTGCTGCCTTCCTTGCTGGTCTTATACTGGATATGAGGGAAAAAAACTACGTATTCATATCACAATGCATAGATAACTTAAGTAAACACTACTACTGACAGTAACCTGCCAAACACTACAGCTCACAATGATGTAATCCAGATAAAAGCTACATTTCAGCTACTAAACCCAAACTGGACGTGCAATTCTGAACCAGATACAAGGCATAATCTTATCAGTACAACCAACAACAAAGCAAACAGACTGGCTATAAATAAACAAATAATACTGCTAGCAGGTTATTTTTTGAAGTGGGCTTTGCTGGCGTCATTACAGTCATATAGTATTTATGTCAATGAGATAAATGTATAGGTAAAAATAAGTGTTTATTAATAAAAGTACTTCTACACCAAAGGTCTAATCAGTAAAACCCACTGCACTAACCTCTACGTAGGCGATATCATTGGTGGCTTCCCGGATTTGAGGGTACCAGTCTTTGGGGGGCTTCACAACGTGCTTCCCATCTGTGACAAACCACAGCAAACGTGGCCACCCTGCAACGGACCACACACACACACACACACACAGGCGTTCAACACAGTTACACTACACAGTGGTCCACGTTGAAAAGCAGTATCGGCCGTCGCCCAAGGCCCTGAATGCTCGCTGGGCGCCGCATTACAGTAATGGCACTTCCCCACTGCTCCTAATAGCAGTGGTGGAAAGGAAGCACATTTACTGAAGTACTGTATTTAAGTACCATTTTGAGGTATTTGCAGTTTATTTGAGTATTTACAATTGCAAATACTTTTACTTCTACTCCACTACATCTTAGAGGCAAATATTGTACTTTTACTCCACTACAATTATTTGAAAACGTTAGCTACTAGTTACTTTGTAGATTTTGGATTATTATTACAAAACACATTTTGGCGATTTTGATTTGAAAATAGCAGATCTACAAGTTTCTATACATTTTGAACCTGTGAAATGGGACATTCTGCACACTTTTACTCAAGTCAATTTTTTATTCTGGACTTTTACTTGCAACAGAGTATTTCTACATTGGAGTATTGATACTTTTACTTAAGTAACACATGTGAGTACTTTTTCCACTGCTGCCTATAATAGTTAGGGTGGATTAAATGCAGAGGACACATTTCAGACACAAGACATAACCCCAGAACAACTACAGTACGACGAGGCTAAAGCCCAGAAAGGAAAACAAAACGCACGGTACCTTTGAACGTAGCGACCTCCCCCGTCTGTGCTTTGGGCAGGCCTTTCTGACAAGCATCGGTGGTCAGAGCCAACGTTACGCCACAGCTGCCCAAGAGGAAGCCGATCTGCTGACTTCCTGCATCCTGCAGGACCAAAGCAAAAAGAAGCCATGGATTTTTTGGATTCTGGTGGAACTCAAAATATAGAGGTGTGCAAAAACAATGCAGGCAGTACAGAGGGTATGCGTGTCATCATCATCATACCTGGACGTTATGTGGGAACGCTTACTGAGTGGCAAAAAAACCCCTACTTTTTGGCCTTGACGCCCATACAGTACATATAAAGTATAAACAGAAAAGTCCTATCTGGCCTGGGCGGCTGGCGTAGCCGTCTGGGCACCTTGGCTGGTAATCCAGTCTGGCAGTATGCCGCGGGTTCGACTCCCGATCCCGACGGCCTTTACTTCATGTCACCCCCCCATCTATCTCCCCATTTCCTGTCAGCCTACTGTATAACTATCACTCTAAAAAAGGCGAAAGCCACAAAAAAAGATATGATTGCAACAACGCTAAACAACGTTAAACTCGATTTGCCACTCACTTCATTAATGCACATGCTCTATAATTCACGGTTTCAAAAACAGCGTCAGAGAGAGAGAGAGAGAAACAGAGAGAGAGAACGAATGATGACACCTCAAGAGACATCAAAGCAACAGCAGGTGTAACGGTGAAGTCACTATTAAAAGACTACACTGCTGAGCCTCAAAGCCCAGTCACAGCAGGAGCTGAAATCCAGGATCTGAGATGCACTACACATTTCAATTTGATCTGCTGTAATAGCAAAAAAAATGGCTGATATAGTATACAAACTCACAACTCATCGAGAAGATTTGACCATTTCAGACTTTTATATATATCCATCCTTGTATTCGCGACCTTATTCTTTGACCTACACTTCATGACCATAGGTCACCTTAAGTAGTTATGCATGTTGAATGTTCTCCCCTGTCCCCTACCCTCACAAAGAACATGCAGTAATCCTGGTCTCCAAATTGCCTCCCACTGGCCAGCCAGGGCACCTGATGTAGGGGAAAGGAACTGGTTGAAATAATGTGTTCCTTCCACACGCTCGTCCAACCAGGGAAACTCCCCCCTGTCAGGTGAAAAGAAGCGGCTTGGACTCCTCATGCATAGAAGGAAGCATGAGGTCAGTCCGTTGCACTCCCCAGGTTGGCAGAGAGAGCCCAGGATTACATTAGATAATTGCCACCGGGTGGAAAAAATGGGTTGCAAAATCATGGGATAAGAGAAAATGTAGCAGTAAGTAGTCATTATCACATGCTGGAATCAACCACAGTTGATGTATAATGTATTATCTTTCCATGAATGAGTCATAACGTAATTTTACGTAATAACGTAATAATTCCACTAGGGGTCACTGCTGCCCTTCATATTGGCTATGTATAACAGAACATTTGGTACTATCAAGACAAATGCAATGAATTTCATACATTCCTAGTAAAAGAAACACAATGACAATAATGCATTCCGTGTAAAATAAATGCAATGAAGTTGCATGAATTCCTGGTGTAAAACGTTGCAGTAGGAAATGCTGCGGGCTGTGGACTTGTGAGGCGGCAGCATCCGTGTCAAGGACAGTGGTGGAAAAAGTACTCACATTTTGTATTTGGGTAAAAGTATCAATACTGCAATACAGAACTATGCCCTTACAAGTAAAAGTCCGGAATTCAAAATGCACTTGAGTAAAAGTACAAAAGTATTGGTATCAAAATGTACTTAAAGTAGAAAGTGCTCTTTATGCAGAATGTCTCATTTCAAGTTTTCAAATGTATAAAAGTCTTTTGAAAATAGCAGATCTACAAGCTCACAATACGTCGCGCATTATGAGCTTGTAGATCTGCTCTTTTCAAATGCCCCTAACTAAAGTTTTCAAATAAATGTAGTGGAGTAAAAACAGTACAATATTTGTGTTGTGAATTATCTGCATGCTGTCTGACTGGCAGCCTCTGGTGGACACTCCCCATTCCCTGCATCCACAATCACACATGTGTTTGCCATCACACCACTCAACTCACTAGCCAATCACAGTCTAGGTGTGGCACCTATAACCAGCAACTCACCCCACACTCCTCACTCAGTCTCCAGCCTTCACACAGGCAACATTACATGCAGAACCTGCAGCTCTCACTGAGTACCCGACAACACCTCACTTCTCTGCAGCCGTGTGTCCTTGACCAATGTAAGCCTTTATGTTCTGTATTGACTTAATGTGTTCTACGCTATGTTGATCACCTTGCCATATAGCCTACTATGATTGCTCATATATGTATAAATGCCCAGTCTACCTGTTTATACATACATATCCATTCTGTTGCCATATTCTGAGTTATATTTGATTTACTTGTCTTCCAATCTGGTCCTTTATTGTCATGATATAGTTAATATGTATTCCATTTCCTATATCTTGCTTGTAGAAACCATGGCTCACTGAAGACAATAAACTACTATCCTGTTGAAATATACCTTGGTGTCACATACACTCTCTCTGACCGGAGAAACTTGGGGATCAGTTCACATCCAACAAACTAACCAGCAGAGAATATTTATTAATTTGCCTCTGAGATGTAGTGGAGTAGAAGTAAAAGTACTGGAAATTGGAAATACTCAAGTAAAGTAAAAATACCTCAAAATTGTACTTAAGTAAATGCAGGAGCAGGGGAGTCGAGGGGTGCAGGAATGTTGCGGGTGGTTACCTTACGCGTGAGCGGCACTTCGATGGGCACGGGTACCAACTCTGCCAAGAGACAGCCGTAGAACGCCACCATGAACATCACAGGGTCATTGTTGGGGATCACGAGTGCAACCTGCAACAGTATATGGACAAGCAACGTCACGGCCATTGTAATTTCCCTCTGAACCCCAAGACAAGAAATGGCATTATTTGCAAAGACATTTGGAGCAAAGTTGCAAGGTCCTTGCTCCAAATCACACAGCTACACGTTGTAGTTGTTTACTTATAAAAGGCAGAAAACAGTCACACAGTAAGGAAACTAAGGACACTGAATCAAGCAGTAGTTTGATTAGCATTTTTTACATACAGTAAAAAATATGCAGGGTGAAACTATAAATGATGTCCGCATTGGCCCAGCAGGCTATATATTATTAATTTTGATGCCACCATTGACTCCGGCGCTGTGGTGCTGTGCAACAGAATGCACTGGAAAGGCCCCGATGAAGGCCCTGTGATTCGCCCCCGTGAACCGGGAGCAATAATCGGTCATTTCCAGGGTGGCCGCTGCTTATTATTCTTTCGTCAGAAGCATTAATATAGTTAGTCACATTGATTTTTTTTACTGAGAGGACGGAGCGGATACATTTCAATGGCATCACACCGCAAAAGCAAGCGTTGGGGAGTGACGGGGAAGAGACTACTCGGCAAACATAATAGTATTAATTCTGGATTAATACTGTATATGCTGTATTTCATGACTTACTCTGTCTCCAGGCACGAGTAGAGGCTCATTCCTGGTGCTTAGCTTGTTCAGGAGAGTGTAGGCCAGTTTGTGACTGCGGGTCCATAGTTTACCTAAAGAGAGAATGTGTAGCACAGTTATACATGAACGACACAACGGTGGGCGTTACATTATGTTAACTAAAGTTGTGTGCCCTTTGAAACATCACTACATCAGTGCTGTGACATTTATAGAATGTTGTGCTGTCTTGTCACAGGGGATATAATTTATAAGATAATTAAATAACATTGGTTTTATGATACATAAAAGTAGGCATATAGTATAATAAATAATACATTTGGATGCACATGCACTTGTGCATACAATTCAAAATGAAATATGTTGAGTGCTTGTATTGACTTGCCATGTTGTGCAGGAATATAGAAAAGTGTGATGCATCGCGATGCATATTCGCAATGCATCGTAGAATCGAATCGAAACATTAGCTGGTGAATCGTAATCGAATTGAATCGTGAGGGCAGTGGCAATTAACACATCTACTGATAACCTACCGTAAGTGAGTGTGTAAACCGGCTTGCCGGAGTTGTCCAGTGCAGTCAGACAGGGGCTTTTGGGATGGGTAGCTCCCCAACGTTGCAAGCCGGCCAGCACGGAGGGAGGCCAGTTGGTCAGCACCCCCAGAGGCTCTCCTTCCAGGGGACTCATCTGCTGGCCCTCGGGTCTGGGCTGGTTGGGGTCTGGCTGTTGGACTACATGATATACAGAGACACAGGAGAGAGAGAAGGAAGGTACATTATCCCATTAAGACCTGGAACGTATCTGTGTCGCTTTAGCTTTTGACCACTTTAACCATTAAACGTAAGCTGTTGAAAAATAGCGAATCCACAAGCTCATAGTGCAGCACAATCTGCTTGTAGATCTGCTGTTTTAGAAAGATCCTGAAAACGTATGCAAATCATTGAATATATATTCTTTCACAGCAAACATTTTAACTCATATCTTTGCTTCTGGGGGGTCCCTGGAACAACATATGTTCAGATGAGGGTCGGCGGCCAAATACAGCACCACTGATTTAGAAACATAGGCTTTTCAGAAAACTGTCATGATTTACAGTAGAAGACATTTGTAGAATCTGGTCTCAGGTGGGCTATATTATATACCAGTGGTTCCAAACGTGAGGTGTGGGATCCTCCTTGAGAGGTGCCAAAGATCACAATTGAGGCCTTGTCCTTTGGGCGGTATTCCGACATTTTAACATGTTTCGCAAAATCGTTAAATAGAAGTCCACATTTTCCTATCCTATTCGCTATTCATCATATTAGAAGTATATAATATAGGGCTCAAGTGGTTAGCATGTCAGAAAAAAGAACAAGCATGTGCATGTGCACGCATGTAGGCGGTCCCAGCTTCTGTCCAGCTAATTTTGATTTAGTTTTAGTCATAGTCTTTTGAATAAAGTTCCCTTTAGTTTTAGTCATATGTTAGTCATCTGAAATGTTTTAGTGTTAGTCTAGTTTTAGTCGACTAAATAACATTAAGATTTTAGTCGACTAAACATACAGTTGATTTAGTCGACTAAAACATATTTTGCCAGGACTTGATGGAGTCGCAATGGCTGATTTTACACTTGATTACATGCTGAAAATAGCCAACCTACAAACTCACAACGCGTTGTAGATCGGCTATCCGCTTGTAGATAACCTATTTTCAGAACAGAATCTCTTCACCACTAGTCCATTCCTAACATTTTAGTTGAAATTGTCAACAAGTTTTTATTTCATTTACATTTTTTGCTGCTTCTGGTTCGGAAGCAGTGAGGTGAACAGCCAAGAGGAAACCAGGCGAGGGAGGGGTTGACAATCTATTCAAATGTTTCCTAACAAGATGTTCCGATATGATTAGAAGTGACAAAAGTGCTCAATTTCCTCAAACAGTGTGTATCTATCTAGCCTATCTCTTAACCACTTGAACCCTATACATATTTAACCCATTCTGACCTGAGATCAGATTCTAAAAATGTATTCTATGTCCTGACAGTTTTCTGAGCTTGTAGATCTGCTATTTTTCAATAGCTATAGCATAATGCTAACACCAAAAGGGGTTCCCGCCCAAAATGGATTTTAAATCTGTGTCCACAACACTTGATCCACTCCTTTCCCCCACCCTCTACACCAAAATGTCTCACCCCAAAAGTAGCAGATCTACAAAGCTCACAACATGTCGCACAACATGTATGTGAGCTTGTAGATCTGCTATTTTTGCTGAACAGTTTGCAGAATAGGGACGCAACAACGGTTCATGTGGTTACAGATTATATGTGAAGTTGTGAACAGAGGAGAAGCTGTCACCGGGTAAATGAGAACACAGTAGTGAATTAGACAAAGCATAGTAGGATCACATCAAAGAAAGAGGGTTGTGGGTTTGGAAGGGGGTGTGGTCGGGGAGATGAAGGAGGTGTAATTGTTTATTAAAAATCACACTGGTGTGAAGTGAGGGACACCCACTGTATTTATATGTATAGTGAGGGGCACCCACTGTATTTATATGTATAGTGAGGGGGACCCACTATATTTATATCGGCCATGTGACGTCTCTTAGGTCGTCATTTAGTATTCTAAACAAACATTAAAGTCCATAGACTCGACTGGCAAACGATTTACATCATAAATGCTCTAAACAAACATTACAAATCCCATAGACTTGGCTGCCATATTATGACGTAATCTTCAAAGGTCATGCATTAAATTATCCCCATTAGCTGACGGCTAAACGCCCACTAGTCTTCCCGGGGTCCAATGCAAGGATATGGTACATTACATCACAAAAATAGAATTCACGGCCCAGGCCGTAGCGTAACGGTCTGGGCACCGGACTGGTAATCCAGTCGCAGTGTGCCGCGGGTTCGACTCCCGGACCCGACACGGCCTTTACTGCATGTCATCCCCCCATCTCTCTCCCGTTTCCTGTCAGCCTACTGTCTGTCCCTTCAAAAAATCAATAAAAGGCGTAAGCCGCAAAAACAATATCTTAAAAAAAATATATATAGAATTCACAAAAACATGTATCCCATAAAATAAGACTATATATTTAGCTTATACTAAAAAGAAGGAGGTCTGTTTCATTATTATCAGCTTCCTGTGTCAGAGGCAGCCACCGAATGAAGCCCTGATCCTGGCTTCTTTCACATCTGCTGCTGTGCCCGGTGACTCCTCTTGTGTGGGTCCAAGTCCATGTTTACACTCGGAATACACCGAATTTTGCTGTGTATAGCTGTCTCTCTCTCTCTCCTATGTCTTTTCCCCTCGCCTGCCCTTTCATTATCCTCAAAATATAACAATTCTCCTGGCTCCTAGAACACCGACGGATGTTCGACTGAGAGACACACACATACTGTAGCGGTCTGCGCTATGCTATCACTCACCATCCATCCTAGTCTCAGCACTGCGGGATGAATTTGCAGCTCACACCAAACCACCCACACCACTGTGGCTGCGTGCTGCAGACCCCCCCCCAAATAGGATCCCAGTCTCTGAGCTGGAGAAGCGTTGCCTTTTTCTTTTCTTTTTTGTTATTTTCTTTTATGGTCACCTTGCTGACGCATTGCTATTCCTGCTGCGTTTTTCACTTGTTTACTCAGCCTTGTGTCCGAGTACCACCCAAAAACCCACGGTGGGCTATTTGGAATGGAGGAAATGGTTAGGTAGGGCAGGACGGTGATGGTTGGCAGGGGCTGAGTGTGCTGTGCGCGCGTGCGTGTGCGCGCATGTGTGTGTGTGTGTGTGTGTGTGTAATATTGGAAAACGTACTAAATTGTTTTACTTACGTAAAAGTATCAATACTGCAATGTAAAACTACTCCGTTACAAGTAAAAGTCCGGAATAAAAAATTTACTTGAGTAAAAGTACAAAAGTATCGGCATCAAATACTTAAAGTACCAAAAGTACTCATTATGCTGAATGTCCCATTTAAAGTTTTCAAATGTTTACAAATCTTTTGAAAATAGCACATCTGCGAGCTTGTAGATCAGCTATTTTGAGTTTTGAGTTTGAATCTTTATTTCGGTCATTTTTACAAAAACAGATAAACAAAAATAGGTTTAAGCAATTTACATTGCTTAATTTATATTACATTAATTAGTCAACACAGTGACTAGTTCTGACCGAAAAGGTATGGGCTGAAGCATAAAGCTTATTTTGCCCACCTTTTTATATAATACAAATAATAATAATAATAAGTCTGTGATTAATTATCACAGTAGCATAATTTATGAAAACACAAATGGGAAAGAAAAAGAGCAATATCATAGAAATATTACTAAAAACAGAAAAGGAAAAATAACAAAAGTAAACAGGATGTTGATTTACATCTGTCATCACATACTATACTATAATATAGATATGAATATAAATATAAACTTAAATATAATTATAAATAGAAATAAATATAACCATACTTATCTAAATGTCTATACATGAAAATGTATACATATTTGTTTTTGTTTTCTTTTTTACAAATATATACAGCCAAGCACCCATTCAACCGTTCTCTCATTTTGTTTGTTCTGCTGCTATATATGTATCAATTATCTTTGCTTTAAATAATTTCTTATATGTTTGTATTGACCTAGACAATTTAAGCTCGTTATCCAATTTATTCCACAGTTTCACTCCTATCACAGTTTCAAATGGGCGAAACATGTATAGGGCTGAAGTGGTCACTGTATGTTTTGTAATAATAATCAAAGTAACTAAAGTTTTTAAATAAGTGTAGTGGAGTAAAAGTACAATATTTGCCTACGAGACGTAGTGGAGTAGAGTGTGTGCGTGCGTGCATACGTGCGTGCGTGTGCTGTTCCCAGTGCTTCCTGGCCACACCTGGTGGTCACAGCTCCACCAAAACAGGGGGAAAAACAACCAGCGATCTAACATCGCATCTGCACTAATTTAGGCGTGGTGATGCTGTAGTACATGCGATTGTGATGATAGTGACACCGGTGTGACAACTTAAGGACACAGAACCGTTTCATTACACACCCAAATGAACACTGACCCGACAGCAACACAGACTGAAAGGAAGCCGCAAAATGGCGCTAAATCCTACTATTAATGCGCCACGTCTCTGTCTGCATGCGTGCGTGTGTTTGTACGGTTGTAATGCACGCAACTCGATAACCGTTTGCCCCACCGACTTCACATTCGACACACGCGTTCCACACCCCCGCAGGGAGTGCAGTGCCCGGTATCGAGTCGGTCGGACCCACGGTTCTCCAGAACCACCACAAAAGGCTCTGGTCAGGCTCTGCCAGTGGGCCTAATCAGCCTAAATCCCCTCACCTGTGCAATTTCCAGCCTCTGCCTCAGCCAATCGATTGCCATGGCAACACCACACCTGCAAATTGATTACTTAACCACTCCACTTTTCACAGTCAGTTTGCACACTTCACACACAGGCAGACAGACAAATACAGAGATCTCCATGTGGGACAGTGGGACACAGACAGATAGTTAAAATGGGTGCTATGCAAGTTGACAGCGGGTATTATTAGGTTCCCAAGTTGCATCACTCAAGTAGGCCGGTGGCCAACGGGCACGTACAGGTCTAGTTGTTCTAAACGATAAAGATTTTCATGTGCAAAGACATCAGAGTTCGGTGAGTGACTTGGCGCAGATCGCAATTAGTGTCATATGATATCGCTTATTTGCCGATATCTCATTTGGCTGAACAGTTTTTTATCAGCCATTTTCCCACCGTAGTTACTGCACGTTGGCTTTGTAGGGCAATATTGATTTGACACACATTGACAGAGCAGGGCGTCTAATTACTTCCAAGCAATCTTACCGTCCAGGAGCTCCTCGAAGTCGTCGACGAAGAATTCTCGCAGCGGCCGGCGCTTTGGTCTCTTCAGGGTGTTGAGCAACTGCTGAATCTTTGAGGAGACGCGACTGTTGACTGGAACACCTGGTAGAGAGCCAGGGGAGAAGGATAGAGAGAGATGGGGAGAAAAAGATGGCCATGACGAGGGAGACAGATTTGTCAAGGATGAAAACAGATGAAGTGGAGGAACGAAAGGAAAGATGATGGGTTAATGGAGGAATTGATTGGGCGGAGGGGGAGGAGGAGGAGGATGGAATGGATAAATGGGAAGGACGGATAAGAGAAGAAAGAGGAGGAAATAAGGTCAGACACATAAAAGACAACCGGCTGTCAGTAACAGACAGTGGAGTCACATGACCTCTACCGGTCACCTCAATGGTTACGATACAATGGTACGCAAGTGAGGTCAAGCTTCCGTGTTGGTGCTTCACTAGTCCCGCGTAGCCCAGCGAGAGGCAACAGTCTGGCCACGTGAGACCTAGTGCTTCACAGAAGCTTCTGCGTGCGTCACAGAGGGTAAGTCCCGGAAAAGACGTGCTGTGATTTGCCGTAACGTTCCTTCCGCACTTACGCCCTCGCGTCGATACACATGGCTCCAACGAACTGCAGCGGCCAACAAGGCATCCATTTCTTTTAATATCTATGTTGTGCGCGCTCACTGAGAGCAGTGGATCCACATCCCTTTCTGGATGTCAATGGAACTAATGTTGCACACAGGTTCCAACTTCCTATGTATCGGACTATCGGTCTCACAATGGTTTAAAATATCTTCTATCTAAATGTGCCATGTCTCTGTGCGTCTGTACGAACGTGTGTACAGCTGTAATGCATGCAACTCGAGAACCGTTAGCCCCACCGAAATTCGACACACGCATTACACACCCCTACAGGGAGTGCATGCCCAGTGTCGAGACGGTCGGACCCACGGTTGTCCAGAACCGCCACAAAAGGCCTCTGGACGGGGCATCTACAGAAATCTCCATAGGAACAGGTACAACGGGTTCCTTTGTTACCGACTCGGTGCTCTACAGCCGGGCACCGGTCTAGTATATATAAAAGGAGGAGAGGACGTGTGAGAGGACGTCGAGAGGATGTCCCACACCTACCTACATGGACGTACTAAAGAAAGATACTGGTGCGGAAAGCACAAAGGAGCTGGCCAGATGTATGGACAACGGAGATGACTGGAGACGCCGATGGAGGGCTCGTCTGAGGACGACGTAGAGAGAGAGAGAGAGGGGTCTGCTGCCGAGCGAAACAAAGAAGTCCTCTATACATCATGAGATGTCTGGAAAGATGCCCACTTCTAATCCACTCTGTATAATTGTTGTCGCTTTCTGCAACATTTTCTTATATACTTTGAAGTAGCCTAAATGGAACCCTTATCAGGTCTACACAAGTTTAAAAAAAGAATACTGTATTGTAATAATATTACAGTATGTTAGTCAATCAAAACATACACAAACACTGATGTTTAACACAAAAAGCTGAGCACGACAACAACATCATCAGAGAAATCTTTGCTAAAATACAAAATAATATGGATAGAGAGATGGATTGGGGAAGTGGAAGGGGAGTGGACCAGCGCCACAGATGAGAGCAAACCAGAATAAGGGTGCAACAAACTAATCGATTTATTCAAAAATAAAAAGTAATATATTTTAATAAAGTAACAAGCTCAAAATGCGTTGCAATGTGATGCATTGTGAGCCTGTAGATCGGCTATTCTTGCAAGACACCGTTGTACGATAAAGATGAACATATATGTTATTATATGTCATATATGCATTATTAATGAGAACAAGAAAAATGCCAGAGTCCTATTCTCTACCATTGAACGACTTTTAAACCCCCCCCAGTCCTACAAGCAGTCATTCCCGGCCTCTAAAGCTAAGTGTAATGAGTTTGAATGCTTTTTTGACAACAACATTTTTAACATTAGAGCTGATATTATGAATGGTGCTGCTGCTAGCGCAAACCTTCAAACAGCAGCTAATGGTCCCAGGGTAGATCTCTCCAGGGGGAGCCTATTATCGTTCTGCGCAATTGATGAAGACGAACTCCGCAAAACCATATCACAGATGACATCATCCTCCTGTTCATTGGATACAATTCCCACCACCTTTCTCAAAGAGGTCTTAGACAGTGTGATTGGAGATATCCTAAAAATTGTAAACAGCTCTCTACAATCAGGTGTCTTCCCAGACTCACTGAAGACTGCTGTAGTTAGGCCCCTACTCAAGAAACACAATCTTGATCCCGCTGTTTTGGGTAACTATCGACCCATTTCAAATCTACCCTTTCTGGGCAAGGTTTTAGAAAAATGCATCTTCCATCAATTGGATGTGTTTCTACAGAACAATAATGTCCACAATAAATCTGGCTTTAGGAAAGGTCACAGCACAGAAACGGCACTTGTAAAAGTAATGAATGATCTTAGGGTGTCTGCTGACAAGAAACATGTATCCGTTCTCTTACTTCTAGATCTAACAGCTGCATTTGACACGATTGACCATTCAATTTTAATACAGCGTCTGGAGCACTGGATAGGCCTGTCTGGTACGGCCCTGTCCTGGTTTTCCTCCTACCTATCAAACAGAAGTTACTTTGTCAATCTAGCCGAGTTTGACTCAGACAAACATGACATCAGTTCTGGTATTCCACAGGGCTCGATTCTTGGCCCTCTGCTTTTCTCCTTGTACATACTGCCATTGGGCGAACTCATTACCAATCACGGAGTCAATTTTCATTTTTTTTTTTTTTTTTAAGATATTTTTTTGCGGCTTACGCCTTTTATTGATTTTTTTGAAGGGACAGACAGTAGGCTGACAGGAAACGGGAGAGAGATGGGGGGATGACATGCAGTAAAGGCCGTGTCGGGTCCGGGAGTCGAACCCGCGGCACACTGCGACTGGATTACCAGTCCGGTGCCCAGACCGTTACGCTACGGCCTGGGCCTCAATTTTCATTTCTATGCTGATGATACCCAACTATATCTTTCTGTGGCTCCAGATGATCCCTGTGCTTTAGACCCGCTGTTGACCTGCCTGTCTAGCATCAAATGTTGGATGAGTGAGAACTTTCTCAAGCTAAATGAGGATAAGACAGAAGTTCTCATAATCGGTTCTAGTGAGCAGAAAGAATCAATAATAAGCAGACTTGGCAACCTAACTGTAGAAACTAACAGTACAGTAAAGAACCTGGGGGTTATTATTGATTCTGAATTGAACTTTAATTCACACATTAATCATGTCACCAAGATTGCCTTTTTTCACCTTAGAAATATTGCACGAATCAGAGCCTATTTGTCCTTGGACGATGCAAAAACGCGAATCCACGCCTTTGTTTTTTCTCGGCTTGATTACTGCAATGCACTTTTTTCAGGACTGCCTAAGAAAACAACTGACAGATTACAACTTGTCCAAAATGCAGCAGCCAGAGTTTTAACTAGAACTAAGATGAGAGAACATATTACTCCAGTTTTGGCATCACTGCACTGGCTTCCGGTTGTTTTTAGGATTGATTTTAAAATTATTTTACTTGTCTATAAAGCTTTCAATGGTCTCGCACCTTCCTACCTACATGACTGCCTGCCTAAATATGTCCCAAACCGCCCCCTAAGGTCTTCCACCGCCGGCCTGCTCGCTTTGCCCAAAAAAATGGCAACTAAAAAATACGGGGAAGCAGCTTTTTGCTTCTACGGGCCGTCGGCATGGAACAAGCTCCCACTGTACCTTCGTCAGGCAGCCTCTGTAGACATTTTTAAAGCTCAGCTCAAGACCCACTTCTACAACATTGCCTTTAATTGATCTTTTATTTTTATTTTTTCTTGTCCTGACTGTACTGCATTACTGCTTGTTTTTTAATGTCGTTGCCTTGCTTTTCTTTTATTCTCCATTGTTCTGTAAAGCACTTTGAGCTGCATTTCATGTCATGAAAGGTGCTATACAAATAAAGTTTTATTATTATTATTATTATTATGTTTGTGCGTTGATTTGTTGATATATACAATACATTTTTATTTTATTTTAAAGTAGTGTCTCAGAAGAAACTAGAAAAAGTGCCCTTCTGGGCACAGGTCTCCACCAGGATAGGAATGTAGGACATTGCAGCTTGCCTTCATCTGGTGGTTGGATAAAAGGGCAACAAAAGTAAACTAGGGAGTTGGCATACAAAGTTATCCACAGATCCGTGCAGTTAGAGGTAAAAACACTTTTCGCCCAGTTATAGCGCCACCTTGAGGCTGAGTTGAAATTGTTCATGTGGCATTTCGTCCTCGGCCTAGTGGGAATGTGGGTGCACAATTTCACGGAAATCACGCGATGTGTTCATGATTTGCAGCATTTTGTTTGAAACTGAGCACTCCTGTGAACTTTGGAAGCCAATCTTAACCAATCAGGATGGAGTCTGAGAAATCTGAAAGACCGGTTTCGTTGAATGGCTCTAGAGAGACTGTGTACCAATTTGCGTGATGTTTGGACAAAATCTGTAGGTGTACTGTGCAAAAACTTGTTTTGCACAAAGCGGCCTCCTGGTGGCGCTATAACAGGCCGTTCTGGAAAGTTTGGGGCAGAGGTTCATCGTTGGCATCCAGGGAGTGTGTGTGCAAAATTTGGCATCGACCGGGTTAACGTGGCCGAGATTAGCTGCTCACGGACACACACACACACACACGGACGGACGGACGGACGGACGGACGGACGGACACACACACACACACACGGACGGACGGACGGACGGAGTGCAAAACATACTCTCCCCCCATGCCTTCGGCCTGGTGGAGACAAAAAGACTGGAATCCTTCCTTCACTTACATAATTGTATTGAAGCAGCAACGTTTCAGTCGATCAGACCTTCATCAGGCATGGCCTGATGTAGCGTCTCAAAAAAGTAACCAATAGAATGATCACTATCAAGACAATAGATAAGTCGCATCCCTAATCCAGAACCAGACACAACGGCTACTTTTCCACAAAAATAACTTTGGACTGGTTCCATTCTTTATTTTATATGACCGTTTATATCACATCCGCATCTTCCAACCTGAAGAGTGACACTGACACGCCCACTTTGGTTCCCACTTCAAGGCAAGAAGTAGTATTTTTTGGTTCCAGTTCTGAACCAACTTTTAGGTATCTGAACCAATTAATTTAGTTCAAAATTAGGCGAGGGAAAAAGAACAGAACCGGTTCAACCCCGGTGGAAAAGTGGCCAAAAGTGAGAGGAGAGAGGAGAGGCCCACTCACACTTTTTCTTCACTCACATATAGGACACGGCTATTTGCGGACTAAAGAAAAACTATGTGCATCCCATGAACATTAATTTCTACTATGTAGAATGTACATAGTGAGTGGAGGGGGGTAAGATTTCAGACATTCCAGACAGCCACAGGAGACAAGAGGCCACAGCTGCATACAAATGGCCTGGCCTAGGCTTATAATGGGCTGGAATCAGACAAACTGCTTCTTCATCCAAGGACTGAAGCACTCAGAGTGGGTGTCAGGGTCACCAGAGCACCTGACAGACCAATTAGAAAGCCCCAGACACATCTGTGGACCCAGACCCCAGCGCACCCCAAAAGCCTATGATATTAATGAGATTACAGCCAAGCACCATTTTTAAAATGTTGAAGGCCAGGCATCACCTATACAATGGCTATACTTAACATATTCATGACTAATCCGTATACGTACGTATGATAATAGTATGATAAATGAATTTAAGAATCACTGAATTATGCATAGACTATAATCAGATTTGCATTTAGCAGCAACCTGAACCCATGTATAATGCAATGAACTGTTTCCCCCCCCCTAAAACATGATCATCAGGTACTATGCTAGGAAGATTTTTTTTTTTAAAGTCTTTTGACTCAAAGGCTTCCAGCTTTCAGGAAGAAACCAAAAATACACAAGGAAGACATATTTTAATACACGCCTAGGTGCTATTTAGAGTAATGTTAAAATCACGGCACTCCATCTTTAACAACTTTCTGACTATATTACCACCTGTGGTGTGACGATATTTAATATGCCAGAAAGACTGGATGGATGCCATCATAAATGCCTATGAATATCAGACAGCCTGACAGTGACTCAAGATTGACACCTCGTGTCACCAACGTGTCACTATGTTATCATTTAGACTTTCTCTATCTGTATCTTATTCTGTATCTGTCCTCACAATGCACCATGACGCATTGGGAGCTTGTAGATGTGCTATTTTTTGGCACTTGCCACTGTTGTGCAACAAAGTATAAATCAAGCATAAATATTCACAAGAATAAACATTCGTCTGAATGGCTACAGTATGACTACACAAAGAAAGCCAACATTTCAAGCTCAAATCTCAAAGATCACTTTAGGAAGGAATTAGGCTTGACATCTTGTTGTGTGAAACCCCAAAGCTAAAATCAAAAGCATCACACACATGGTTGCACATTCACACAAGTTAGAATTGGAATTATTTTCAGAGGGTTATTGAATTGCTTATGAATTCTCTAATGTTTGTGAAACACATATATAGTTTGGACAATTATCAGTAGAGGTGACTTTGAAGTTAATGGCAAAACAACACAAGGAGCAGAGCACACATAGCAGAGCTGGAGGAATGGGTATAAATACCATCCGTTAAACTGAGCGCTGCTTCACTTCTTAGTTCATACCCTGGAGGAGACACATAGCAGACTGTCAATGACACAATCCTGCTCATGTTGCAGGACTCTCTGTGTGTGTGTGTGTGTGTGTGTGTGTGTGTGTGTGTGTGTGTGCGACGGTGTGTGTGCGCGCACGTTAGAAATAGAAAGAAAAGACATCAAAACAGACAAGACAAAGGCAAGTAAAGTCCAGCTTTGCAACATGGTTTTCCTTGGCATGTAGTAAAGCATCCAAGGAAGGACATTTAATACCTCTCAAAGACCACACAGCAATATATTTTCTGGGTCGGACATCTGAAAAATAACTTTTAGCTGTACTACCTACTTTGCATTCACAAGGCAGGGAAAATACAGATGACGCACATTCCGCTGGGAGTGGCAGGGAATTAATGGCTGCTAATGTAACAGACCGTGTTCACGCTGTGTACAATGTCCAGATGGCCTCCTTATAGACACGTCAGCTGCGAGTTTTATGCAGCAGCATGCCAGGAGGACTGATATTAGAACCAAGACGGATAGGTAACACAAACATAACAGCTCAAAAGGTTTATTTGTGGTTTATGGATAGACATACTTGTCTTGCGCTTGGCTCGATGTACTAAAGGTGCAAAGATTAGAGATGCCACAAAGTATCATCGGATTGCTGTTCCGCAGTGCATCAGCTCAGAAATGGCAAAACATCCTGTGTGAAATCCTCATTATGTTTGGACAGGGGTGGCGGGTATGTAGGGTACCGAGTAATGTCCCAACAGGCTGCTACATTTATACACCTGGTCGCATTGCAACGTGGCAAGGAGAAACCAGCTGGATGCCTTATATCAGTTCCAGTTTATGGCGTTTGTATTTCACATAAATCAACTCGACTCGGGTGATGTAGGGAAACCTTTAAAGCTACGCCAACACAGACAGTTAGAGAGTAATTTTAATATTGTTTAATTGACGGATTCACTGGCTGATACAAGAAAGAAACAGGGGTGTATGTACAGCCCTGTGTGTGTGTGTGTGTGTGGGTGGGTGTGTGTGTGTGTGTGGGGGGGGGGTTGTGGAGGGATTCTCAGTTACCATGGCAACTTGGGGTTGGGGAGATCAATCGACAGCCTGTGCCAGGCTGACAGACAGACATAGAGATACACATGAAGAAGACAGAGGGACAGACAGCGGGAGGGAAAAGGGGAGGTTTACTCTGTCTGTCTGTGTGTGAACTTTTACTTGTCGATGAATTGTCATACAAAAAATTGTGATCAACGATTTAATTGTCGTTTAATTGTCTATTTAGGCTTTATAAACAAAAAGGTGCATGGGGCAGATGTGGAAATAGATGATCTACAAGCTCTAAAAGCGGCTTGAGCTTGTAGATCTGCTATTTCCACTCTTTTTTAAAGTGAAAATATGAAAAATGTTCAACCTTGATATGATTATCACGATTATGCAAACCAATGTGCGATTATCAAAAAAAGAAAAAGAAATGCGATTAGGCAATTATGTAATAATTGTGACAGGCCTATGTGTGAGAGTGTGTGCTAAGTGCTTGTGTGTGCGTATGGAGGAAACTCACCGTCTGCGGTCTCCATAGCGCTGCTGGTGTGGTTGTACCCCCGTGGGACGCCTCGAACAGAGCCCACCTGTGGACGCTCGGCATGCAACGAGGGGCGCTCCGACAACCCCGTCACATCGGGGGGCGCCGAGTGGTTATCTGCGGTGGGTGCGGGGGGTGGGGGGGGAAGAGGTCAAACGTCGGGCCTACTTAGGGCTTTGGCAACTGAGTGACAATCCACTTCATGTGTTTGGAAAAGAAAACCGATCGGACAGGGTCAGGAAATAATAGGAAACGAGTTGTTTTGAGAAGCTACAGTACAAGCCGTTTTGCCCCTGTTAATGGCCACCTCTACTTGTGTTAGTAGAGGCCCTTAAACCGAGGTCGGATGTGCTTTAGCAAGGATTTCACAGCTCGAACCCACCAAAACGGGCAGCAGCGATGCTGTTTCAACGTGGCCACTGGAAATGTATCCCCAACGTCGTGAGTGATCCATCCACAGAGAACTAGATGCTTGTGTAATATCATTAATAGGCATGTCTGAGGACATCAATGAAAGCCTCCCTTTGTTCTTTCCCCTCGTGCTCGAGCCTTAGCCAGCTAAGAGGACGCCTCATGGCATCACAATGAAGTTAACACAGATTTTAATCCTAGTCATTTAATGGTTAGTGAGGGACAAAAATAAAAATAGTAATGTAATGTTTCATCTATCTTTTAGCAGAGAAGGACCGGCACCTGGGACAGTTGTTACGTAATACGTACAACATTTGGCATGTTTATACAGAACACAGCCTGTGTAATACTAAGTAATAGTCTTTTGTACATGTTACGTTGCTGGTATACCTGTGTATCATGCAATAGGGTCCATTTTGATTGAGTTAAAGGTAGGTTAAGTGATCGGGTGGGGCTGAGCAAGGTCAGTTTATTATTATTAGGCTATTATTGTTTATTATTATCGATAAAAAGACATCACGACATGCCCACACTTGATAAGACGTGTGGACATCCTGGGCAACAGAAGTGTTAACACTTATTTTAACCAAAGAACACTACCTTTAAACTGACACTGGGGACTTTACTGTGCAGATAGATATTAGATACACATAGGAGAGTTTGGTATAACTGTTGTAGGAGATTTATTTATAGCCGAACTCAGTACCAGTTGCTGCCATCTCTTTATGACAGTGACCTCGCATTGGGAGACGCTGGGAGACAAATCAGACAGCTCCGTCCCGACTCCTAATAGGCTATAGGCCTGACAGTGGCACACACAACTCAAGGCAGCGTCTAGCTATCCAGCTGACACCTTCGGAGGGAGATAAATTGAACGAATCTCATTAACCGGCAAGGCTTGACGCTCTCACGCAGCAACGCAGAACGTGTGGCTTTGACGAGAGCAAGCCTTCTCCGAGTGCTTTTTGTGAATGGAACCGAAACGGCAGCCAGAAAGACTATAGGCTAATTAGAAAGATGCCAAATTAAAACCCATCTTTTATGGGCCGTGGAGTAAGTGCAACTGCCTACATCTTGATTGCAGATAAGGCCCCGGAAGATCTGGAAAACGCACAGCTGTCAGGGATGGCGCTAAGGCATCTGAAAAACAGCCCACGACTGTGGAATGAACTAGATGTAATCGCAGGGATGACAAAAAGAGTCTGTTTGGCTTGTGCTATTAAACCATTGTTTCCCAAACTGGGTCGGGTCCCATTTGTGGGTCACGGACACATTTTTCTGGGTCATGACTCCAGTGATAATCCCATTTTCTCTTCCCACATTACAAAATATATATATTTCAAAAGATTTTTCTTTTAATAAATTAATTTAAAATAATTGTATACATTTCAAAACAAACAAACACAAGTTTGTAGTGAAAATAGCCGATCTACAAGCTCGCAACGCAGCGCAAAGCAATTTTCACTAGTTTGGGTGCCGGGCAAATGTCCTCCTGGATGGAGGAAATAAACACTGTGTGGAGACTAAAACTGTATGCCACTGTAAGCCAGGCTTCGGTTATCACATTGTGTATGTGAATTATAAAAAAAAAGGGGGGAAATATTTAACGAGAACATATCTTGCCTCTATCCTGCTGGTTCTGGACCGCTTGCTTGGGCTCAACAACACTCTGCAGCTTCTAACTGCCCCGTGGTGTGCAACAAATCCCACTGTACTGTATTTTAAGACGCTGTTTCACACCTTCCCCGCAACACGCCATCTGCAGCTAAGTTATTATCCCCCGGATACCACAGTGTCACAAGCCGGAGGCAGGGGAGGGCTTTGAGAGCCACCCATTAGCAGGGTGAAACGGCTGCATTATGGGAAGGTGTCATAAAATAATAATAATTAATAATAATCTGCTGCAGGTGAATTCCACAGGCCAAATACTAACGCTGCTACAAGACATACAGAGGGGCCATTTGAGCATAATCAGGTGTGAGTGGCTTAAGCAATATTTACACTAGAGGGTGTGCTTTACTTCACTTCTGCGCAGCTTACGGAACTCGCCTATCAGCTCGTTCCAGCAGCAATGCAGGCGTGCATTAATGATGGTAACGCACGTCCCTCGAGTGTAATATTGCGAATTTTGATTATACAACAGTTACCCTACAAAAACACGTCAACTCAATTTCATTATAACTAAGATATTCGCTAAAAGAATCCACATTTTTTAATGACAGATGTAGCCACTAGACCAAAAGTATTCCAAGAAACTCGCTAGCATAGCAACCCAGTCGGCTCTGCTTTGGGAGAACGGTGCAGCTGATTTGTACTATGTTTTGATTAGGCGTTCCATCATGCTCGTTTGAAGCACGGCTAGATGGCTAGTTTGGCTACTTCAACCAATCAGATTGCTTCCTCAAAATGACCTGTTGTACTACAGGGACGGATCAACCCCCACGAGGGCCCCTGGGCCGAACATTGTTTTAGGGGCCCCCATGAACCTTTTTGACCGTATTGACCGAAATTTTACACAATCAACGGCCAATGAAGGGTCCTTGTCAGGGTCCTTGTCAGGGCCTCAAACCAAGTACCGCGTGGTCCAGTCCCCGAAGGACCCCTCTGCCCCGTCCCCAAACGGGCCCAATGGCTAATTTGGCCCTGCTGTTGTATAATCTGCGGTGTTTTGTGTGCACATTCGTGACACTGACCTAGCTGGGTGTGTGCCATGAAGTCCGCCAGTGCGTTGGCGGCCGCATTGGCGTTGAGAGCAGCAGCGTGGGCGGAGGAGGTGGTGGTGGTGGTGGTGGCGGTGGTGGTGGTGGCGGCGGCGGTGACAGATCTCCCTCCCGGGTGGGATGAGGTGGATGACGCAGAGGATGAGGTGGACGAGGTGCCCTGGATGACGCGGTTAAACCAGTGCTCTACGGTGGGGTGGCCCCCCTGGTAGGAGGGGGTGGAGGTGGTCAGGATGCGTCCCTGCCGGCGGAGCGAGCCCTCGTCTTCGGACGCCGAGGAGGTGTCTGTGGTGCGACAGGGTTTGAAGACAACAGGGCAGCGTCAGGGCAATGGCAGAGGAAATAGAAATGAACGGGGTTGCATTTTCGGGGGAACAAACAAAAAAGGAAAAGGCAAAAATGATGAAATGCAAAGTTACTGCGGGATTCAGACCGTATGTTGATGATATGTCCCTTTACTTTACTTATACATAATGGGCCACACACATATAGGTCGGTGAAACAGATGATTCATATGAGGATGGTGGCTGTTGGTTGTGGTTGGTGGAGTATTAGCCTTAAAGGACCACTTCACCACTTTTCAACCTATCTTCATATAATAGGTCCTCACTAATAATCATGAAAAAAATGGTGCAATTTTTTTCTACTCAGTCTGTGTCTCATAGGAGTGCTGTGGGCAGTTCAGAAACAGTCTTCCAGTGACATCATCGATGAGGAATACAAGCTAATAAAAACGGCAGGCTTTCTAGTCCTGAAAAGTTGCAATGCGAAAATGGAAGCCATCGTTCTCACGATAATGAAAATCTAAATATTTTTGTAAAACAATCTTGTTTAAAAATAAATCTGCCTAATGATGATGTCACTGGAAGACTGTTTCTAAACTGCCCACAGCCATCCTATGAGACACAGACTGAGTAGGAAAAAAATCGTTCCATTTTTTCATGATTATTAGTGAGGACCTATTACAGTATATATAATATAATAGATAGGTTGAAAAGTGGTGAAGTGGTCCTTTAAGGTGCGTGCAAAGAGAGAGCGCGCGAGAGCCATGAACGTGCGCGGCACGATCTGGCGCAGCACAAACAGGATGAACCGAGGCGAATTACAGCATTACGTGGCAAATGTTTGTCTCCCCCCCCCCCCCCCCCCCTTTTAAAAAACTATGTCAAGCGAGAAATATATGGGGGAAGGGAGATCACAAAAATAGCCCAAACATATTTCCTCTGTCTAATATTGAAGGAAAATCCAACATAGCTCATTGTGGTGTATGGCACACTGAAGTTATTATGGTTTGGACTAAAACCCCAGACAGTGATGATTTCGAAGGCTGTCCTCTGAGGCAACTGAGAACACTCGGTCTATGCAAAGAATAGCCGCCCTAAACGTGGATGATGTGAATGTGAAAGACAGGTAAAAGATCAATCAAAATCAACCACAATCTGCTATCTAAACGTTGTCCTTCCTCCAGGAGTACTGGAGGATCTATATATGACACTGGATCCCAAACACTGGGTCCATTTGTGGGTCGCAGGCACAATTTTATGGGTCCCTTAAATGTCTTTGTTTCCTACATTTTGATTTTAGTTATTATAATTTCAAAATATTTTCAACAAACATTATACTAAATATGGAAAGATTTTCATGAATTAAAAACAAATTTCATGAAGATATCAAATAAAAACAAATGTTTAAGAAATAGTGAAATTAGCTGATCTGCAAGCTCGCCAAGTGGCACGCTGTTAGCTTGTATGCTATTTTCACTATTTTGGGTCCAGGGCAAACGTTTAATTTATTTTTTGGGCCTCGAGCTAAAAAGGTTGGGAATCACTGATCTATGACATTAAGAGGGTGGGCCAGTTGGAGATTTGGATTCTGTGGAGATCCAAGAACAAAAAAGGGTAAAAGGTTTAGACATCATCCGCTTAAAGAAAAGCAGGATGGTGAAACAAACAAGTTCTAAACATTAGCCTTTCCCCTCCCCAATATAACGAGGGAACGCGACTCAAGAAGTGGCTAATAGCCCTGTGCTTGAAGTAAATGCTTGCCCACTGGAAAGTAGTGAACTCACTCACACATCTCTAATAATTACAGGGTCTCTCTGAGCATACAAGAATAGGCCTCATATAATGTAGAAGTTCATCAGAAGTCCATAGAGAGAGAGAGAGAGAGAGAGTGACAGACAGAGAGAACATCAGAGAGTGAGAACAAAGGACAGTGTGGGATAGAGAGGAACGGGGGAGAGAGATCAATTGTATGCGTGTGTGTGCGTGCGCACGTGTGCCCTGAATATGACACTGGTGTAAACATACCCAGGTAGATAACTTATTTATGTTGCGGTTTCATCCATTGCATGTTCAAACCAAAACCGCTTTCAAAGGTCACTGTATATAAAACACAGCAACCGACCTGGTTGGGTTCTTAAAGGTGGGGCGTCATGACTCACATTGTTGTGTATTAGCCCGTCTGGGACCTTGATCCAGTTGAGATTAAGAGCAACTGCAGCCAATACACAAGAAATGGAAACGGTGCAAGACCAGCATGCGCCGGTCGGGATAAATAAATAGACCAGGCAATCCCCCAATAGTGCGGGGGACATTCAGACCCAAATGACCCCCCTCTGACCGGCGCCTACTGTATGCATGCAACTACTGTAGTATGTCACCCATTCTTGAGATAAGGGACAAAACTTTTTTCAAACTAGATTTTTTTTTTTTTAAGATAAATTCAAATCAAATAGATGTATTTGTAGACACAGGTCTCAACTACCAATCTTGAGAAGGAACAGGTTTTTCGCATAACATTTCTTTCTAAAATGGGACATTTATGCACTTAATACCTGATTCATGTCAACTCCGTCAGACACACTAAAATCCCTTTTAATTGAATTTGATAATTTCAACAATAATATAAAGTCCTCAGTTATCTTATAATGGCTTTCAGTAATCAAGTTAAGTAATACAATTCTTTTAATATTGTTTTGTTCCAATATCACACTATTCAATCCAATCCAATCCAATTTCTCAAATCCGTCATTTCAACCTTTATTTTCAATATTATAACATGAAAACCATGTAAAAAAAAAAATCATCATTACGTATCATTTCAGTTGGTGTTTCAATACATAAGCACAAAATATTTAACATCGAATTTTCTATTTCTTTGGAAATTAACAAAAACATCACGGGACGAACGTCTGACGGAGTTGACGAACATCTGACGGAGTTGACAAGTTTAACTGATTTAGGTTCTAGACCACCTAGGATATTGATTCTGGTGACTAATCCCACATTTTCAAGGATGAGGAATACAGTGGTACTATTTATATTGGCCCTGTGACCATGGCAGCCATTTTCAAAATGGCCGCCACCTGCTGTTATTTTACAATAACTCAAGTTCTACACAACCTAGGATCTTGATTATGGTGACTAATCATACATTTTCAAGGATGTGGGATACATTGGTACTATTTAGATTTGTCCTGTGACCATGGTAGACATTTTTCAAAATGGCCGCCAACTTTCTGTTATTTCCCAATAACTCAAGTTCTACACAACCTAGGATCTTGATTCTGGTGACTAATCCTACATTTTCAAGGAGGAGGAGGAATACAGTTGTACTATTTAGATTTATCCTGTGACAATGGCAGCCATTTTCAAAAATGGTGGACCTGCTATTATTTTACCAATTTAATCAGGGAATATTATCAGAATAATGTCAAATCTGTGAATACATTTCTTACCAATAATTATTTCACCAATGTGTTTGTAAAGGTGTCTACTAACATATCCCACATTGGTTTCTATTGAACCACCCTAGGGGCATTTTTGACAGCTGCTGAAAGTTGTGTACATTACCAAGTGGCTATGGCCAAACTAGGGAGTCTATGGCCAAACTAGGGGTCAAACCATTTGGGCTAAATTCGGCCATATATCCACTTGCCCAAATGTGCTGACTTCATTTTGTGATGATGGCTATGGCCGTTTTCAGCCCAAGGAGTGTTCTTCGTGCATAGCTAATGCTTGGAATGCATTCAGAATCATGAAAACTCCCTAGTTTGACATGTCACATGCTACTTAAAGCATAATGAACATTTTTCCTTATATAGGTTGTTGATGGTACCCCAACTTTCAGCAGCTGTCAAAAGTTCCCCTAGGGTGGTTGAATATAAAGCAATGTGGGATATGTTAGTAGACACCCTTCCAAACACATTGGTGAAGAAAATTCTTGATAAGGAATTTATTACCAGATTGTATTAATATCCCCTGACTAACTCATCTTCTAGACCACCTAGACCCGACTTCACCAACAGAGACCCGATTGACACCTAAACAACAAGTTTGGACAGCCCCACCAATTAGTGTTACGGAAAATAGCAAGTGTCTACCCTAGGCCCAGAGGGAGACACAGAACTTAGATGCGGCTCACATGTTGCACGACTCTTCAACAAGCTGCCACCAGAGCTGAGAGCTGAATTCTGCCGCACAATGCTCTGCGGCCCAGGAGCAACCAACACCATGTTGGAGTTCTCTGAGTGGTTGAAGCACGAGTCCTAGCCATATAGCCTGTGCAAAGGCAAACACCTTGAAGACCTGCTTGAGGTGAACAGTGAGCAGTGAACAGTGAGCGAAAGACTGAAGACAGAAGATCTGCCTTCAGGACTATCAGGCAGGATGTGCAGACACTGAAGGCATCAGTGTCGTTCTGTGTCCCCAGCATGTCAACCAAAGCAATGTTACCAAATCAAAGGAGCCTTCACCTCAAGTCACCTGGGGCTGGGTGAACAATCGTATCCTGTATCTAGCCTCACAACTAAATACAGACACTTGGCCAGACTACTGTTTGAAAGGGTCAAACCCTTCATCCTGATTGGGGAAGATCACCCCACCTAATCACACCAACCGAACAAGTGAGGTTGGGGCCTCCAGGTGGGCCAGCAGCCATCTGCACAAGACTGGGCTGGACCCTGCAGGAAAGCAATCTCCAGCCAAGACAATGTAAGTTGACTATAACAGAGCCCCAGAACACAGAGCTCATGAGAAGGATGGAGAAACACTGGCAGGAGGCCACCAAGATACAACGCCACACTGCAGTGGCCAGTGAAGTCAAACTGTGCGTCTGTACCTGAAAGGGACAAGTCAAAGGCCAGAAAGCCCACCTCCTTTTAATGTCCTGTCAGTAGCAACTCAACCTGCACCTGAAATAAGCCCTGACCCCTCCCAGAGAAAGTTCATCCTTGAAAATGTAATGATTAGTCACCAGAATCAAGATCCTTGGAGGTCTAAAACTTGAGTTATTGGTAAAATAACAGCAGGTTGGTGGTCATTTTGAAAAACAATGGCTGCCATGGTCACAGGACAAATCTAAATAGTACCACTTTATTCCTCATCTTTTAAAATGTATTATTAGTCGCCAGAATCAAGATCCCAGGTGGTCTAAAACTTGAGTTATTGTAAAATAACAGCAGGTGGCGGCCATTTTGAAAAACAATGGCTGCCATGGTCACAGGACAAATCTAAATAGTACCAATGTATCCCACATCCTTGAAAATGTATGATTAGTCACCAGAATAGATGGTGTAGAACTTGAGTTATTGTAAAATAACATCAGGTGGCGGCAATTTTGGAAAATGGCTGCCATGGTCACCACGAGACAAATCTGTGATGGCCCTATAGCCAAAAATGTTCCTTAAGGCATGCTCTAACTGTGTGCCAAATTAGAATACGTCCCATTATTCAAAAACTATAATTTTATTGTTTTAGGAACACTTTTGTCAACTCCGTCAGATACATGTCAACTCCGTCAGACACAAAACCTGACGGAGTTGACGTCTGACGGAGTTGACAAAATGTCATTTGTTTTCATCTTAACCCTCTGTAGTACAATGTAGCCATTTTGTTTTTGCTTCATTTGTTAGCTAAACCTAACCCTAAACTAAAATAATAAACATTATTTTGGAATTCTTAACAAAGATCATAATAATGTCCTGACGGAGTTGACATGTAAAACCTGTGACCTCATTGATATCAACATTGTTTGTTTAAAATATCAAACAATTGAATGCTTGTCAGACCAGGTGCTCCACTGTTAAAATAAACAAATAAAATAAAAAATAAAATTAACTGTGTATATTGTTATGTTGTTGACAATCTACTTTAATTTAGTATGTATATTTATGTGATTGTGACAGTATTAGACACTTTTTTAGCAGTTTGAAATTGTGACCACTTGCTGGGGACAGGCTAAATACAGGCGTTTTTGGGTACAGTGCCTGCTTTTAACTAATTCAGATGGCATATGAAAACAATTATAATGAAATTAATGGCATAATAATACACAACTGTATTACATTTAACTTTGCAAGTGCTTTTATTTTTATGAATTAATTTATTTTTAACATAAATAAGGCTCTTATGTGTGGGACATGTTTTTTCCACTTTTGTCCCTCATCTCAAGAATGAGTGATGTATAACTCAGGTTTAACCTAAGTAGCACTCCTATACTGCACATATATAGTTATGAACAAGAATAACAAGGAGCTGACTTGCTTTGCATATAGCTTTTGACATAGCTGACATTTTCCTCTTACGTCATACTCGGGAGTGGGAAACCCCACCCAAACAGAGTATGATATGCAAGAATAAATTAGCCACCATGGGATTATGGCCAATTAGCCATATTGCTGCCTGCCTGGCAGGAATGTCAGAACAGGTCAGCTCCATATATGGAGATCTAAGGCTTTGAGGTTTGAGGTCAGATGTAGTTGTAGCCTGAAAACCCACCTTTTCAGACTCCATCATGGCCCATAGCACTTACCCTAACCCCTTAGATAGCATTTCTGTTGGCTTAGATAGCATTTGACACAGACTTATAGCATGTTATGTAGACAGCACTATAATTGTATTGTATATAGTCATAGCACGCCATAGTACATATGTATAGCATAGTAGTGAATATGTATAGTTTATTATGTATATTGTATGTATAGTTTCATCATATAGATATTCCACTGTTACCTTCTTAGCTTACGCATGTTTCATGATAAATGCTTTTATGTGATGTATTCCCATGCTTTTGTTCTTGCTTAAATGTAAGTCGCTCTGGATTAAGAGCGTCTGCTAAATGCCTAAATTGTAAATTGTAAATTGTTGCTGGCCGGCTCCATATATGCAGATCTAGGTCAGATCTATGATCCAGTCTTCTCCATGTATGGCTATCCAGGGTTTGATGAGGTCAGTGTCGTGATCTTCAGATATGGAGACGGCCATATATGGAGTGCCATGAGGCGTGACTGACGGACAGACGGACAGACGGACGGACGGACTGACTGACAGACAGGTTTTCATACTAATCTGCGACCTACAGTCGCAACAAAGTAGACAAAGCAGTATCTCTAGGTACGATGCATAAAATATATATAGGGCATTCATTTATGAAGAAAAAAACCCATAAAAAATATGAATATGACAATACCAGGATTCTGCCACAGCCACAGCCCAAATTTCATGTTACTACAGATGTAGTAAAGTAGAACTCAGGGGGGCGGGGTTATCAGGCATGTTATATTTCTCTCTCTCTCTCTCTCTCTCTCTCTCTCTCTCTGTATCATCCTCTGTAACCTTGACTCAGTTGCCAAGGGAGGAACACGAGAGAGAGAGAGAGAGAGAGAGATAGACAAAAAGACAGACAGACAAGGTAAGAATCAGAAAGATGGAATGAAAGAGATAAAGAAGGAGAGAGGGAAAAGAGGCAGAAAAGGCTAGAGATCGGGAGAAAGTCGGAGAGAAAGGCATTTGGGCATCGAGAGGGTTACAAAGAGAGCATGCCCAGCAGCGGAGAATGTAGTGGTCCTGCAGAGATCTCAGCACTTATGCACCCAAGGCTGCAAGCACACAAAGACAAGCATATGAATAAACGCTCCCGCAGCGCAGATAAAGACTTCATCAGCTCAGCTGTTTCATTTTTCATTGGATTGTGGAATCTGTTCAGTCCTGTTGGCTGACAAGAACAAATCAGATGACGTTTTTCTTAATGTGCATCTATTCAATGTTTTTGTGAACAAAATCCTAAAGTAGCTTGGCGGCTGGTGGGGTACTGGAAAATGTCAAGGTATGAAAACAGAATCCACTCCAGTATACCAATTTGTCCTGAATACATAAAATGGGCTAAACAGGTCTGTATCACATCTGTCTAGAGCCTACACCCAATATCATTTCAGCCAGGAACACATGGGGGTCAGGCAATGTGAAAAGATATGAGGGATTTATTGACGCCTGGTGCAACCTAAACGTTGTTCTACCTTTGATGCCGGCGAGCTCTCTGTGTCTCATCAGCTATTGCTATACATGTAGCAACATAACTATTAAAAAAAAAAAGGATAAATCAGAATTTGAAGGTTTTCAGAAATCTTAGGTCAAGCCCTAGAAGGCATTCCCAGATTCGGCCTCAGGCATCAATAGGTTAAGAACCTGGCTACAGGGAAAAGGAAAGTGTATTGTGTCATATAACTGTATACATCATGCATGCATTGTTCCCATGTTTGTTGTCTTTATTCACATATGCAATTAAGCACTTGCAGCTGCCAGTAGCCTAGACGGATTAACGGAGCGCCCCACAGTCACACTGTGTGTGTATGTGTTTGCTATGTCCTTCCTAAGTATGCGTGCGTTTCCCTGGGTCTGTTGGCCATATTCGTGCATCTTGTCACTTTGCACCACAATAGAATTAGCAGCACATGCACAAAGACTCAAAACCAGCATGAAGGGAGGGCGCCTTTTCTTCTGGTGCGAACCCTCAACCTCTGAGCTCTTAATCCAGTTAAATGCTCCACCACTGTGGCCTGTGTCTTTATGGGCGTAATGCCACCGACACCACTCGACATCGACACTTACATGGCAAACCGCAAGCCTGCTGCAACGCTCAAATGATTTCTATCAGCGAACCGATATCTTGTTTGACTGGCGGCGAAAATGAAATATTACGATGCAACAGAAGAAACATCTGAACAATGCGGTGAAAAAATAGCACAGTATCAGATGAAGAGGAGGCCCCCGCCACACCAACAGTTAAGAAAGGCAGACAGCAGGTTGACATTTTGAGACTATGTTAAAAATGTGATTATGCACTTGTTATACAACCCATGTGGGAAGGTGGCCTGGGAAACGAGTGGTGAGAACTTACTTTCTGTACCGCCAGTGAAGAAAGGACACATTCATCATCATGCAGAGCATTTGCTTTCCAGTAAAACTGATGCTTTGCAAATGTCATCTCAGATAGATTAGACCGCTGCACACAATAGAGCGTCAGTGGCCTACGCATCCCTGCTCACTGGAACACAGTGGTGGAAAGCAACTAAGTACATTTACTTAAGTACAATGTTGAGGTATTTGCCGGTACTTTTACTTCTACTCCACTACATCTCAGAGCCAAATAGTGTACTTTTACTCCACTACATTTATTTGAAAACCTTAGTTACTAGTTACTCTGTAGATTTAAAAAATATATATTTCTATATTGCAGTATTTATACTTTTACTTAAGTAACAAATGTGAGTACATTTTCCACCACTGCTGGAACGCACCTAAACAACCCCAGTCCACTGTGTGTGTAAGCAGTGTTTGCATGGATCAAAACAAAATCTTATCTCACGAATGAAAATGTTTGTATGACCAAATCCTATAATGTGATGATTTGTGAAACCTTACACTAGCACCGTTTCCTAAACAATTAACACAAGATGAAACGTATGATGATGTTTTAGTAATAATGCTCATGCTGTTCTACAGTATATACTGTACTGTACTGCCGACCAGGTGAAGAAATCACAGGCAAACCTTTTGCTTTTATATGAAATATCAGAGAGACTATTAAGATTTTATGGAAAACGCTTCTGAACCTATTGTGAGGTTGACCACTTCAAATGCTCCAATCTTAATATAATAACCGAATATAGACGATCTACGAGCGCAGTGAGAGCGTGTAGATTATCGCTGCCCAACATGCTTCCACAGAAGACAGGCTTGCTTCTAGTATGGATTCCAAATGACTGAAATCAGTCATGACATGTGTTTGTGTGTCTCTGTTTCTGTGTGTATTTATTCGTGCACACTGCGCAGCGTTTGTTTGCGTGTGTGTATGTGTACCCGGAGCACCCTCTGGCTCAGGTGCATTTGGGTAATTGCGCTCACCTGGGGGCGTGCATGCCTCTACGGAGGACTGAACTAGCACGGAGCGCCTCTTGGACGGCATGGGCATCTTCCTCTCTTTGTACTTGGCGAGCGCTGCTTGGACAGCTTCCGTGTGCAAATCTGAGGGAGAGTCAATATTCAATAATTGATTACCGTTTCAATGGAAACACTGAGCGGAATTTGTCTTTGTGTGTGTGCGCATAATCATAAACATACTGTATGCCGTAATAAAATACACAAAACAAACCAATAAAAATCACACCATAATGTGAAGTGAGCGGTGCCTTTGGAGTCAAGCACAGTTGTTGACTACCGGTAACTAGAAAAACGCATTTTCTTTTCATTAAAAAACATAACATATAACATACAACTCAGCTTCCCATCATGCACCTGCATCAGGCAGAACTAAATGTAATAAACAGGACACGTGCATAGGTAGCACTGGTGTCTAGGCGATGCAGGAGGGAGGGAATGAAGAGGAAAACAGCATCCTCTACAGACCTACAGTAGTATACTCCCTGGACGTACACGCACACGTGCACACACACACACGCACACGCACGCGCACGCACACACGCACACGCACACGCACACACACACACACACACACACACACACACACACACACACACACACACACACACACACACACACACACACACACACACACACACACACACACACACACACACACACACACACACACACAGAAATCATCAACATGGGGATTACCAGATCTGAAGCGCTCATCCCGGTTGTTAGCGGCCCGGGATTTGATGTGTTTGGAGCCTGGCAGGGCCGACTGGGAGGACGCTTGGATCCTGTTGTCGATCTGGAGAGAGGGATCTACACCTGCACACAGAGACCACAATATACCATGGAGAGACGGCATGACTCTCATCTTCATCTCGTGTGTGCGTGCGTGCGTGTGTTAGGGATGTTAATAGTTCATCGTTAATCGATTAATCGCTATTAAGAAATTCATCAATTAAACTGAATGAATCAAAAGTTCTGCGGTTCTATCATTGGGCGGTTTTCTTTCTGTGAATGTAATGGTGTCAGCGCACGGCCGAGGAATGCACATGTAGGCCAGTTAAAAACCTTGGTACTGTAGTAACTGAAAATAAACGTCTCTGCTTTTGCATGTGACAAGACAGACAAGACAGACAAGACTTGATTTAATTTTATTCCTCATACAAAGATGCAATTGCCTGGCCCTGTATCTCAAATGGTCAAATAAATATTTGATTAAGGAATATAATATGCCTTAGTTTTGTATTCTCTCTGTATACAAGCAAAATGTAATTTCTTATGTTAGACATTGAGAGAAATTAAGATTCTCAGATACCAACAAAAACAACATATCAATGATCTATTCATGAATGAATCTATAATTCCCATCCCTAGTACGCGTGTGTGCTTGCGGGTATGATGTTGCCATTTGATGTCAATGAATCCAGCCTCTTTTCAGCAGACACAAAGTGTTTGTCAATTACACAGAGGACATGATTAGGGATCTTTGACAAGAATGCTCTAAAACGTCAGAATCCCCCACCCCCACTGCGTGACGCAGCTCATCCAGTATTCATCCATTCCAACTTTTTCCAACCAAAGGTTGTGTAGAACTGAGGAAAGTTTGAGGATGCAGTCATACAACAATGTACTGTACGCTACCAAGTGGGTTTCTCTCTAGGGAGAGTGCGTGCGTGCCAGAGACACAATGGAATGGAACAGGAAGCAGGCACAACTGTACCAATATGCTATAGCTCAGCTGTATATCCCACAGCTTTGCACGGCGGTTTCCTGTGTTTAGGTTTGAGTTTCAAAGGCTTATTGCTGTAGGTAAATGTATGAAGCGACAACATGCATCCCACCAGGGCTGCATCCTGCTTTCCTCAGTAAATGAAAGGTCTGACTCTGACACAGTATGTAAGAGATGAAACGATGAATGAAACGGAGTATCACAGCTGAAATGAAATATGCTAAATGCTTATGCACAACAGGATATATCCTTCATATGAACATAGCCAATAATAATAATAATAATACGGGTAATAAAATAATAATAATAATAATAATAATAATAATAATAATAATAATAATAAATGAAAATAATAAAGATTGAATTCAAATAATCACATAAAAAATAAAAAATAATAATCATCACATTTCTGTGTTTCCCAATTCCTCCCTTGTTGCGGTTTTGCTAATAACAACCAAGCAGGACGTATTAATTTACAGACTTTTCTCTGTTTTGACCTCATCTCAGTTGACCTTGCTGGGCTTACAAAGCGTCTCCCAAGCTCTTGGGGACAGATTCGCTGCCACAAAACTGCCCGTGCCCCACCAACAAGGTCCAGTTCCAAACCCAACCTGCCAGCAGTGGTAACTATAAAGTACATTTACTTAAGCACTTAAGTAAAAAAAAAAATCCAATACTTTTACTTCTACTCCACTACATCTCGGAGGCAAATATTGTACTTTTACTCGACTATATTTATTTGAAAACTTTAGTCACTATACTTTGTAGATATTGATTATTATTACAAAACATACCACTTCAACCCTATATAGATTTCGGCCATTTGAAAATAGCCGATCTGCGATGCTACACATTGTGAGCTTGTAGATCGGCTATTTTCTAAAGATTTGTATACATTTGATAACGTGAAATGGGACATTCTGCATAGTGATTACATTCTACTTTTATACATTTACTTGAGTACATCTTGAATTCCGGACTTTCACTTGTAACGGAGTAGTTCTACATTGCAGTGTTAATACTTTTACTTAATTAATTAAAATAACTGAGTACTTTCCCCACTGCCTGCCTGCCAGCCAGCCAGACAGAGAGCTTAGTGAGGATCATGGAGCTCTGTGCCGTCAGCAACTCTTACACAGAGGCAGTGCACGCAGCAATGCTGAGTTATGGACCTACAGTCTGTATCTATATCAACTCTTACACAGAGGCAGTGCACGCAGCAATGCTGAGTTATGGACCTACAGTCTGTATCTATATCAACTCTTACACAGAGGCAGTGCACGCAGCAATGCTGAGTTATGGACCTACACTACAGTATGTATCTTCAACTCTTACACAGAGGCAGTGCACGCAGCAATGCTGAGTTATGGACCTACAGTCTGTATCGTCAACCAAATAAAACGCTCTTACACGCACGCCACGCACGCATGCACATTGCACACACAAACACTTGAAATGTTTATTTATGTCCGCATAATTAGCAGTACAGGAAGTCAGGAATACCTTTTACAAAGGACATAAACACTGCCAGTGCAGTCAGACAATAGGAGAGCGGCCAGTTACAAAGTGCATAGAAGGCATTGTAACATACAGTATAGTCACGCACGCACGCACGCACGCACACACGCACTAAAACTATTAATGATAAATAATAATAATAATGCATTACATGATATTAATCGATTCCTAAGGCTGAGCACACAAAACACACACACACACACACACACACACACACACACACACACAATCATATAGGCGACACACAAATGCACATTCACAGCATGCACGCTCATCCCCAGGCTCGGACACCCTGCACGGCTGCACCACATCAAATTTGTGCTGGTCTCTTATGTCATTCTAACAGCCCAGTCACACAATGGCCTTCCCAAATCTCCCCAGAGAAAACAGGTCTATGACAAGTCAGGGTCTGGTTGCCGGGGAGAACACACTTCACAGACACACGGCAGCGGGCCAATCGGAGCCATGCTCTGCCACAACAGAGGCTGCCATTGGCTCTCTGGGACTCCTGAGGAATTTTCAGCACCTGGCCGATGGCAACACTTATCTGTGTGCCTGGCTGGCATCACGTGCACACACAGTGCCTGTCACCTTGAGAACAAATGAGCCTGGCTAATGACTTGCATAATACGGTACGTCCTATTATGAGAATATTATAAGAATATTATGCTATATTGTCTTGCTAAAATAGTGAAATAAATTGACTATTTAGAGAAGCTGTTGAAATGATAAAAAGAATATAGCCAAGAGGGTTCCATTTGAGTAAAAAAATGTTTTTTAAGGGACACATTTACGGACCTGCAATCTATATTATTGAACCAAAATTATTAATTGTTCAGTGTGAAAGAAACTACATTACAAAGAGAAGAAAATAACATTCAAAGTCCAAATGAGTCTGGCTTTGAACAGCAATGCATCTTTATCACACTTGGCTCAAATACAGCCTTCAGACAATGGTGAAATATAAGGCAGTAAAACCGCTTAGTAATGAAACTCCATATGGAGCCGTTAAGACCACTGTCCACTGTGGTCCTATTTCAACCCTGCGGCCAAGAAACCCTCAACACTAGCATTATGCAGGATAGGGTTGTTAGTGAACGGACAAACCACTCCACTGTGAGTTTGGCAGTTTGTTTAAACAAAACTGTGAACGAGATGAGACGAAACCAAAAGCAGAGTGACAAAATAGATCCTCGACTTTCCTCCCGACCAAAATATCCCAAAATACCCCCCCAACCAAACCCACCCCACATCCTCATACACTTTAGCAGCCGCACGTGATGTGTCACATCCGGAAGAAGGCACTCTTACCCCACTCTGTAGCTCGTCCATTTACCTCCACTCCTCAGGTCTTTTTGGATCCAGAGTAAATGGGTCTAGCCATGGCTGACTGATAGAGAAGATACTCATGCGGGCCAGAAGTGGGAGTTGGAAAGCCAGAGAGAGAGAGAGAGGGGGGTATACGATATGATCCGCCCAAGCTAAATAACAGGCCTGCTAACTCCAGTGGAAAGCCGGGAGTGAGCGGTCCACCATTGGGCTCCGTTTTCCACTGAGGCTTGGTGTGTTCTGAGCGAGGGCCAAACCCAAACATTCTGCCACGGACCATGGTCTGAGGACGCAGGAGGAGACTGAAGGAGGGCAGGGAGCAAAGCAGACGGGACAGAAAACTCCTCTCTAGGACTCCACCGCAAACCACCTACTCTTTAAATTCAGCCACGGGGACCGACTGGGCCTACTTGACTTGAATGGCCGGAGCTAAAAATATGTCGAATGGACGGATAAATATACGTATAGGCCATGCCCACGCGTACTTGCAGGACGCAGACAGATTATAATGCGAGCAGACAGGGAGACGCAAGGGCTGCCTGGAAACTTCACACTAGAGATGTACAGTACTACTGTAGCAACCGCTTAGGATTTAAACACACGCACACGCGCACACACACACACACACACACACACACACACACACACACACACTTGAGAACAACTGTAATTGCTATACTCTCACAGTTATGTTAACACTCTGGATTGTACTGTATTGGACACAATGAACGGTGAACGCACGCGACGCACACCTTGTAACCTTGAGATTGTAATCTATTCCGCACCAGCTATGATGATTCATTCAGCAGTCCACAACCTTGTCTTTTACGGTCTCCATTACGTCACCCCCTCCCCACCATCACAGAGGGAAATCATTTCATTAGGAGTGTAGTGTACATTATTCCTTGATGTTGGGAGGAAACCACCTAAATCTAAATAAAACCTCTTAACTCCATTGGACCGTCAAACTCGGACCCTGCTAAAACAGCTAACTCCACCACCTCTCCCCCTCTCATGCAAGGAATTGACAATATATAAAGTCACAACACCAACTTTGATGAGGCAGTATTGCTTTGTTGTCAACATATTAAGGTTTTCTTAATTTCCTGAAAATGCATATTTTTCATTTTCTGAAAAATGAACATTAAATTGGGTGGTTTCTTCCAGACAGCATTGAATTCCCATACAGGGTTATGGCATACTGTACATACTGTAAAACACTCAACAACCATACAGTTTAATACTCAACAACTAACACGTTGGGCAGCAGTTAAAAGGATGAGTCAAGGACACGCCTCCCACAGATGTATCTGATGAGGTAAAAGTAGCTTGTCATCGTGCAGAGAGGAGTGTAGCTTCAGAGCTGCACTGATGATGAGCCCTGAGTGATATTTCATGGGTTTCATGGGAATATTATGACTAGAATCATGTTCAACACTCTGAATGGCTCCTCCGTCTGCTAATTCTGACTTGCTATGGTCTGAAATCCGGCACGCCTAAAAATGGCCTGGAGGAGACAATGCACTCTCCTTTCGTTAGTATTGGAAACAGACATTATGCGAGCCGCTATGCAAACAGGTACTGTCTGTACTGTAGCTACATACTACTACTACTACTCGGGTAATACAGCCTACAGTTAAGTTTTCATAGCAGGCCTAGGCTGAACATTGGGGTCTTTCTTACCTTGTATCTGTGGGATGAACGGTGCCAACAGTTTGCCTCTTTTCTTCTCATAGCCCTTCTGAGTGATGTCCCCTGTACAGAGACAGACACAGAGAGGAACAGAGAGGAGAGGAGAGAGAGGGGGGGAGAGATGAGTCATTAGCTGATGGGACGTGTCGTGGACGTGTGTGTGTGTGTGTGTGTGTGTGTGTGCGTGCCTGTTGCACTGGCACTACAGGGCACCATGCAGGGCTGACCGGGTCAGCAGACAATCAGCTCTCAACCACAGGATCAAAAGCGCACACATGCAATGCGTGCTAAAGAGAAGACACAACTCACTCTCTCTCGTACACGTACAGTACACACACACACACAGCGGTGAATTGCAAGTGAATACTTCAACGATAACATCAGCTGAGGAAGGGGCATTTAAAAGCTCATTTGTCTGCTGGATTTTGGACCCCCCCCAGCCCCCCACCCCAGTATACCACAACCAAAAAAAAAAAACTGCCGACATCAGCTCAACCGGGATGTGCCTCACTTGTCTCTCTCCACACACACACACACACACACACACACACACACACACACACACACACACACACACACACACACACACACACACACACACACACACACACACACACACACACACACACACACACACACACACACACACACACACACACACACAAACACACACCATTAAACGTTTGTCTGTTAAAGGCTGGCTAACCTCATGTTATTTCAAGCCTGCCTCTTTCAATTGGAATCAAATGTTTACAGACACTACGAATGGTTCCAGAGATAGGCTGCCTTGCCAGCATTGACGATACCACGCAAACCAAAGGACACAAAGCCATCAGACTGTTCCGCAGAAGTTGTTTATAGAGAGAGGGCAAGAGATATAGCATTACAGAGCACCAAAGTCTGACGCCATATCACTAGATTGACTGCGAGAAAATACTAATGTTACTGCTGCCGAATTAGTTAAATTTTCGCTAGAAACAGACCAGTATCAAATATAAGTAACTGACTGTTGTAAACGATACACCTCCCCGACAATATCGCAGAGACAGTGTGTTGATCTTTGGACCACAATTCTTATAGGAGACGATTTTAAGAACGTGGCAAACATCTAATCTCTCTTTTGGCACGGGCTAAACGGTTTAGACCTACATGTGGTTACGCTATATTTGTAAACTCTCTGTCTCAGATTCATTTGACATGAAGGATTTTACTGTGTAGGTCTGCTTGTCTACAGCAGGCCAGGGGTGGGAAACTTTGATGATGGAAAGGGCCACTATATTCCCACACTCACTCCCAGAGGGTCACATATGCAATATAAACTGTCGGGCAGAATCCTCAACAAAACAAAAAGTAAAAAATAGCTAATCTACAAGCTCAAAACGCGTCTTGAGCTTGTAGATCAGCTATTTATGCTACTTTTTATTTGGAATCCTGCATTCTTTTTTTTGCATTTATTTTTATTGTAATCCTGAGAGGTAAAATGTTTATTTAATTTCACGTGCATTCCGTTATGTTATCTTTATGAACTTAAATACAAGTACATTGGACATAAAAAAATAAAATAAAAAATAAGCGGTTGATGTTTGGAAGTGTAACAGCTGAAATAAATATCATTATTCCGATATTAACCTGTGGGTCGCATTAAGTGAAGGTCAGTCAGTTGCCCATCATGGTCAGTTTCTTGTAACACAAAATATTACACATGTAAGTCGTAATATATGTGTATTATACAAAATGTAAATAGAAACATTTACATTCAGGACCTGCTTAAAAACACAGAATGACAGAAGTAGGTCACAGAGTCAATTGGATAATCCTGGTGTGTGTGTGTGTGTGTGTGTGTGTGTGTGTGTGTGTGTGTGTGTGTGTGTGTGTGTGTGTGTGTGTGTGTGTGTGTGTGTGTGAGAGTGAGAGTGAGAGTGAGAGTGAGAGAGAGAGAGAGAGAGAGAGAGAGAGAGAGAGACACTCTGCTGTGGGCCAGACCATGGCTGATTGTTTGAAGCTGTAGACAAAAGCTATATTGATTCACACCAAGTGGGCTGACTGACAACAGCAAAGACATGCTATAGTCTCTCTCTCTCTCTCTCTCTCTGTATATATCTCTCACACAGAGAACACATGCATGAGAAAATAGATTTAGCCAAAATCTCTATTGCCAATTAGGCAACATGAATGAAATTCAAATTAATTGATTAATGTATGTGTGTGATGATTCCACTTCTTCACGGTCTTTGTCTTCCACATGTTTTTGTGGGGTCGATATTCACTGTTTAGTCTTTACTGGTCAATGTATTTAATTACAATTTGTATTATTTATTACCTTATTTAGGGGGCTAGATAGTCTCGCATTGCCAGACTGTTGCCTCCCACAATGTATGATGGAAGTATTTTGTAATGCTTCCGTCATGCAGTCTGGAGCAACGGAAGCTCTGAAAATGATCAGGCGGTGAAGCGGATGTGAGTTGTGACGCCCATCTTTGCAGTTGCGTAAATTTGTCCCATATATATCAAAATGATCGAAGGAAATATTGCTTTTTTTTAAAGATATTTAAAATTTTGTGAACGGAAATTAAGAACAGATGACAGCTTTCGTTCTCGGCTTTTGGCTTTTTTTGTAGTTCCAGACTCTATAGCATTGGGAGATTGTGGAATAGTTGGCTGGCTACATGAGCCCAACGTTCACATGGGAGCCACAGCGTTATTAGACCCTTGCTTTTTTCCCCAGAATGATTTGCATGAATCCAATTCCTGCTGCTGCTGTAACACTAATGAGAAATGGCACCAGCCACAGTCATGACAACATTATGTGTGTGTGTGTGTGTGTGTGTGTGTGTGTGTGTGTGTGTGTGTGTGTGTGTGTGTGTGTGTGTGTGTGTGTGTGTGTGTGTGTGTGTGTGTGTGTGTGCGCGTGTGTTGTGTCTGGCGTTAAAGGCAGGTGTTGGTCACATTGGTCACAACACTGTCCAGTCCCAGGCCCTGAGTCATCAGTGACAGCTGAATGACCAGAGTGTTAAATGACCAGGGAAACTGGGGGACAGATAACAATACAGCACTGTCCACTGTCTGACCTGGCACTGCCTCTGTCTGCTGGGATGTCCTGAGAGTGAGTGAGTGTGTGTGTGTGAGGGTGTGTGTGTGTGTGTGTGTGTGTGTGTGTGTGTGTGTGTGTGTGTGTGTGTGTGTGTGTGTGTGTGTGTGTGTGTGTGTGTGTGTGTGTGTGTGTGTGTGTGTGTGTGTGTGTGTGTGTGTGTGTGTGTGCGTGCGTGCGTGCGTGCACCACAGCAGCATGACAGCCACACAATAGAATGCCATTCTCTGGGAAGCCTCCAGTTCCTAGCTAGAAGTCCACAGTGGTGGAAAATGTACTCACATGTTTTACTTAAGTAAAAGTCAAAAATGTACTTGAGTAAAAGCAGATTTCCTTCCACACACTGATCAACTGATCTGTCTCTGAGTCTCTCTGCTAGCTGCAGAACAAACAGCTGCTCATTAATATGGAGGAATGAACTGAAGTTACTGAACCATTCAATGGTGGTAACTAAACAATGACCCTTACCCCAAACCACAGGCAGGCAAAGCGGGAATGATCAACAGTATATGATCTTGCCATTTCCTGTGTGTGTGTGTATGTGTGTGTGTGTGTGTGTGTGTGTGTGTGTGTGTGTGTGTGTGTGTGTGTGTGTGTGTGTGTGTGTGTGCGTGCGTGCGTGTGTGAAAGTTTGTGCATGCATATTTTCTTATCCACATCCTCTCTTTCCCTCCTATATCTTTCAAAGATACGTAAGAGGCCATTAGCCGAGCCTGATGGGGGGTCGAACTAGTTTTACTTATTTGATAGTAATAGAGTACAACCTGACTGCCCTATTTAAGTGAATCTTTTATTTCTTTTACAAAATACTAGTCTAAACATTGGTAATCAGTGGGCTAGGAACCACAAATCTGGCATCGGCCGAGCTCTTGTCATCACAATGTTTCAAAAAAGAGGGAGAGGGATAGCGGGATCTGGATATGAGTGGATGGACAGAAATAGCCTCGCAGTGGCCAGACACGAATCTGCTGGTGCAAAACAGAAATGGCCCCCGACGGCAGTGTGACATTAGTATGGCCAAGGGAGGCTAAGACAGAAAGAATGGAAACCAATATGGCACGCCTAATTTCACAGCCCGGACAGGGTGAGGTAAGGGTGGCAGCAACAACCGACAACTTAAGCCTCCATCATCTGCAGTGGAATGGGAAACCTCTCATCCACACACACACACACACACACACACACACACACACACACACACACTACAGGCTGTGTCGTGTAAATGAGTCAGGCCGAGTAGGTATAAAACCTTCGATTACAGAGCAGCAGCACCTGGCTGGGAGGAGATGAGAAAAGTCTGTCACACCGCTCCAGTGGAGAGGAACTCACGGAGGGAGGTGTCAAAAGGAGGAAGATGAGAGGGGATAGAGAGAGTGAGAAAGAGAGAGAGAATGGCAAGGCAGGTCTGGTCCTGCCTCTCACGTGATGAATATAGCGGATTAGCGATGGGGAACCCAGCTGGAAACACTGGCTTTTCCACCTCTCCTCCTTCCTTCCTTCCTTCGCCAGAAGCCCCAGCTCTCCTTTGTTCCCTTCATCATCGCCTCCTCTTCAACCCTGTGTCGCTTCTTCCTTTCTTCCGCTTATCCCTCTCTTGAGTGGTGCCTCCGCTCCATTACGCAGCTATGTGTGTCCCTATATGTACGTAGGTACGTGTATGTGTGTCCCTATACGTACGTACGTGTATGTGTGTCCCTATACGTACGAAGGCTGTGTGTCTGTATCTGTGTCCGAGCACGGAAAGCTGCAACACATTTCTCATTTCTCAACCATTTCGGACGTGGGAAGGCTCGCCGGAACCGGGCTGCCCCCCTGGGCACGTTCCTGGGGGTCTGGATGTTGCGGGGACCCCCAGACATCCTCGACTATTCCCCGTATAAGCACATAGGGCTGAAGGGGTTACGTCATATACTTGTCATATGATATAACCCGTTTTTGCAGGAACACGCGGTACGATAAGGATCAGGACTCATTGTTTCCCGGAGGCTGGTGGGCACTGTTCCAGAAGCTTCGTCATCCATAATAACCATAACCATGTGGTCCCCCAAATCTAATTTCACAGAACGAGACGGTCAGTCATGTGACACTCCAGACAGCCAGAGAGAGAGGGAGGGAGAGGGAGAGAGAGAGGGAGAGAGGTCAACCGCTCCTCTGCCTTATTGACAGTATGTGACTGATGGCTATCGAGTGGAGCCCGTGCATCGCTGTACGACCGGACCCCGTTAGAGCAGTGGTTCCCAAACTGTGGTGCGTGCATGCACCCCTTGTGGTGCGCGAGCACCTTCTAGGGGGTGCGCGACATGAAAAGGCTAATGGTGGTGCTATGGTTTAATTTACCTAAATATAATATACCTAAATATATTAACATATTATGCCAATATATGGTAAGTATATGCAGAATAAAGCGCTGCACTGCGGCGACATGGACATAAGGGCTACGCTTGCATGCAGGCCCTTTGTCTAAGACAAATTTCTTCCTCGGGAGACAAATAATAAAGAACCTTGAACCTTGATGCTGCATATATATGCCATATTCAGGTTGTCTCTATGCCAACCTATGTCTCTATGCTTATGCAATTTATATTTCCATGTGGGGGGGGGGGGGGGGGGGGTAACAGGGGGTGCATGGCCAAAAAGGATTGGGAACCGCTTGCATCTACAGAGACGTGAGTATCTTTAAACAGGAGGAGGGGGCAGTTGGGGTGTCTGACTGCAACTCTCCAAAGTATTGACAGGGAAGTGCCTTCAGTAGCCATGGCGAGTTACAGGAGAAGACACGGAACAACACCAAGGCTTTAAATTTCTCATTTTTATACTTTTGTGTGACTTTGACACTATAGACTAGTATAGGCAATAATTGACCAAAAACACAAACAGTTAGAATATGGAGATAAAGAGGTTTGGGCCCGATGACACAAGCAATCATTGCAAGGAATCTTTGAATCTTGTTTTGGAATCATGATGATTATTATTATTTTTTGCTTTTTTGGGAATGTTTTTTGAAAATGTTTCAAAATAATAATTATTAAAAATATAGGAAAACATAAAAAAGGGACCCATAAAAAAGAAAATGTGTCCACGACGGACAAGTGGTGTTTTCCCAGTGTTTGTAAAACAGAGACTACTGTATACTGAAGCACAGTGAAGCAGCTTAGCCACTGCAGTGCACACACTGCTATGCATCCACCACACGTCACGCATGCAGCACACAAAATCTCTCTGTCTCTTCCATACACAACGCACACCCAGGTGCAGCCTTCTGCACGGTCGGAGATGTCAACACAACGCCACACACGCGCACACACACACATACACACACACACACACACACGTGCGCCCGTCCTCCAGATGGCACAGTGCCCAACGTCTCCCGGTCTGCCCTGTTCTGCCTTCCGTCCTGACGCTTGCTGGGAATGTGCGAGTGGATACATCAATTCCATCATTTCAATTCCTGCTTCCCCCCACCATATAACATGCATATGCAAATGTTAGCGCGCACACACTGGCCCCCGAAGCAGGATCACCGCACACACACACACACACGCACGCACAGTCGCACACGCACAGTCGCACACGCACGCACGCACATGCAGTGAGGACTGGAGTAGGAATATAATATGCAGTGCTTGGACTCAAATTGTCACAGTGTAACGAGCCCTGAATGTGTGAATGCTCTCTTCCCCAGGCTGTCAACTTAAGGACAGAATCCCCATCGAAACGTTGAGACCCACATGGATAGGAACTGTGTTTGTGCCTTTGTGTGTGTGTGTGTGTGTGTGTGTGTGTGTGTGTGTGTGTGTGTGTGTGTGTGTGTGTGTGTGTGTGTGTGTGTGTGTGTGTGTGTGTGTGTGTGTGTGTGTGTGTGTGTGTGTGTGTGTTTGTTGACATCTACATGCATATAACTGTTTGTTTGTGTGCGATATGCGCATGAACATAGAGGCATACTGTAGATTGGATGCAGATCTTCTGCATTCGTGTATTTTGTGTGTGTGCGTGCGTGCGTTCTTGTTTGTGTTTATTCTGAAAACCTTTGTGCCCTAAAATAAAAACACGGTTTCTCTACGCCAATTTATCTCTCCAACACCGACAGATAGACAGACGGATGGACGGACAAGACAAGACAGACTTTTGGCCCAATGCACGCCCCCCTCACATCCCACCACCACCCTGACACTAGTCCCAGTGCCAGGCTGACCAGCCATGTGCCAAGCCACTACCCAAGCCGTCTGTCCGGCAGCCACCAAAAAACCCAAATGCTAAACATTCAGGCAGGCCAGCCTTCCCTGGGCTGCACTCATTTCGCTTGAACAGAAGCAGCTAGAGAACTGTCAGGAATAACTGTAGCGGTGTTGTGCACAAAAAATAGGCAATCTCCTGGAAAACACATCTAGGATAAAAACTCGAATGGTGTGTACCATCTTTCATTACCAAAGATTCATTCAATGTTCTTCTCAGCGTTCTTCAAAGCCAGCTGAAAGGACAGATGGTACCCAGGTTAAACTCTGAGAGTAAATATCTGATGATCTGTGCAGCTTCCTTCAGCCTAATTGACATGGGACATGTACTGTAAAGCCTCATTTATATAATGCTTCGCCGGGTTTCCAACAGATGTAATGCATTTTGTGTTGTGAGTACGTATAGGTTTACCACACATTTCTGCCAATGAATTTCCAAAACTTTGGCAAAACTTTTCCAGAATATTTTACCCAATTCCCAGGCCTATATAACAATCAATCAGCGCAATAATGAGTCTCTTACGCCTATGTGCAATTCCCAAAGACAGGCAGTGTAGCAAAAGCAAATAATGGTATAATTCCATTCCAAATGTTGTGCCAAATATTTTGCTACACCAGTGACACCACCTATCCCAAGGCACAGGATCACACTACAGCACGTTGTGAGCTTGTAGATCGGTTTCTGTCATGTCCGGAACACATTAGGCTGCAAGCATGCAGCCCATTCAGAAAAAAACTACTTGTGTTACATATTCTGAACTAAATCAATAGCCAAAAACAAATATTTTTTCCATGAACTTTGATAAATTCCAGGACTCTTGATAAATTCAAAACCTTTTCTAATTTCAAAATATTCCCAGGATTTTCATGACCGTGGCAACCTCTGCTATTTTCTATACGCATGACACCGTCGTGCCACGAATTCTGAATGGTGCCCAAACTGTCAGTGCTGAAGCTGAAGGAGATGGGAAAAGACAGACACAGTCATATGGGGGGGATGGAGGACAAATCACAGAAACAATTATAGAAGAGGAGAGAGAAAGAGTGGACCCATGCTACATACATACCATGTGCAGTTGTGCACAGTGCATAACACAACACAGGCTGGCTGAAGAAGGTCTGTGTATCTTTTACGGACAAAAAACGAAACGGGTGGACAAACGGAACAGATGAGAACAAAGCTGAGGCAATATGTGCAACATAGCAGTCCCTTAATAAGGTGTCAGAAAACATGTGTAGAGAATAGAGATTAATTTCACACACACACACACACACACACACACTACGCATTTCATCCACATCTCGCATGCAGTGCAGAATCACATCACTCACATGCTGCAGCTGGGGAACAAGACAGACCAGCGGTCTCTACAGAAGTGAGAGGAGAGAAGGATGTAGAGAGATGACCGGAGTAGGAGGGGAAAAAAGCCAGTAGCAGGACCCACACACACACACACACACAGTCACACACAGACGCACACGCACACACTAACAGGCTACCTCCAGGAAGTCGTAGCATCACAAGTCAGGCCCTTCAGACTCCTTTGTTTCCTTTGATGATAAGAGCTGGAGAATGAACTAACCCAAATGGGTCGCTTCATTCTCTTCCATTCACTCCCCTCCCTCTCTCTCTCTAACCATGTGCTCCCATTTACCCCCCCTTGATCGACTACCTCTGCTGCGCCCCCTTCATCCCTCCCTCTCTCTCTCTGTCTCTCACACACAAACCCCACACTATCTCTCGCTCCATCCGTCCTTCCTCCCAGCTAAGGTCTCCACACAAAGCCATACTAGGCTCCAGGATTAGGGTGTCAAAGCATCCACACTGCCCTGCCCCAACCTTCCCACATACCGAACTTGCAGCTCGTTCACAGACGCATGCAAACACACACACACATACACTGAATAAACACACGCAATAACCACCCACACGCACACACACAGTCGCACGCACACACACACACACACACACACACACACACACACACACACACACACACACACACACTTAGCCTGTCACAACATGCTTCTCTAGGTCAAAAGGCAAGTATTCAGGCAACCTCCTTTCATTGTCAACAACATTGTTACAGTGTAAAATTCTGAGTGCAAACACCTGTCCCTCAAAATCTCAATATAAAATACTTCACCCTTGAAGCAACTAAGGAGCTAAGCCCTTCAATGTGTGTGTGTGTGTGTGTGTGTGTGTGTGTGTGTGTGTGTGTGTGTGTGTGTGTGTGTGTGTGTGTGTGTGTGTGTGTGTGTGTGTGTGTGTGTGGGGCGGGGGGGGTGGCAACTATCCCTGTGCGTGTGCGTGCGTGCATGTCCATATACAGAGGGGGAGGTTTAGGGATCAGTTCACCCCACGGCAGTCAACCCCAATTCACATAATTAAGATTCATTATTGCTTATTAACATACAGCGATAACAGGATGGGCGACAACACTCCCACCAAACACATATGCCTACAAACAAATGATCCACAATGCTTCTGCAGACTGAGGAAAAAACTGCACTACAACTCTCACCTTGGGTGAGCAACAAAGATCTGACTGGGATGGGTTTGTAACAGCGATTATTAAGTTCTGTAAATCGCATACTGTACAGATTGTGTATTGTTAGTTAATTGATGAAGTACAGTTGTTCAGCTATTAAATTTTTTTTTCTAGGAGGTGAGTCGTCTAGAAATGGGTCTGTGAGTCTGTGAAACTGTCTGTGAAACTGCCTGGAGATAAACTCTCACAACCACTGGAGCGATCAGAGCCAATGTCTTGAGTATGCTGCCAAGGAAGTAACTCAATATCAAACTTTATGTTTTACAATGGAAGTCAACGGGGGTCAGATAAAGCTACCTCACCCAAATGGGCTCTAGTATGCACACAGAATAACTCCAAAGCAGCACCCTGACTCTGATTGGAATAGAGCCCTCATTAGTATCATCGGTAACACCTGAAGGACGTAGGGAAGGGGCCTAAGTTCTTTCCAAAATGGCGTGTGTGCATATTCGATCCCATTCAGAGTCGGACTCCTGTCATAAATGACAAAAGTCATGGAGTAAGACTGATGTGGTGTTTCTGTGCCAGTGCAGGGGAACTGAAGGGGAAGTGATTGAAGAGCGCTTGACACAGAGGGTCAGATGTGGACACAGAATGGCTGACATGCAGGGAGGAGAGAACGGGGGAGGACTTAAAGAGGATGGGGGCAAAGAAAGAGAAAACGGATAACAGATAATGGAGGACATGATTAAAACGGTAATAACTTCCTCCTCCTCCTCTTCTCCCGTGATCCACACATGTGTACACTACACACACACACACACACACACACACACACACACACACACACACACACACACACACACACACACACACACACACACACACACACACACACACACACACACACACACACACACACACACACACACACACACACACACACACACACACACACCCCTGATCGTAAAACGCCTGGGTGTCTCACTGTCTCCATCCATCATGGGGCCCAATCACGCTGTCGTATCGCTTTTAATTAAGTAGTGCCAACCAATTAGGGCGCAGAGTGAGGCCAACACAAGTGCTTTAGTATCCTTTTCCTCCCCACAAACGCATACAGTACACACGGGGATAGACACACAACTGCTGCATCGCACGGCGCACGCACACACACACACACACACATACACGCACTATCCCTCAGGCTCTGTGTGGCTTGTTGGAGGGGAGCAGACAGACAGCGTGAATAATAAGACATTTGGGGGGCTGCAGCTGTGCAATGGTGCAATTAACAGCTGCAAAAAACACACACACACACACACACACACACACACACACACACACACACACACACACACACACACACACACACACACACACACACACACACACACACACACACACACACACACACACACACACACACACACACACCTTTCGTGTACAGTAATCATTGGTTAAGTGCAATGTGAGTCCACAGGGACTCTAGCGTGGAGTGGGATGGAGAATGGTTGAGTGAATGGGCCACTGTGTGTGTGTGTGTGTGTGTGTGTGTGTGAGTGTGTGTGTGCGTGCGTGCGTGTGTGCCTGTGTGCCTGCGTGCGTGCGTGTGTGCGTGCCTCGAGGGATCCATTACAGTCTAGTCGTCTCAGTCCCATTTATATAGCAGATGATGACACCTGGGCTACGGTCAACCACTATATGAAAAGCAAGGGGTTCACATTCTTATCATAGAATAACTACTGCAGCTAGAATCGCCTCGCTTCATAGTTCATACCCACCTGTTGATATGATGAAAGGACTGATAAGTTGAAAAGCCCTTTCTGTCCTAGGGATGATAATGGCTAACAGATGTATAACCTTGGATAACGATGAAATACAGTACAGGTGTTTATATGTCTATACAATACATAGTTCCAATTAAAAGTGGATTGGATTATGAAACCCCCTAAACTAGGATTTGAATGATGACTTGAAGGTCGAACTATACTCCCATATTCACACCTGGAAGAATCTTGTAATATGAATTATGAATGCAGTCACCCTAAAGTGGACCATACATTTCTTAAGCTTGTTGTTGAAGCTGTCTCAATGGCTTATTCTCATGTGTGTGTGTGTGTGTGTGTGTGTGTGTGTGTGTGTGTGTGTGTGTGTGTGTGTGTGTGCGCGCGTGCGAGAGAAAGTGTTTGTGTGCGCGACACTGGACACTGCGCGTGTGTGGGGGTGTTTATAGAGCGAGACATCAGTGTGACAGGCGTGACCAGTGTGGGCCCCTCGGAGTAAAGGACTTGGGGGACATAAGAATGTGTTCACAACCAACCAACCCACACTGCTGTACTGCACAACACAATCATTTAACTGAGTTTAACAAAAAGGTAACCACATGGACCCACTGCTATTATTGAATAGCCAACATATAGATAAAATGGTTAAAATGATTGTGAAACATTTAGCTGGAACCCCCCTTTGAAAAGTACACCCTGTGGACATGATGCTAGTCACACTGTGGCAAGCTGGGAGGCATTGGGTACGATTTGTAGTCTTTGGTATGACTTAGCCATGGATTTAACCCTGACTTTCCACTACCTGGCCACACAATCAGGCCACAACACCATTGAACTGGGCTCTCGCACAATTAATGTGTATCCTGTGTATTAAGCTGTGAAAACACCACTGTGGAACTTAGTTTGCTCTGACCACTGAAGCCTGATTTGTACTTAGTTGAGTGGCACCGCCATATGACACAGTATTATTTAAGCATGCGTACTGTATGTCATTAAGTCAATCAATGCACATGGGTCAATGTCTACACAAATCTGACCAGATCACCTGCAATTAACAGTGTACTGTGGATACTGGATAGTCAGTCTGTCCTAAAGATCTGATTTCAGAAATAAATCAGATTTGCCCTCATTCTGAACAAAACTTTAGTGAATAACTCAAGTGTCTACATAAAAAGTAACAAGTAATTAAAGTAACACACACAGGACTTTAGTATTTCGTAATGCGGTAGATGAAAGCTATGGAAGTTCGGAACCGAATCACAAGTAGCTTACGGTAAGCAAATATAGGAGTGGACACTGCAAACCAAGAAGACCAGCCCAATTTAATTTCTACAATGCCCTCCATTCAGGTCATCGGAGCCCTAATCACCACCCCAACCAATAATGACTCCACAATTCTAAGCTGAATTCTACCCGCGAAATGTTCTATAGTAAGTAGTCTATCCTGTTGGGAAATCCACAGCGATTGTTCTGGAGCTGTTGAACGAGCTCACCCACACATGCCCTCTGCTGCAATCATAATGCCCTCGTTTCACACACCTCCAGAGACCCTCCCCTGCAATAGTTGCGGTGGATGCGATGCCATGTTTTACACAGTTCAGAACCAGAACAATGTTTCCCAAAGATAGGGTCACGACCCATTTGGGGTTGTGAATAACTATCCAGATTCTTTTTTTGATGTTGTTGTTTTTAGAAAATAAGTAAAAAAAAGCTTTCCAGAAATGTTCTAAAATAGTGAAAGTAGCGGATCTACAAGCTGACAAAGCATTGCGATGGAACACGTTGTGAGCTTGTGGATCGGCTATTTTCACTATTCTTAAAATAGGGATTAAGTGAGTAATTCATAATGTAATTTTGTCAGTTTGGGTCTCTGCGCGACATCAGATTTTTTCGAGCTAAAACAGTTTGGCTAAAAATAGTAGCCCTTGTTTAGTAAAGCACATGAACTGACCTACCATTTACCATTAAGCAATGAATGTGAGAGGAAAGCGTGGCATGCCAGCTTTTTGTTAAATTAACACAGGATTTGACTGTATATATATACACATATATACAGACTAGGACATATACAAACTATCTGCAGCACATACTGTACCTCTATGGAGAGAGAAGGTGAACCCTCGGTGAGGTAGGAGTGTCATGCTGTATATCTGGTAACCCAGTAAACCCACCACCTCCACCAACTGTCTGTATATCTGTGGCGTCCGGCGGTAACCCACCACCTCCACCAACTGTCTCAGAGATGAGGATGTGGAGAGATTTATTGTGCTCCTCTTTGGATGGTTATTACCATACGAATGACCACATTTTGAGCAGCCTGACACAGGCTTAGTCATTAAGGCTCCACGCACGCACGCACGCAGACTCTTATGCATGCATGCATGTGTTCACACATACACAAATGCACAAACTCTTGTACACAACGGTATACAACGGTACATACACAGTTACTCATACATGCACACACATGTGTACACACACGTATGTGCCTGCGCACTCATGCACACACAGACATACATGCTGATGTGCATGAGAGAGCGGGGTGTTTACACAAAACAGCTAAATGTCCACACAGGCACCGTGGCAATCCTATTAAGAGGAATGGGCGCGCGTATGCACACACACACACACACACGCACGCACGCACACACACTCTGAATGGCACTAGGGGTGCAGGCTATCACATAAAGCTCTGTGCGTGTGTCCATATACGTATACCTCATATATCAGGAGCCAGAATGAACTAATGCCTGTCCAAGTTTAATAAGCCAATGCAGGAAGGCTTTTGTTCCTTACATGTGATTCATGACTAAGTCTAGGAAGAGGAACCGAAGTGAGTGAGTGTGTGCGTTTGTGTGCGCGCGCGCGTGTGTGACTGTGTGTGTGTGTGTGTGTGTTTGTGTGTGTGTGTGTGTGTGTGGGTGTGTGTGTGTGTGAGGGTAGGATGTACAATTTGTATTGGTGTGATCTGTGATGAGGTGACCAAGTAGACTGATGACGGCACAAATGAGAGGCAGCATAATTATTAGCGATTAGACAATGGCCACCCCACACACACACACACACACGGAGAGAATACATGTTACATACATACACGTTACTTCACCCACGACAAGTGTGTGTGTGAAGTAACACGATGCATTGCGACGAGCTGTGAGCTTGTAGATCAGCTATTTCGTCATTTCGGAAAGTGCTTGCCTATAATGACATGACATCCCCAAATATAGGGATGCCAGCCAGGTTGACAGTGGTTACACTTACTCCTACAGTGTAAAGGTGGTTGCACACCGGACGCGTTTTTCGGAAAACCGATGGAGAAATGCCACATCCCAAATCCCCATCTCTGGGAACCCCAATTTATATTGTAAAATCATTGTCATTTATTCATTAGTCGGAGCCAGTATCATGTACATATTCACATTTGAATGTAGGTGCATGTAAAGCATTATAACATTGAATATGCCGTAGCCTCCTTACTCATTCATCCACACTATGTTCTGTTCTGCACCACAATACCCACATGTCTGAGGTACATCTTTTGATGTACCTCACCAGCCCTCTCCTCTCCTCTCCTCTCCTCTCCTCTCCTCTCCTCTCCTCTCCTCTCCTCTCCTCTCCTCTCCCCTCCTACCTGACCTGAATACTTGCCTACCGTGGTACTCTCTTTTACTACTACAGTAGCTTCTTCTCTGGCTCATTCCTTGAATCCTATTAAGTATATGCAGTGATGCAAGCCCGCATCCTGCATCCTTAGACTCACTAAATTGAGAAAGGACGCAATCATGTCACCCTCCTGGGCTCCTGGGATGCAATACTGTACTCAGTACCGTACTCTAACGTCGTTGAAGTAGGACTCATAAAATGTCCCTGGGACCCATCTAAAAAGACCACCCCTGGGTCCCGGGACCCATTACATTGAAAACCTATTTGTATAAAACTACATGAGAAAATAACATATAAACTTCAATTATACAATGAACAAGCAAACAAGTGAACTTAAAATATTGCTCAAAACGAGACGATCTACAATCTCACATTCGTTTCACCGCGACATACTGTATGTGGTGAGTTGTGCTTCGGCTAAACCTTTTTTTCATGGAGGGAGGGAGGGAGGGAGGGAGAGAGAGAGGAGATCTGTGTTAGTAGTAACATCGTCACATTTATCTCAAGCACCAGGTTACATTTTGTTTCCCAAATCACTGGTCGCGACCCATTTGTTTTTTGTTTCCAAAGACCTGATGATCATGTTTTAGGGTCGAAAAAAATCACGGCACTCCATCTTTAAAGTCCCCGTCACACCATTTATGTTCTCATGCCATGGCTTATGCAGCATGCTCTCGCTCGGAGGTGATCGCTCATCTATTATTCAGAACCAATCGGAGTCGTTTCTCAGTACATGGGCGGACGGTTTTGCCTGGCTGCCTCTGAGCAATTAAGGCAGAGCAGGGATAGTTCCTCTCAGGGGCCAAAGTTAAGCCTTTTAAACATTTAACACCGCAGCTCCTGGCGGTCCCCAGACCTATAGCTAACAAGTGCTGGGCGGGCCGGCTGCAACATCTGGCTGGCCACAGCACAGCACAGACATGAGATTTATTACAGGATCGAGGTGCAGGAATGGTAGAGGCTCAGGCTAGAGGGAGACAGTAACGCAGATAGGCCTTTGGCACTGAATAATTACTTTAACAACATGAACTCTCAATTCCCTAGCATAGCATCTCTATTCTGGGGCGAGGGTGCCTAGATAGTATAGTGGGAAACATTAGTCAAGTGTAATACCCTTGCCCTACAAAGCCAATAAGTTGGACACACCAACTTATTTGTGTATCCCAAAGGTCAAATTAGCCTTTGTGATTTTGGGGGACAAACAAATACCTCAAGAACATATTTACAATTAGTGCAATATCACTTATTTGCCGATATCTCATTTGACTGGCTAGTTGAATCACTTTTAAACCCATTACCGGCCATTTTTCTCCCCGTAGTTATTGCACTTTGGCTTTGTAGAGCAGTATAGTGTGTGTGCATGCATGCATGCGTTGGACCATGTGAGCATGAGGCTTGACGACGTTGAAGATCACACTTGCTTGCACATTGGAGTGAATGCACACTCACTCTGTGGCAGGTACAATAGTTAGTTAGTTCATCTGCGATTCACTAAATGTTTGAAATATCACTCGGACAAAGCCATGAAGGAAGGGAAGAATTGATCATAACTTGGGGGTTGGTCGTGTGTGTGTGTGTGTGTGTGTGTGTGTGCGCGTGTGTGTGTGTGACGTGTGTGTGTGTGTGTGTGTGTGTGTGTGCGTGCGTGTGTGCGTGCGTGCTGTCTCTCTCTCACACGTTAACAAGAACAGAGCAAGCACCAATACCCATTCCAGCTGGAGCCCATGTGCACAGCCCCCATTCTAATGACTCCATTAGTCAGTGCAACATCAACCACAACTGCTACCACACATCCACACACACACTGAAGGAAAGTCTAGTTAAATCAAACATAATCACACATATTTGAAACACACACCCAAATATAAAACATTGCTCACCTGCTGGTACTAACACCACATATACTTCAGCCCACACACACACTGACTGTAGCATACCACGCACGGACACACGCGCGCGCACACACACACACACACACACACACACACACACACAAACAGAGACAAAGAGATCGTCCATGCGAGCAGATAAGAGGGAGGAGTGGCCATCACGTCTGACAGGGTTATCGCTTTAACACGATAGTCATCTTCTTCAGCACAACCCAACAGCTGCTCCTGCAGTCTCCCACCAATAGAGGGCACTAGAAGCGTGTGCAGCCTGCTACACTGCACCACCACAGCACCTCTCTCTCTCTCTCTCTGTCAATGTCTCTCTCTCTCTCTCTCATCCTTGGTGTCTCCTCCTCATTCCTTTTATCCCCTCTTCCCTTTCTCTACTTCCACCTCGTAACCCATTCCCCAATTACTGAACTCCCACACCAGTGCATGGTGTATTCCTGTGTGTGTGTGTGTGTGTGTGTGTGTGTGTGTGTGTGTGTGTGTGTGTGTGTGTGTGTGTGTGTGTGTGTGTGTGGATGAGTGGTTTACAGTAAAAACCTTAAAGCTGCAATCTGTAACTACCCGCTATTCCAACACGTCTCCCACATGAGACCAAATTTCTACCCCGTTCCAAGAGGTAAATGTATATAGCGGTTATATTCAATGGGCATTACATTCACCCGTCCCATACACACACAAATCCGTACACTGATGGCGGAGGAAGGGGAGGTGGAAGGACAGAGTAGAGGTAGAGAGGAAGAACTTGTGTGTACATCTTCCGTTGCGTTTGTTGTGGAAACGCGCTCCCTAATGAGTGTGTTTTTAATGAGACCCCGACAGACTCCCTGTGATCAGCAGTCAGTCGTCAGCCAAAGGCCAAGCTGTAATTAACCAGTATCTTCACAGACACAGCAGTCAAAGGACTATACATTCATGAGAACATTTTAATAAACTGAAGCCACAACTACTGTCTGGACCATTAGCTCAGCGGTTCTCAGTGTGGGCTCTGGGAACCTCCATTGGTCCTTGAGGGTGTTCCCCAGCTACATGACTGATAGTTAGCAACCAAATGGACCCTTCATAATGGTTGCATTTTGTACATTCTCAGAGTAATAACACTTAAGATTTGACAGTGTAGATTCCTTGGGGTGGCAGGGGCCTTGATTAATGAATTGAATTCTTTATTCAGTTTGCCGGAAAAAGTACAGATCAAATCGGAGTGGGGGGTAGGTGGGCTTTTACTTTTTACAGGGGCCAGTTTCGTATTGGAGCCACTATATAGCATAGCCTATCAAGCTAGAGACGCACCTTCTTATGCATACAATACAGCAGGCGCAAACGCTGATCACAAAGGCAGTCAAGCCATTTCCTGGACACGAGCCATGTCCCTTTCAAAATGTGAGTAGTATGCTGGGGATGCTAATGCAGGTAGAATGGTGGATGGCAGGTAGAAGCAGGTGGATGAAGTGAGGGGAGGTCATTGAGGTCATTGTTCTGGCCGCTCATTAGTCCTAAACCTCTAAATTGCTCTCAATTAGAGCAGAGCCAGGACAAAACACAAAGAAACACAAAGCCATTTAGATTCAAAATCAGACCATGATCTGATGGTCTGAGGTTGACACTAATGGGCTTGATGGGTGGACTTAATCCCCTCAAAGGTAATCACACTTTAATCATTGACCTCCAGACACCTACCTTAGAGGTGACTAGATTAAGCCAGACTAAATCTAAATATAAGATTGAGAAACTTTTAGTACTTCTAGTAAGACTAAAGCTTAATTGCCCAGACTCTTCTTCAACAAAGATGGCGAAAGCAAACATTCTTTGTTCTGTATACAATAGTATGGTACAAAACGCTGAACTCCTTAAACCAGAAACCTAACCATTACTAACCCTATCCCAAACCCTAACCCTAAGCATAACTGCATGCAGAGTCTTAACCGGCCACGTAGTCTGACTAATGCACAGTAGGAGAGGTATAGGAGGTGAGAAAGACAGAGGCCCAGGGCAGGGGTAGGGTGAGAAAATGAAAGGTGAAGTAAGGAGTTGAACCCGACATATGCCAGAATTTTGGGTCAATGCCGTTGCCTAATTTTGAGAGTCTTAGATTACCAATGAACTTGCAATGTATTGTAAACACAACATCAAATGCATAGAGACAGACTGTATGTGTACTTTATGTTCTCAGGGTGTGTGTGTGTGTGTGTGTGTGTGTGTGTGTGTGTGTGTGTGTGTGTGTGTGTGTGTGTGTATTATGTGTGTGTGTGTGTGTGTGTGTGTGTGTGTGTGTGTGTGTGTGTGTGTGTGTGTGTGTGTGTGTGTGTGAGTGAGTGTGACAGGGGTTGCGAGGTCATATAGCACTGCTGCACTACCTCTGCTAATGGTATTAACTTAAGAGCGAACCTGACCAGGGCAGAGGTCCCGTCCACTCCACTGTCTAGAGAACACTAGTACACAGCCATTAGACCTCAGTATAGCCAGTAAAACACTAGGCAGACTGACTGCATAATATAATATAAGCCTACACTACACGCAGCTTTCTCTGGGTGTTCCGTCCGGAGCTCCACCGCTCTCGTCTGGACTACATGCATAATTAACATAACCGCAATGTGGACGCTCAAAACTTTTATCCCGTTTTCAAACTTGAACGGGTAACAGACCAAGCCGTTCTCGTGTGGAAGGCCTCTGAATCTCTCCAAAGGAAAAACAACACTCTCGTTGAGTCGTTGGGTGCTTAATGTACTTGCCTCCTTGCCTTTCCTGGCTGTCTATGCACTAGTATCGACATAAAGCACAAAGTGTCTTTAAAGAAAAATAATTATGATGATGCGACACTCACTCACCCCCCCCCCCCCCCCCCCCCCCACACACACACACACACACCCCTCCACAGCTTCCCGCATCGACAGCCGGCTTTTTGACGCTTTCCACTAAATAGGAAGCTAAAAATAGTCGCGAGGATGGAACTGAAGAAACAGACATGTTTGAGAGAGAAGGGCGAACTCTGGGCCGTCTAAGATCATAGCCTAGTGAACATAGAGATTTTTTTCTTCTCAAACCACACCGCTTCATTCCTCTCAGTTTGCTGCTCCAAAACAGAGCGGGAAAAAAACAATGCAGAGAATAAATCCTAGAGGCCATATAAACCCATACATACACACATTCCACAAAGCATGATGCAACTTCTTATTCTGGCCTTGACTTTTGTTGTTGTTTCCCCATGCATGCTCATAGATGTGGTGTGTTTCCAGAGTTTCCAGAGTATCCCCTGAGGGTACCTGGCCTTGGCACTGTCCCTGACTGACTGACTGACTGACTGACTGACTGACTGATGGACTACCGGCTAACAGCTGCAGGAGAAAATAAACCAACATTAAACAGCCTTTGAGGCCCTTAAACTGGTGGGAGACAGGGTGGAGAGAAAGAGGGAAGAGAGAAAAACTGTACAAAAATAGTAATGTATTATATTAGTAGCTAGAACAATGGGATGAGAGGGTATAGATTATAGAAGGAAAGGGACAAGATGATAGACCACTGGAGGGTGAGAAAGTGTGAGGGAGTGGATTTAGACAGGAGGGCAGAGAGAGAGAGAAGCCTAGAAACAGGAAAGAGAAAAATACTGTACACAGAATACTGTATAATACTGTACACAGACAGCTTAACAAGAGAGAAACACTAAGGGAAGAGAGCGAGATAAAAAAGAGACAGATCTAAAGGACAGGAAAGAGAGAGAGAGAGAGAGAGAGAGAGAGGAAAAAGAAAAGGGAAAGGGTAGTGATAGAAGACAGGAAGGAGAGAGCAGGAGTTTCTTTGAAGTGTGGGCCCCAGTTAAAAACCTGTCCTCCCAAGAGTCATAGTAAAGCGTTGGAGTTGGGCAGGGTGGAGGAGGGGTGCAGAGGCTAGGGGGCTCCCATGAATCTTGATGGCTTGGCCAGGAGTTATGGTGGACCTCTCCCTTTCTCTGTTTGTCTCTCTCTGTCTCTCTCCTGTCTGTCTGTGCCATGCAATGTGTGCCTGGTTTAGCCGGTTATATTCAACTAACAGGGCGACAATTACAATGACAATTTATCAGACACTCTTCTCCGTTCTGCGTACAGAACCCAATGGACACGCAAAGTAAACCTGTGCACTGAATGAAGCGTGTTATTTGGAAGCGAGAAGCATCTGGTAACCAGTGAAGGGAACACAGAAGAAGGTAGAAGTTAAAATGCAGAGAGGTTGAAATGCCACAGCGTTCCGGATCAGTTGTAGGGGTTTGAGTGAGGATGCCAGCAGGAGTCAGTAGTCAGAGCTGGGCAGACTCATTAGTGATCCTCCAGATGTTGTACACAGTGCAAACCTACAGGATCAAGTGATCGCTGCAATTATGTGCCTTGAGGGACAACTGGCCATCCCCGTTTCTTGGCAGTTGGAACAGAGTCTGTCAGGGTATTGTCGATGGAAATGGAACAATCCTGCATTGGGCAGGACATTCCATGGGAGAAAATAAGTATCCAGGGAAGAAAAGAAGCTCAGTCTCGTCTGCCTGAGCTTGTGGTGACGAGAAGATTTTTAATTCAACGTAAATCTTCAGTATAAAGATTTAATGAAGAATTTATTGTGGGCTCGAGTAGCGGGCACACTATTGTTATCGTATACAGTACATCTTAATTCCGGCTGTGACATCATTGTACATCTTTATTCCGGCTGTGACATCATTGTACATCTGGGCTTGACCCTGTCTTATAGCTGCTTCCAGCTATCATCATCATACTATAAACGAGCGAATGTCTGTCTGTCTGTCTGTCTGTCTGTCTGTCTGTCAGAAACAAACACTTATCTCCTCATTGCCTGCACCAATCGCTCCCACTTTTCACACAGGCATTGACCATAATAATATGGAGGTCTTAACGAAGCCATTTTTCCAATAAGATTAATAATGAATTTATTAGTGAATAAAAACCCGTTTATTTGTCCGTGGTCTATCTCCGACCGAGCCACACTATTAGCACACATCTCTCCATGCCAAAATAAATCTGCACGCTCCCACAATCCAGCTAGGCTACTTTTTACCGACGCAACTGTCGTATTTACTGTACAGATATTGTTTTTACATCACCCATTTATATGAAATTATAATCCAACCCAGGGCGCAGTACCCCCCGGTACTGAACAACTCATCTCCCCATAAATGCAATTACTACACTACTAACATGACAATGACTGTTTGAGACTTTCAGTTCTATGTATGACTATGATGTACTGTTTTTCCATTTCCAGTGAACAAGTCTATATTAAAGCAATTCTTCCTCAAAATACATATATCAATAATATGATATATTACATCACATTACCCACACTGTACATTTGGGAATACCTGTGCGACAGCCCATACTTTCTGTGCTGCATGTCAAACTGGGGTCTTTCATACTTTTCAAATGGGGGTCTGTGGGCTAATAAGTGTACATTTTACAGTCCTTGCCATGAAAACATTTCCCTACCATGCATTTATACAAATACTGTCGATTCCTTCATTTGACTTGAGATAAAAGGTTAACGTGAGTTTTGTTTCCGACTGTTTTCTGCTTGCTTATTTAGGCTATTTTCATTACATTCCCTTTATCAATCGTATCCAAAGAGGAGATCATTCACAACCCGTGATTTAAATAATTCGTAGCAGTGATAGCGATATCTGACCGTTACATATGGTCAGATATTACATACAACAAACATGCCACGAAGAAAATGTTATCTCCTTCCTGAAGGTAGCAGATATGGTGTACCAGCATACAATAAAGTAACATTCATCTTAATTAAATTAATTTGCGTTAAAATAAAAAACATCTCCCCGCTAATCACGTGTCACCACCAGTGAAATGCATGTTGGGACAGACACAGATTAATACTGGGACACATTTCTCTGCGCAACAGACCCACACGGGGAAAACAACTTGGACCCAGATACTACTAGCTACTCTTGCGTCAGTCGACATAACTTCTTCTTTGGGAAGCATCGCAGCCAACGCGCGGGTTGCGTGGCACAGGCACCTGAAAGCCAGCTCTGACAGTTCTGACGGGGGCATGTTAACGTGAACGAAAATATTCAATAACTTCCATTTATAGACAGAATATCACCACCAAATTTACATCACACATCAATGGTGTACTTATGATTGTACTACAGCATTTCCTTATTAAACGTACATTTAATTAGTCTACTTTTGTGCCCAACCCAACTTCACAACACCATCTGTAAACAACCGCCCCCCCCCCCCCCCCCCCCCCCCCCTATCACATTACCCACACTGAACATCATTTGCTGTTCATATATTCAGAACGGGTAAGGACTAGTATTTATAATTATCATTCATTTATTGAGGGGCACTAGCCCCTCCAACATCTGTTTTTTTAAATTACGCCACATGGCCGCCAAGTCTAAGGACTTTTACTGTTTGTGTTTTAGAGCACTTTAAACAAAGAGTGGCAGCCAAGTCTAAGGACTTTTAATGTTTGTTTACAGCAGTTAAACAGTGTGATTGTGATGTTTTTATAGAACCGTGAAGAGAGAGAGTAACAGGAAAGTGCTGGGGGGAGCGAACCGGGGATGCATGCTGCCTGTTATCATACAAAATCACAAGCGCAAAGAAAGAAAACGCACGCATGCATGCACACACACACGCACGTCTTTGATGTTTCTTCTTTTCCTTCACTGCCTTTCAGCTACTAAACTTTGTGCTTCTGGGCCTCGGACACTCCTTTTGTTTGGCAGCCTCTGGCAGTGTGTGAATCTGTCCATCTGATTCATGTGGGCCAACGGCGGTCATTTAGACTAGAATGAGGCATCCTGCATCTGCCAGCCTCTCATCTAGAGATGCTGTTCATCCGTGGTGGAAGGTAACTAAGTACATTTACTTAAGTACATTTACTTAAGTACTGGACTTAGTAAAAATGTGTAGTTTACTTCACAGTACTTTTACTTCTACTCCACTACATTTCAGAGGCAAACATTGTATGTACAATTATTAATCTTTAGTTACTAGTTACTTTGTGAATTTGGATTATTACTACAAAACATACATTAACCACTTCAGCCCTTCATGTCCAATCTACGACGCATTGTGAGCTTGTAGATCTGCCATTTTCAAAAGATTTGTATACATTTGAAAACTTGAAACGGTGCCAATACTTTTGTACTTTTACTCAAGTGCATTTTGAATTCCGGACTTTTACTTGTAACAGAGTATTTCTTCATTGCAGTGTTTATACTTTTACCTAAGTAAAAAAAAATAGAGTTTTTTCCACCACTGCCCGTTTGTCCAATAGGAATAGGGGAAAGGCTATAGCACTGAGCACAATGTTGCTGTGGCGATAGCAGCAGCAGCCGGTCTCTTGGGTCGCCTGCCACTGGGGAGTGAATGAAAAAGGATGGTGGCGTGGTGTGTGTGTGGGTGGGGGGGTGATTGATCTCCAATCCGTTATTGACAGAATACATTTATTACATAATTAACAAAACTAAGGCAAACAGTGGCACTTCACAGGCCATACATATACCGGTATATATACACACACACACACACACACACATACACACACATATACGTAAGGGAAGGGGGTGGGGGGGGAGTAACAACGGAATATGTGAGAGGGAGGATGTATGCAATGTTTCCAAAAGTGTCACTGAAAACGTTAAGAGAGAGAGAGATGAAGAGAGATGGAAACTGAAAGAAGATGGGGTGGGACTGTGTGTGTGTGTGTGTGTGTGTGTGTGTGTGCATGCGTGCGTGCGTGCGTGCGTCCGCGTGCGTGCGGGGGGTATTTTGTACAACAGGCACAGGAGTGCGGTGGGCGTCTCAGATGGAGAGATGGCTTTATCTGTCCTTCACACTCCGCAGCCTCTCTTACAGTTGCCAGGCACTTCCTGCTCCATTGTGTGGAATGTTGTTGGCTGTCCGTACCGGAAGTAGGCTCTTTGTTTCCTATCTCCTTCCTGGTGGGGGGGGGGGGGGGGGGGGGGAACGCTCTCTTGTTTGCGTGTTACCAGGACGGGGCGCCTGGAGACGGTTGTAGAGGGAAGTCCATTTGCACCAGTTTTACAACCACGTGTCATGCACGCACATACACACGCCCACAGTTGCGTAGGATGAGTAGCATGGGCGAGTTTGAATAAAAAACACACAAAAAAACTAAAGTCGACAAAATGTCAGCGCATGTCGACCGCATAATCCATGTGCACACGCACACACACAGTATTAAACCTCATTACATTAGACACCTGATCCATGTCTGTGAATTGAGCAGTTTTATGACTCATCAGGGAATTGAATAAATCAACAATGACAGGCTTGGCAGTTACGACATATGTCCCCTCTACTATCTCTATATTTGCCATACTATATTGATTCACGCCTGCCCAATAAACTCTGGGAGTGGGAATAAATGCGTAGCATACAAAATAAAGCCTGAAACAACCCGGTGCAGTTACTTTATCAAGCTTGCATCCTAGATGGCCTAGAGATGAAAGGGAATGTATCACGATGATGCTCCACATCAACAAGATTAAGAGGTAAGTATATGTCTCCAAATCTCTAAAGTCTAAATGAAGGCTTCTTTGTTTATTTTTTTGCTATATATTACATCAACAGCCCAGAGGAGAACCCCTACTTACTTCACCGAGGGTAAACTAGGTTCTTTGGCGTCACCCCACCTCCCTGTCACCCCCCTCCCCCCAAAAAAGGAATTTGGAAGAGCTGGAAGCTCACACAGGACCAAAATAAAACTCACATTAATGCATTTTCCCTGACCACTTAAACAACTTACATTTAGGCCAGGGAAAAAATAACAAAGAACTCAAGACTGAAGCTCTCTCGCATTTAGCCAATGTTTGCTTGGAGGGATACTGCCTTGCTACATAACTGCAACGGACCAGTGTAGGGTGACCGGTGACATGCCTTTTATTTAAAAAATAAAAGGTTTTGATGAGCAGAGAAAACAGAGAGAATATGGGCCTACGCTATACATACAGCTATACCAAAACTAGCTGCACTGGATGGACAGGTTAATGGAGGGAGGGATGAAGGGAGGGAGCAGGGCTGAGGGGAAGAGGCGTGAGAGCAGCTGTCTGTCGAAAAACATAGATTTAAGGAGAGCATAATAGAATAATGAGACAGGCCGGCATCTTCCAATTTGACCCCATGGTTTCATGGAAGAGGAGATGCAAATAATTGAAAGGGAAACAAACCCAAGGTGTCGCTTCTGGTCTGAGCACCCCATCACAACACATGAAAAAATCAGACTGCTGACTCACACAGTAAAGTAACCCATTTATTCGTATGGGTCCATTTGGTTCCATCTATCTCTCTGCTGTTCACCCTTTCACATAACACAGATGCACCCCATCCCAAACCCACAACCCTGGCAAACTAATGGCCGCTGTAAACATACCCACTCCGATTCTGTCTTCCTCGAAAGCAAACCGTGCGGCTCGCTCACGCTCACACAGGGCCAACAAGACCGACCAGTCCTCTGATTGCCTGTCTCTTGTTTCACTGCACTCTGTCTGGACCAGAGAGATCATTTTCAACCACACTTATCTTAATCATTGTGTGTCCACTTCAATGGTTAATGTCTGTGCTCACGTGTGGCTCCGCAGTGCGCAAAGCATGTACGAAGAATGTAGCCCTGGCGTATACACGTGTACTTTCTTCATAATGAAGTCAGCGCCGCAGGCCGCAGGAACCGAACATATGCATTTACTGCAGGACACTAATTATGTGTGCATGCCTGTTTCTGCGCACATGCGTGTGTGTGTTCGTTAATGTACATACAGTACATCCACTGGCCAAGCTGCAGGCTGGAGGACCTTCTGTATTATGTGCGTGTACGACGTGTGAGTTGAGATGCGTGGCATTGTCTTAGGATTGAAGGGCCTGGCTGCAAAGCAGAGACAGCTGGGCCAGGCGTGAAGGTTTAATGGAGTGCGATAACGACAGCAACTAATCTGGGGGACAATGGGAGGTCGAGCGACCCTGATTGACATGGGGGTCAGTGTGGGAGGAGAGGAACATGGCGTGTGTGTGTGTGTGTGTGTGTGTGTGTGTGTGCGTGCATGCATTTGAGAGGGGGACATCATCATCAGAAGGGACGATGACAGAGTAATGGGAACCATTGTGTACAAACAATGGCAGGGCCAGGGGACGAAACTGATCTGAAAGACTTATGCCGTTGCCCTCTAATATCAGGGAGATAATATAGATTATATTAAAGTCATTTAAGAGAGTGAGAGAGAGAGAGAAAGCTGGAGAGCAGAGGAAGGATAGGAGAATATGGACAGAGGACCAGAAATAGGTGGTGAACAATCAGAGACCGACAGTTGTTACTTGCCTGCAAGCAGAGCACGCAAGTACTGCGATCGGCTGGGTATGTATGTATGTATGTATGTATGTCGGTGTTGTCCACCGGCCAATAAGGGACCACCATTCTTGATGACGTAACTAAGGTACGTTTGGTGATTGACTGGGTATGTATGTGTCTATGTCTATGGTCTATGTATGTCGGGGTAAGAATGGTGGTCCCTTATTGGCTGTTGATGGTGACGTAACTAAGGTACGTTTCAAGGTTGGTATAAGGTCAATAATGGGTCTAAACTTTAGACCCATCATTGACCTTATACCAACCTTGAAACTCTAAAGTATTTAGAACAGCAGTTGCAATAGACTACTACTAGTTAGTAGCAGTATGTGCTCTCTCTGCTTGCGCACAAGTAAGCCCTGTATGGCCTACTTGTGTGCAAGGCACAAGTTGGCACCTCGACAGAGTGCATTTCTAGGATGGATGGATGGATGGACGGATGGATAGTCAGATATATACTTTATTAATCCCAGAGGGGAAATTGAAGTGTTACAACAGCAACAGGCAGCCACATCACACAGCGCCAAAGAAATATAATATAATTCTGCTCTCGGATAATATGGGTGTCCAAAACTGACACTCTGACAGGACTGACATAGAAAATAAACAACTCTATTGCTTTCCGTTCCAACCTTTTCCCCCCCTCTAAAGTTCAGTCAAGCAAGTTCAGTAAGCTTTGGGGGCGTTTCTGTGATTGGGTAACGCACGTACAGGTGCAGAAGAGCATGGTGAGTTTTTCAACCGTTGCTAGAAAGAGGAAGTCCTTCAATATCCCAGCTGCCACCTGTCACACCGACCCGACCACCTGGTCTATTGACTATGTCAAGGAACAATGGACGCACGCGCGCACACACACACACGCATGCACACAAACCTTCCCTCAGTCAAGTCTCACAAGAATGTGCCTGCATGCATGCTAAACACGCTGTGGGAAAAGTAAACAAAGCAGTTAATGCACCCGTACACAGAGGTGAAGTTACATACCAACATACTTACTGCACCATGTGTCATTTAGGCATCACTTACGCGTGTAAAAAGACACTAAAAAGCATAATATCGGCTCCACAACTTTGATAGACCCTGTACGTGCACTGCACATTTAACCACAGCATTACGACAAAAGCAGAAAAGAAAAGTGGGAATTAAAAACAGCCCACAGGCTCAAAGCAACCTTCTGAATAATATAAACCTTCATCAAAACTATATTTTTTGATGCCCCCCCCAGGTTGGCAGAGGAAGTGTAGCGCCCAGGATTACATTAGATAATTGACACTGGGTGAAAAAATGGGTTGCAAAATCGTGGGATAAAAACTATATAGAAAAAGTTGTTTTAATTGAAACATTTTCACTTTTGACAAATTATCGGTCAAAACATCAGTAAATCAGGAGACTAGGATTCGCCCCAAATCGTAATCAGTGTCGGACCCAAAAATCTGGCATGGGTTGGTCATGCACCCAATCACCTCCAGTTCAGAGGTCCAACTAGCTCTTAACAGCTCAGTTTGATTCCGTCCTATTAGAGCATTAAGATTGATGCATTACTACAGGCCACATCTGGACTGAGGACTACATTAATGACCGCCTGCACAATACATATGCACGTGGCATGTACACACACTGTGTCTACTCTTTTGCTTCATGGTTGGTTTCCCATGCATTAAAAATGTTTCAGGAAATTATATATTTTAAAAACAATGCGACAATATTTGTGTGTGTGTGTGTGTGTGTGTGTGTGTGTGTGTGTGTGTGTGTGTGTGTGTGTGTGTGTGTGTGCGCGTGTGTGTGTGTGTGTGTGCGTGTGTGTGTGTGCGCGTGTGTGTGTGCGTGTGTGTGTGTGTGTGTGCGTGCGTGCGTGTGTGTGTGTGTGTGTGTGTGTGTGTGCATGTGCGTGCGTGCGTGCGTATTGCTACAAACCCCCATCTAACAGTCAACCGTTACTCCAGATAACTGTGGGACTGGTGGGGGCGGTGTTTGTTTTTTTGCAGGCCTGTGAAGCGAGCGCTGTGTTTGTACTGGCGCCCTCATATCTTCACACACACAGAGAGAGAGAGAAACCAGCTGAGCGAGTAGAATGCCATCTGCCGCCGGTCCAATCAATACCCACACTAGGGTCTCCTCAAATGAACTACACTACAGCATCAGTTTTTAAACACAATTTTTATGATGGCGCCGCGTGGCAAAAATAGCTGAGCTTAGAATGCGTTGCAAGCCCAAAACAGGAATGCCAGGTGAAAGTGGTTAACGATAACGGCAGTTGGATGGATGGAATACAAGAAAAGACGCACGCACGCACGCACACACACACACACTATTATAGCTTAATCCTAAACCCTAATCCAAGCCGATATTTCATGATAAACATCATAACCTAAATACTGCTTGCTGTTACAAAGTACAGTTAAAACCTGTCACTCATCTGGTATTATCTCCTCCAAGTGAACTGTTTCTGAGTGAGTGTCAGAGATAATACAGGCCCATCACACTGAGAGGATTAGCATTGTAAACTGTGTTCGCTCTGACCCAGAACACGGCCACGCATCAATTTCCATTCCACAACTTGATCGTCAACATTTGCAAGCAGGAGTAGAAAGGTGTCTTTAGGTGTATAAAAAAGGCTTAAAAAGCCTGAAGCCATGAAGACAAAGGGGATGAAGGATACGCATTAAAAAAAACAAGGATATAGCCAGGGATAAAGTGTACAAATATGCCTAACTACAGGAAAAATGTTTTGTGCAACTGGAGCAGGTTGCAAAAGCATGTTTGTGGAGCCAGATTGGTTGAGTTGGTTTTAACACTGAAGTCTCTCTCTCTCTCTCTCTCTCTCTCTCTCTCTCTCTCTCCATCTGTATGAACAGTATGCATGTATGAAGGTAGGTAGGTAGAGAGGTTAAGGTTATTACAAATTATAAAATAATTGCCCAAAGTCAATTTCATATTTTAATTTGATATATATTTGGCAATTATTTTAGAGTATATTTGAGACGTTGTTTCCATTACACAGAACGTGTTAATGTTGTGTTTTGCAGAAAGAAACCTCTCTGGCCCTCATTAGGAGCATAAAGAGACATGGAAATACAGAGCTCAGCTAGAATAAAGAGAAGGAAGAAAAAACAGTAACAGGGAATACGCTTGTCTGCCACTAAATTATGTCATTTTTCAAATCGGACAGTGGGCTCCCCCCCTCGTATGTTTTCGGTATTTATAAAAAATAAAAATAAAAAGAGAGAGACGGACAGAGAGGATGGTGACACAGGAAGGTCCTCTGCTGCATGGGTACCTCAGGCTCTTCTTAACCCATTTTGACCTGAGATCAGATTCTAAAAATGTCTTCTACATCCCGTTTCAGTTTTCTGAAAAAGCTAGGTTTCTATGTCAGTCGTTCTTCGCTTTTTCAAAAGTAGCAGACCTACAAGTTCGTAGCGCGCCACTCAGTGGCGTGCTATGAGCTTGTAGATCTGCTATTGTTCAATAGCTAAAGCATAACATAGCCTAATGCTAACACCAAAAGGGGTTCCCGCAATAGTCAAACAAATGTACATGAATCCCATTTCTGCACTTTTGTAACCATGCATGCCAACTTCTACAATTTGGTAAATGTCTACTCTACTGTTTTCTTATCTATCTTTCCTATGTTTGTCCAACCTGTGGGCCATGTAGGGTGGGGGGCTGGGGGTAGGAGAAACCATGGGGATAAATAAGAAGCCTGTGTTGGGTAGTTACGTGGCTGTACTACTGTGCAGATATGTGAACATAAAATAAAAACTTGACCACAACAAAATGAAGGAAACTGTACACTAATAAAATATTTCATATAGCGTTGCTGTCGGGCAGAAAACTCTTAATATATCTCTACATCATCATCTATCGTACTACAGCTTGAGCTTGTAGATCTGCTACTTTTACTATAGGTTTAATGTTTGTTTTTAGCTCAATGTTTGTTTAAAAAACAGCATTGACAATGAATGGAAAAGTTACGTCATATTGTCCCTCATTACGTCATAATTATTGTCTCTTTATTGTTAATGGCATTTAATGTTTGTGTTGGCACCGTTTGTTTTACATCAATATTACATCACCTAATCAACATGAGTTAGACTTTAATATATTAGCGGCCCTCACTTCACACGGGTGTGATTTATTTATTTGAATCCTGAAAAGTAACAGTTTTGGACACCCGACAGATACAATCATCATCATTATCATCGTTTTAAAGTCTGGTTTCCAGGCACCGCAGGTTTGAACTGGACTCTTGATATGGCTTTCTTCCACCATCCAATGTCTTCCACGTCCATGGCCATCTCATGGTCTAGTATGCCGAGTGCTTTCATGTCTTCTCTTTATGCTCCACCCTCAGGGCCCATGTCTCACTTCCATACGTCATGCCACTTCTGATGCAGGCAGAGTACACTTGCCCTTTCATCTTCTGGGATTTCCCTGTTCCCTGAACTTCTTCCACCCACTTCTCACTGCTAGGTCCATCCCCTCATCAGCATTGAGCATGTCCCCCACCCCCAAATTGTCCACCGCCTCATACGTCTCCCTGTCCACTCGGTTGCATCTGCCTGTGGGATTTCTCCCCTGCACAGCTTGCACTGGAATGTCCCACTTGCCGACAGAGACAATAAAGTATAAAGACAGGTGAGATTTCTAGTAGCAAGTCAGCTGTCACCCTTCAAGTATCTATACATGAATCTTCCAAGAGCAATGTGTACTATACTGACATATACTGTACATCTCTGGGTAACTCAGAGTACTCTATGTAAGTATGGACTTCCTACATCAACTGGTTTCTAATCAATTGGGCTGTACCTATTTTTATAATCAATTAACCTACCTACAGTATTACCTATTTTGTTGTTGTTGAGTAATCTAGTTTGTAGTTCATTTATACTATACTATACTATACTATACTATACTATACTGATGGTGAAATACGGTAATAAAGTACAGAATGATGGTAAATGCAAATGAACTCATCTTAAAATTGCTGGGGAAGTTGTACTATACCTGGTACATATTAATAATAGACACGTCACTAAACAGTTATGATGATACATCATAATTAATCATAATTATCAAATTAATTGTTTCAAGCCTAGTCATCAACAATACCATGCCCTACTCTGACTCCTTCTTAGTTTATGCGCCTGACTCAGCTCATATGGGTCTGCTGCACGC